>NC_141873.1:148527522-148830552 GCF_056163025.1 Triticum urartu | reverse complement strand
ATGCATTTTTCAAAGTTGCATTTTTAGGCCAAGAAAATGTTCATTTAGTTCTAAATATTTAATTTAGACGGGGAAAATTTGTTTTGGCATTTTTAGATTTGTTTTATTTATTTATTTAGGATTTTCTTGGCAGAATCTATTTAAAAAAAGGGCTTCCGGACCGAGCTGGGCCGCAGCCCAGCCGGCCCATCCAAGCGCCGCCGCCTTCACGAGTCGGGCACGACACGGACTGCCCGGAGTCCGGCCACGCCACGCCGCCGCGTCGCCCCTCGCACAAGTCGGAGCCCCCCCAAGGGCCTTTATAACCCCCCCCCCCCGACGCCTCTCACCGCAGCCGCGTGCCTCCTCCGCCGCCGCACCGCCGCCTGCCGCAGCCGCCCCGCTGCCACTCAGCTGTCGCGCCGCCGCCCCGCAGCCCCACGCCACCCCGCGCCTTGTCGGAGCCCTACCAGAAGCCACCGCCATCGGAACCGCTGCCGCCGCCGGATTTGCCGGTTCTCGTTGGGTTTTTTTGGTTTTAGGTCAAACCGCCGGTTTTCTCAAAAACCCTAAAAAAAATTAGGTCGGTTTGGTTTTTCTCGGTTTAGTTATTTAGCGGACATTCGTCCGTTCGTTCATTTTAACGAGCGTTGTTTGCCAGTTAGGTTTAGACAGCGAACGTTCGTTCGTTAGTCTTTTATTTTTATTTTATTTTCTGCCAGGGACCTATCCGCGATTACTTTGATCGCAGATTAGCCCCTGATCTTCAAACCCACGCCGTTTCTAAACCGTTTGTCCAAATCCAGTGAAACCAACGCCAAAATCTTCGTTTCGAAACCCTATTTCTAGTTAATCAACTTGAACAAGGTTTTGACAAATTAAAATTTGGTTTCAAGCAAATTTGTCTTTGAAGTTCTTTTGACCGTAGTTTCAGTTCCGTATCTCCGTTTGGATCGATTCTTTTTGCAAATCGAACCTCTTAAGTTGAACTTTCAGATTGGATCTTCTTATTTGAAGTTTTCCTCTTGCATATTTGCTTGAATGCTTATGTATGCTATTGCTTGTTTGCGATAGAATTCCCGGAGTGCGCGGCATGCTACTACGAGTCACTAGGTTTTGCGGATCATCGGCAAGGCAAGTAACACATTGATCATACCCCTTTATTACCCAGTTTTTATGCATTAGTTACAACCCTCAAACATTGCATGAGTAGGATCTCTTAACATGTGGGTTTGGGAAGTAGATGATGAGGTAGAAGCTATTACCTTTTTATTATCAAACCCCTGGGAGTTACTTCTACGTTATGCTTATATCGCCATGCTATGCTCGTAGATGTGGATTGGGTGTGAGTGTATCCATGACAGAGGTGAGATTACTAATTAAAGGTTTACTTAAGGTGGCTACTTAAACACACATCTGGGTGGATTGGTTGCGGGCACCTGGGAATATACCAGTGCTATCCTTTTTGGTTCGCCACCCAGGCTCAAAGGGGTCATAAGATTATTCATGCTGGAAACTTCCGTGTGCAGCTACAAGCCATTATGGGCTCTGGCATAGTTGTGTAAGTTGTGGGAAACCTTTCCATGATGGGCTAGCAGATGTAGGGGATTGTAGGTGTACCGGCCTATCTATCGGTTAAGGGGACCTCTTCGGAAAGACTGTGCCTCGGTCATCCGTTTCTCAAACATCATGCATTGCGAGAAATACACTGGAGGAGATTGAGTCTTGTGGGGAAAAGTGCGCAAACCTCTGTAGAGTGTACAAACTAATCACGGTTAGCCGCGTCCCCGGTTATGGACATCTTGAGTATCTGGCTCTTGAATTATCATGTGGATCTCATCACTCTAAATTAATTTCTTGGGATGTTAATTACTTTTAATTGGGATTGAGATGGGGATTTACAATTCTCAATGTTTATCAACTACCATGATAGTTAAATAAAATATATTCCTTTATTGTAGGGGAAAAATGGCTTTTCAGAAAAAAAAAACACTGTAACCATAGAGCCTCCACCAGCCATATATGCATGTAGTGATAGCTTTTACTTGTTCATTACTCTACTGTGTTATCTTGCCAGCATATTCCATGTGCTGACCTGTTTCGGGCTGCAACATATCATGTTGCAGACTTTTCAGACGAAGAGTAAGGTGCGCTAGGTCGTTGTCGTGCACTCAGCTATGTCATTGGAGTTGATAGACTCACTTTATCTTTGAAGTCTTCTAATGTTATATTATTTAGATGGCCTTAAGCCATATTATTGTATTAAGTTCTCTCTTGAATCTATCGATGTAACAAGTGTGTGATTGCTACTATGTTATAAATCCTTTGAAGTACTGTGTATGTCAGCATTACCGATCCTGGGATGACACTTATACACAGAGATTTGACCGAGTGAGGTTGGATCGCTACATGTACCGGCCTATCTATGGGTTAAGGGGACCTCTTCGGAAAGACTGTGTCTCGGTCATCCGTTTCTCAAACATCATGCAGTGCGAGAAATACAACAGAGGAGATCGAGTCTTGTGCGGAAAAGTGTGCAAACCTCTGCAGAGTGTACAAACTAATCATGGTTAGCCGTGTCCCCGGTTATGGACATCTTGAGTATCTAGTACTTGAATTATTATGTTGATCTCATCACTTTTCTTAACTAATTTGTTGGGTTATTAATATTATTTTGGGATTGAGTTGGGGTTACCTTCTCAATGTTTTCAACAAACTTTGTAGTTAAATAAATTATATTCCTTTGTTGTAGGAAAAAATTAGCTTTATGCAAATGATAACCATGGAGCCTCCACCAGCCATATATGCATGTAGTGATAGATGTTATTTTCTTCATTGCACTATAGGTTTATCTTGCCAGCATATTCCATGTAGTGACCTACACAGGCAGCGACGTATTATGTTGTAGAATTTTCAAACGAAGAGTAAGGTGTGCTAGGTCGTTGTCGTACACTCAGTTTTGCCGTGGAGTTGGGTGGAATCATTTACCTTTGAAGCTTCCGCGGTTATCTTTTAGATGGTCTTCAGCCATATTATTGTAATAAGTACTCTTTTGAGACACTCGATGAGTGTGTGATCGAACTCTGTTATAAATCATCGAGTACTGTGTGTGTCAACAATACCGATCCAGGGATGACACTTATGCATAGAGACTTGACCGTCTGAGGTCGAGTCGCTACAATGGGTATCTGGCTCGCGGGGCTCGGAAATCCGAACATAGATGGTCCTTAATTTAGGGGAGGAAGCGTTCTCAGCTTGCTCCTCCACGACGGCTACCAAGTGGGTAATCGGTGGGGAATTGATCTCCCTTTGATCGAGTTTGAGCCCAATCTGATCATAGTCTGTTGCGACCCCCAGGGCAGCGATGAGACCTAGCAGCTCGTTCAAGGACGATACATCTGTCGGGTCCATCTTTTCAGAGTGTTCGAGGCTGATACGGAGATGATATTTGGCGAATGTGGGGGCCATCGTTGGGTTAACGGCTGAGCGAGTGCCCATGGTTAAACTGCCGAGCTGGAGGACCTGTCCTGGAGCAAGGGTCCTTCTAGAAGTGATGTCATCATTAATGGCAAGGCGAGCCATCGATCCTTCTATCGACAACACAAAGGAACTCTCAATGAAAGCACCAATGTCGGTGTCAAAACCGGTCAATCTCAGGTATGGGGTCCCAAACTGTGTGTCTGAGGATCGAAGGTAATAGGGGACAAGGGGAACACGATGTTTACCCAGGTTCGGGCCCTCTTAATGGAGGTAAAACCCTACATCCTCCTTCATTGTATTTGATGAGTATAGGGGTTACAAGAGTTGATCTACCTCGAGATCGAAATGGCTAAACCCTAGATGTCTAGCCTGTATGAATTCTGATGGCAAATAAATAGAACTCTAAAACTTAATAAATGATGGGTTGTGCTAAACTTAATTTGCATGCTATGTATGGATGATTTGTGCTATTTTCTATCCGAACTTTTGAAGGAAATATGCCCTAGAGGCAATAATAAAGTTGTTATTTTATATTTCCTTATTCAAGATAAAGTTTTATTATTCATGCTAGAATTATATTGATCGGAAACTTAAATACATGTGTGAATACATAAACAAATACCGTGTCCCTAGTAAGCCTCTACTAGACTAGCTCGTTGATCAAAGATGGTTAAGGTTTCCTAACCATGGACAAGAGTTGTCATTTGATAACAGGATCACATCATTAGGAGAATGATGTGATGGACAAGACCCATCCGTTAGCTTAGCATAATAATCGTTTAGTTTAATGCTATCGATTTCTTCATGTCAAATACATATTCCTTCGACTATGAGATTATGAAACTCCCGGATACCAAAGGAATACCTTGTGTGATATCAAATGTCACAACATAACTGGGTGATCATAAAGATGCTCTACAGGTATCTCCGAAGGTGTTTGTTGAGTTGGCTTAGATCAAGATTAGGATTTGTCACTCCAAGTATCGAAGAGGTATCTCTGGGCCCTCATGGTAATACACATCATAAGCTTGCAAGAAACCGACTAAGGAGTTAGTCACGAGGTGATGTATTACGGAACTAGTAAAGAGACTTGCCAGTAACGAGATTGAACTAGGTATGAAGATACTGACGATCGAATCTCGGGCAAGTAACATACCGATGGACCAAGAGAATTATGTATGTTGTCATAACGGTTCGACCGATAAAGATCTTCGTAGTATATTGATGTCTACTACACAACCTTCTTCTTGTAGACGTTGTTGCACCTCCAAGTGCAGAGGTTTGTAGGACAGTTGCAAATTTCCCTCAAGTGGATGACCTAAGGTTTATCAATCCGTGGGAGGCGTAGGATGAAGATGGTCTCTCTCAAACAACCCTGCAACCAAATAACAAAGAGTCTCTTGTGTCCCCAACACACCCAATACAATGGTAAATTGTATAGGTGCACTAGTTCGGCGAAGAGATGGTGATACAAGTGCAATATGGATGGTAGATATAGGTTTTTGTAATCTGAAAATATAAAAAAAGCAAGGTAGCAAATGATAAAAGTGAGCGAAAACGTTATTGCAATGCTAAGAAACAAGGCCTAGGGTTCATCCTTTCACTAGTGCAAGTTCTCACAACAATAAAAACATAATAGGATCATATAACTATCCCTCAACATGCAACAAAGAGTCACTCCAAAGTCAGTAATAGCGGAGAACAAACGAAGAGATTATTGTAGGGTATGAAACCACCTCAAAGTTATCCTTTCTGATCGATCTATTCAAGCGTCCGTAGTAAAATAACACAAAGCTATTCTTTTCGTTCAATCTATCCTAGAGTTCGTACTAGAATAACACCCCAAGACACAAATCAACCAAAACCGTAATGTCACCTAGATACTCCAATGTCACCTCAAGTATCCATGGGTATGATTATATGATATGCATCACACAATCTCAGATTCATCTATTCAACCAGCACAAAGAACTTCAAAGAGTGCCCCAACGTTTCTACCGGAGAGTGAAGACGAAAACGTGTGCCAACCCTATGCATAAGTTCACGAGGTCACGGAACTCGCAAGTTGATCACCAAAACATACATCAAGTGGATCACGTGATATCCCATTGTCACCACAGATAAGCACATGCAAGACATACATCAAGTGTTCTCAAATCATTATAGACTCAATCCAATAAGATAAATTCAAAGGGAAAACTCAATCCATTACAAGAGAGTAGAGGGGGAGAAACATCATAAGATCCAACTATAATAGCAAAGCTTGCGATACATCAAGATCGTGCCGAATCAAGAACACAAGAGAGAGAGATCAAACACATAGCTACTGGTACATACCCTCAGCCCCGAGGGTGAACTACTCCCTCCTCGTCATGGAGAGCGCTGGGATGATGAAGATGGCCACCGGAGAGGGATTCCCCCCTCCGGCAGAGTGCCAGAACGGGTCTAGATTGGTTTTCGGTGGCTACAGAGGCTTGCGGCGGTGGAACTCCGATCTAGGTTTATTTATGGAAGTTTGGGTATATATAAGAGGTGTTGGAGTTGGAAACAAGTCAGGGGGTTCCCCGAGGTGGCCACGAGGTAGGGGGCGCGCCCAGGGGGTAGGGCGCGCCCCCCACCCTCGTGGTGGCCTCGGGACTCTTCTGGCCCATCTCTAGTACTCTGTGGGCTTCTTCTGGTCCAAAAATGATCTCCATGAAATTTCTGGTCAATTGGACTCCATTTGGTTTTCTTTTTCTGCGATACTCAAAAACAAGGAAAAAACAGAAACTGGCACTGGCTCTAGGTTAATAGGTTAGTCCCAAAAATCATATAAAATAGCATATAAATGCATATAAAACATCCAAGGTTTATAATATAATAGCATGGAACAATCAAAAATTATAGATACGTGGGAGATGTATCAAGCATCCCCAAGCGTAATTCCTGTTCGTCCTCGAGTAGGTAAATGATAAAAACAGAATTTTTGATGTGGAATGCCACCTAACATATTTATCAATGTAATCTTATTTATTGTGGAATGAATATTCAGATCCATAAGATTCAAGACAAAAGTTTAATATCGACATAAAAATAATAATAGTTCAAGCATACTAACAAAGCAATTATGTCTTCTCAAAATAACCTGGCCAAAGAAAGCTATCCCTACAAAATCACATAGTATGGCTATGCTCTATCTTCATCACACAAAATATTTAAATCATGCACAACCCCTATGACAAGCCTAGCAATTGTTTCATACTTTTGATGTTCTCAAACTTTTTCAATCTTCACGCAATACATGACCGTGATCCATGGACATAGCACTATAGGTGGAATAGAATGGTGGTTGTGGAGAAGACAAAAAGGATAAGATAGTCTCACATCAACTAGGTGTATCAACGGGCTATGGAGATGCCCATCAATAGATATCAATGTGAGTGAGTAGGGATTGCGATGCAACGGATGCACTAGAGCTATTAGTGTATGAAAGCTCAAAAGGAAACTAAGTGGGTGTTCATCCAACTTGCTTGATCACGAAGAACTAGGGCACTTTGAGGAAGCCCATCATTGGAATATACAAGCCAAGTTCTATAATGAAAGATTCCAACTAGTATATGAAAGTGAAAACATAGGAGACTCTCTATCATGAAGATCAAGGTGCTACTTTGAAGCACAAGTGTGGTAAAAGGATAGTAGCATTGTCCCTTCTCTCTTTTTCTCTCTTTTTTTGGGCCTTCTCTTTTTTTATGGCCTTTTTCTCTTTTTTTATTTTTCGTTCGGAGTCTCATCCCGACTTGTAGGGGAATCATAGTCACCATCATCCTTTCCTCACATGGGACAATGCTCTAATAATGATGACCATCACACTTTTATTTACTTACAACTCAAGAATTACAATTCGATACTTAGAACAAAATATGACTCTATATGAATGCCTCCGATGGTGTTCCGAGATGTGCAATGAATCAAGAGTGACACGTATTAAAGAATTATGAATGGTGGCTTTGCCACAAATACGATGTCAACTACATGATCATGCAAGGCAATATGAAAATGATGGAGCGTGTCATAATAAAGGAACGGTGGAAAGTTGCATGGTAATATATGTCGGAATGGCTATGGAAATGACATAATAGGTAGCTATGGTGGTTGTTTTGAGGAAGGTATATGGTGGGTTTATGGTACCGGCGAAAGTTGCGCGGTACTAGAGAGGCTAGCAATGGTGGAAGGGTGAGAGTGCGTATAATCCATGGACTCAACATTAGTCATAAAGAACTCACATACTTATTGCAAAAATCTATTAGTTATCGAAAAAAAGTACTACACGCATGCTCCTAGGGGGATAGATTGGTAGGAAAAGACCATCGCTCATCCCCGACCGCCACTCATAAGGAAGACAACCAAAAAATAAATCATGCTCCGACTTCATCACATAACGGTTGACCATACGTGCATGCTACGGGAATCACAAACTTCAACACAAGTATCTCTCAAATTCACAACTACTCAACTAGCATGACTCTTATATCACCATCTTCATACCTCAAAACAATCATCAACTATCAAACTTCACATAGTATTCAATGCACTTTATATAAAAGTTTTTATTATATCCCTCTTGGATGCCTATCATATTAGTACTAAATTTATAACCAAAGCAAATTACCATGCTGTTTAGAGACTCACAGAATGATATAAGTGAAGCACAAGAGTTCATCTATTTCTTCAAACTAAAACCACCGACGTGCTCTAAAAAGATATAAGTGAAGCACTAGAGCAAAGGAAAAACTACTCCAAGAGATATAAGTGAAGATCAATGAGTAGTCGAATAATTATGTAACTATATGAAGACCTTCTAACATTTAAGAATTTCAGATCTTGATATTTTATTCAAACAGCAAGCAAAACAAAAGAAAATAAAATGATGCTTCAAGCAAAACACATATCATGTGGTGAATAAAAATATAGCTCCAAGTAAAGTTACCGATGAACGAAGACGAAAGAGGGGATGCCATTCGGGGCATCCCCAAGCTTAGGCTCTTGGTTGTCCTTGAATATTACCTTGGGGTGCCTTGGGCATCCCCAATCTTAGGCTCTTGCCACTCCTTATTCCATAGTCCATCGAATCTTTACCCAAAACTTGAAAACTTCACAACACAAAACTTAACAGAAAACTCGTAAGCTTCGTTAGTATAAGAAAATAAATAAGCACTTAGGTACAGTTGTGAACTCATTATAAATTCATATTGGTGTAATATATACTATATTCCGACTTATCTATGGTTCATACCCTCCGATACTACTCATAGATTCATCAAAATAAGCAAACAACACATAGAAAATAGAATCTGTCAAAAACAGAACAGTCTATAGAAATATGGAGGTTTCGAATACTTCTGTCACTCGAAAAATTCTGAAATAAATTGGTGGACCTGAGAAATTTGTCTATTAATCATCTGAAAAACTAATCAACCTAAACGCACTCTCCAGTAAAAAAAATGGCAGCTAATCTCGTGAGCGTAAAAGTTTCTGTTTTTTACAGCAAGATCGCAAAGACTTCACCCAAGTCTTCCCAAAGGTTCTACTTGGAACAAACACTAATTAAAACATAAAACCACATCTAAACAGAGGCTAGATGAATTATTTATTACTAAACAGGAGCAAAAAGTAAGGAACAAAAATAAAATTGGGTTGCCTCCCAACAAGCGCTATCGTTTAACACCCCTAGCTAGGCATCATGATTTCAATGATGATCACATAAAGGATAAGGATTGAAACATAAAGAGAGCATCATGAAGAATATGACTAGCACATTTAAGTCTAACCCACTTCCTATGCATAGGGATTTTGTGAGCAAACAACTTGTGGGAACAAGAATCAGCTTGCATAAGAAGGTAAAACAAGGATAACTTCAAGATTTTCAACACATAGATAGGAAACTTGATATTATTGCAACTCCTACAAGCATATATTCCTCCCTCATAATAATTTCCAGTAGCATCATGAATGAATTCAACAATATAACTATCACATAAAGCATTCTTTTCATGATCTACAAGCATAGAATTTTTATTACTCTCCACATAGGCAAATTTCTTCTTATGAATAGTAGTGGGAGAAAACTCAACAAAATAACTATCATGTGAGGCATAATCCAACTGAAAGTTAAAATCATGATGACAAGTTTCATGGATATCATTATTCTTCATAGCATACATGTCACCACAATAATCATCATAGATAGCAACTTTGTTCACAAAATCAATTGGAACCTCCTCCGAAATAGTGGATTCATCACTAAATAAAGCCATGACCTCTCCAAATCAACTTTCATAATTATCACAATAAGATTCAACACCCTCCAAAATAGTGGGATCATTACTACCTAAAGTTGACACTCTTCCAAACCCAGTTTCATCAATATAATCATCATAAGTAGGAGGCATGCTATCATCAAAATAAATTTGCTCATCAAAACTTGGGAGACAAAAAATATCATCTTCATCGAACATAGCTTCACCAAGCTTGTGGCTTTGCATATCATTCGCATCATAGATATCCAAGGAATTCATACTAACAACATTGCAATCATGCTCATCATACAAAGATTTAGTGCCAAACATTCTAATGCATTCTTCTTCTAACACTTTGGCACAATTATCAAAATCCTTATTTTCATGAAAGACATTAAAAAGATGAAGCATATGAGGTACCTCAATTCCATTTTTTGTAGTTTTCTTTTATAGACTAAACTAGTGATAAAACAAGAAACTAAAAGATTCGATTGCATGATCTAAAGATATACCCTCAAGCGCTAACCTCCCCGGCAACGGCGCCAGAAAAGAGCTTGATGTCTACTACACAACCTTCTTCTTGTAGACGTTGTTGGGCCTCCAAGTGCAGAGGTTTGTAGGACAGTAGAAAATTTCCCTCAAGTGGATGACCTAAGGTTTATCATTCCATGGGAGGCGTAGGATGAAGATGGTCTCTCTCAAACAACCCTGCAACCAAATAACAAAGAGTCTCTTGTGTCCCCAACACACCCAATACAATGGTAAATTGTATCGGTGCACTAGTTCGGCGAAGAGATGGTGATACAAGTGCAATATGGATGGTAGATATAGGTTTTTGTAATCTGAAAATATAAAAAAAGCAAGGTAGCAAATGATAAAAGTGAGCGAAAACGGTATTGCAATGCTAAGAAACAAGGCCTAGGGTTCATACTTTCACTAGTGCAAGTTCTCTCAACAATAATAACATAACTGGTGTTGGGGAATGTAGTAATTTCAAAAAAAAATCCTACGACATGCAAGATCATGGTGATGCATAGCAACGGGAGGGGAGAGTATCATCTACGTACCCTCATAGACCGTAAGCCGGAGAGTTATGAGAACGCGACGTCTTCACGATCCGACCGATCCAAGTACCGAATGCACGACACCTTCGAGTTTAGCACACGTTCAGCTCGATGACGTCCCATGAACTCTGATCTAGCAGAGCTTCACGGGAGAGTTCCGTCAGCACGACGGCGTGATGACGGTGATGACGTTGCTACCGATGCAGGGCTTCGCCTAAGCACCGCTACGATATGATCGAGGTGGATTATGGTGGAGGGGGCACCCCACACGGCTTGGAACGATCAACTTGTGTGTTCTAGTGTGCCCCCTGCCCCCGTATATAAAGGAGCAAGGGGGAAGGCCGGCCGACCCCTGTAGGGCGCGCCATGAGGAGGAGTCCTCCTCCTAGTAGGAGTAGGACTCCCCTTTCCTACTCCACTAGGAGGAGGAAAGGAAGGAAGAGAGGAAGAAGGAAGGAGAGGGAGGAAAGGAGGAAAGGGGGACCGGCCACCTAGTCCAATTCGGTTTGGGCTAGGGGGGCGCCCTTCCTTGCCTTGCCTCCTCTCTTCCACAACTTGGCCCATGAGGCCCAATACTTCTTCCCCCGCATTCTCGTAACTCCCCGGTACTCCAAAAAATACCCGAATCACTCGGAACCTTTCTGATGTCCGAATATAGTCATCCAATATATCGATCTTTATGTCTCGACCATTTTGAGACTCCTCGTCATGTCCCCGACCTAATCCGTGACTCCGAACTACCTTCGGTACATCAAATCACATAAACTCATAATACCGATCGTCACCGAACGTTAAGCGTGCGGACCCTACGGGTTCGAGAACTATGTAGATATGACTGAGACATGTCTCCGGTCAATAACCAATAGCGGAACCTGGAATTTCATATTGGCTCCTACATATTCTACGAAGATCTTTATCGGTCAAACCGCATAACAACATACGTTGTTCCCTTTGTCATCGGTATGTTACTTGCCCGAGATTCGATCGTCGGTATCTCAATACCTAGCTCAATATCGTTACCGCAAGTCTCTTTACTCGTTCCGTAATGCATCATCCTGCAACTAACTCTTTAGTTGCATTGCTTGCAAGGCTTATAGTGATGTGCATTACTGAGAGGGCCCAGAGATACCTCTCCCACAATCGGAGTGACAAATCCTAATCTCGATCTATGCCAGCTCAACAAGTACCATCGGAGACACCTGTAGAGCACCTCTATAATCACCCAATTACGTTGTCACATTTGTTAGCACACAAAGTGTTCCTCTGGTAATCGGGAGTTGCATAATCTCATAGTCATAGGAACATGTATAAGTCATGAAGAAAGCAAAGCAGTAAACTAAAACGATCAAGTGCTAAGCTAACAGAATGGGTCAAGTCAATCACATCATTCTCCTAATGATGTGATCCCATTTATCAAATGACAACTCATGTCGATGGTTAGGAAACATAACCATCTTTGATTAACGAGCTATTCAAGTAGAGGTATACTAGTGACACTCTGTTTGTCTATGTATTCACACATGTATATGTTTCCGTTTAATACAATTCTAGCATGAATAATAAACATTTATCATGAAATAAGGAAATAAATATTAACTTTATTATTGCCTCTAGGGCATATTTCCTTCAGTCTCCCACTTGCACTAGAGTTAATAATCTAGATTACACAGTAACGATTCTAACACCCATGGAGCCTTGGTGCTGATCATGTTTTGCTCGTGAGAGAGGCTTAGTCAATGGGTCTGCAACATTCAGATCCGTATGTATCTTGCAAATCTCTATGTCTCCCACCTGGACTTGATCGCGGATGGAATTGAAGCGTCTCTTGATGTGTTTGGTTCTCTTGTGAAATCTGGATTCCTTTGACAAGGCAATTGCACCAATATTGTCACAAAAGATTTTCATTGGACCCGATGCACTAGGTATGACACCTAGATCGGATATGAACTCCTTCATCCAAACTCCTTCATCTGTTGCTTCCGAAGCAGCTATGTACTCCGCTTCACATGTAGATCTCGCCACGACGCTTTGTTTAGAATTGCTCCAACTGACAGCTCCATCGTTTAATATAAACATGTATCCGGATTCCGATTTAGAATTGTCCGGATCAGTGTCAAAGCTTGCATCGACATAACCATTTACGACGAGCTCTTTGTCACCTCCATAAACAAGAAACATATCCTTAGTCCTTTTCAGGTATTTCAGGATGTCCTTGACCGTTGTCCAGTGATCCACTCCTGGATCACTTTGGTACCTCCCTGCTAGACTAATAGCAAGGCACACATCAGGTCTGGTACACAGCATTGCATAGATGATAGAGCCTATCGCTGAAGCATAGGGAACACTTTTCATTTTCTCTCTATATTCTGAAGTGGTTGGACATTGAGTCTTACTCAACTTCACACCTTGTAACACAGGCAAGAACCCTTTCTTAGCTTGATCCATTTTGAACTTCTTAAAAACTTTATCAAGGTATGTGCTTTGTGAAAGTCCAATTAAGCGTCTTGATCTATCTCTATAGATGATGATGCCCAATATATAAGTAGCTTCACCGAGGTCTTTCATTGAAAAACTCTTATTCAAGTATCCTTTTATGCTATCCAGATATTCTATATCATTTCCAATCAACAATATGTCATCCACATATAATATTAGAAATGCTACAGAGCTCCCACTCACTTTCTTGTAAATACAGGCTTCTCCAAATGTCTGTATAAAACCATATGCTTTGATCACACTATCAAAATGTTTATTCCAACTCCGAGAGGCTTGCACTAGTCCATAAATGGATCGCCGGAGCTTGCACACTTTGTTAGTACCCTTTGGATCGATAAAACCTTCAGGTTGCATCATATACAACTCTTCTTCCAGAAATCCATTCAGGAATGTAGTCTTTACATCCACTTGCCAATTTTCATAATCATAAAATGTGGCAATTGCTAACATGATTCGGACGGACTTAAGCATTGCTACGGGTGAGAAGGTCTCATCGTAGTCAACTCCTTGAACTTGTCAAAAATCTTTCGCAACAAGTCATGCTTTGTAAACAGTAATGGTACCGTCGGCGTTAGTCTTTTTCTTGAAGATCCATTTATTCTCGATGGCTTGCCTATCATCGGGCAAGTCAATCAAAGTCCACACTTTGTTCTCATACATGGATCCCATCTCAGATTTCATGGCCTCAAGCCATTTTGTAGAATCTGGGTTCATCATCGCTTCCTCATAGTTCGTAGGTTCGTCATGGTCAAGTAACATGACCTCCAGAACAGGATTACTGTACCACTCCAGTGCGAATCTTACTCGGGTTGACCTACGAGGTTCGGTAGTAACTTGATCTAAAGTTTCACGATCATCATCATTGGCTTCCTCACTGATTGGTGTAGGTGTCACAGGAACTGGTTTCTGTGATTGGCTACTTTCCAATAAGGGAGCAGGTACAATTACCTCATCAAGTTCTACTTTCCTCCCACTCACTTCTTTCGAGAGAAACTCCTTCTCTAGAAAGGATCCATTCTTAGCAACAAATGTCTTGCCTTCAGATCTGTGATAGAAGGTGTACCCAACAGTCTCCTTTGGGTATCCTATGAAGACACATTTCTCCGATTTGGGTTCGAGCTTATCAGGTTGAAGCTTTTTCACATAAGCATCGCATCCCCAAACTTTAAAAAACGAAAACTTTGGTTTCTTGCAAAACCATAGTTCATAAGGCGTCGTCTCAACGGATTTAGATGGTGCCCTATTTAACGTGAATGCGGTTGTCTCTAAAGCATAACCCCAAAACGATAGCGTTAAATTAGTAAGAGACATCATAGATCGCACCATATCTAGTAAAGTACGATTATGACATTCGGACACACCATTACGTTGTGGTGTTTCGGGTGGCGTGAGTTGCGAAACTATTCCGCGTTGTTTCAAATGAAGACCAAACTCGTAACTCAAATATTCTCCTCCATGATCAGATCGTAGAAACTTTATTTTCTTGTTATGATGATTTTCCACTTCACTCTGAAATTCTTTGAACTTTTCAAATGTTTCAGACTTATGTTTCATCAAGTAGATATACCCATATCTGCTCAAATCATCTGTGAAGGTGAGAAAATAACGATACCCGCCGCGAGCCTCAATATTCATCGGACCACATACATCAGTATGTATGATTTCTAACAAATCTGTTGCTCGCTCCATAGTTCCAGAGAACGGTGTTTTAGTCATCTTGCCCATGAGGCAAGGTTCGCAAGTACCAAGTGATTCACAATCAAGTGATTCCAAATGTCCATCATAATGGAGTTTCTTCATGCGCTTTACACCAATCTGACATAAACGGCAGTGCCACAAATAAGTTGCACTATCATTATCAACTCTGCATGTTTTGCCTTCAGCATTATGAATATGTGTATCACTACTATCGAGATTCATTAAAAATATACCACTCTTCAAGGGTGCATGACCATAAAAGATATTACTCATATAAATAGAACAACCATTATTCTCTGATTTAAGTGAATAACCGTCTCGCATCAAACAAGATCCAGATATAATGTTCATGCTCAATGCTGGCACCAAATAACAATTATTGGGTCTAAAACTAATCCCGAAGGTAGATGTAGAGGTAGCGTGCCGACGGCGATCACATCGACTTTGGAACCATTTCCCATGCGCATCGTCATCTCGTCCTTAGCCAATCTTCGCTTAATCCATAGTCCTTGTTTCAAGTTGAAAATATTAGCAACAGAACCAGTATCAAATACATAGGTGCTACTGCGAGCTTTAGTAAGGTACACATCAATAACATGTATATCACATATACCTTTGTTCACCTTGCCATCTGATATGTCTCCAACGTATCTATAATTTTTGATTGTTCCATGCTATTATATTATCAACCTTGGGTGTTTTATATGCATTTATATGCTATTTTATATGATTTTTGGGACTAACCTATTAACCTAGAGCCCAGTGACAGTTTCTATTTTTCCTTGTTTTAGGGTTTCGAAGAAAAGGAATATCAAACGGAGTCCAAACGGAATGAAACCTTCGGAAAAGTTATTTTTGGAAAGAAAGCAACACACGAGACTTGGAGTGCATGTCAGGGGATCAACGAGGAAGCCATGAGGCAGGGGGCGCGCCCACCCCCCTGGGTGCGCCCTCCACCCTTGTGGGCCCCTCGTGGCTCCCCTGATGTATTTCTTCCGCCTATATATATCCATATACCCTAAAACGATCGGGGAGCACAATAGATCGGGAGTTCCGCCGCCAGAAGCCTCATTAGCCACCGAAAACCAATCTAGACCCATTCCGGCACCCTGCCGGAGGGGGAATCCTTCTCCGGTGGCCATCTTCATCATCCCGGCGCTCTCCATGACGAGGAGGGAGTAGTTCTCCCTCGGGGCTGAGGGTATGTACCAGTAGCTATGTGTTTGATCTCTCTCTCTCTCTCTCTCGTGTTCTTAATTTGGCATGATCTTGATGTATTGCGAGCTTTGCTATTATAGTTGGATCTTATGTTGCTTCTCCCCCTCTACTCTCTTGTAATGGATTGTGTTTTCCCTTTGAAGTTATCTTATCGGATTGAGTCTTTAATGACTTGAGAACACTTGATGTATGTCTTGCCGTGCGTATCTGTGGTGACAATGGGATATCACGTGATTCACTTGATGTCTGTTTTGGTGATCAACTTGTGGGTTCCGCCCATGAAGCTATGCATAGAGGTTGGCACACGTTTTCGTCTTGATTCTCCGGTAGGAACTTTGGGGCACTCTTTGAGGTTCTATGTGTTGGTTGAATAGATGAATCTGAGATTGTGAGATGCATATCGTATAATCATACCCACGGATACTTGAGGTGACATTGGAGTATCTAGGTGACATTAGGGTTTTGGTTGATTTGTGTCTTAAGGTGTTATTCTAGTACGAACTCTAGGGCTGTTTGTGACACTTACAGTAATAGCCCAACGGATTGATTGGAAAGAATAACTTTGAGGTGGTTTCGTACCCTACCAAAATCTCTTCGTTTGTTCTCCGCTATTAGTGACTTTGGAGTGACTCTTTGTTGCATGTTGAGGGATAGTTATATGATCCAATTATGTTATTATTGTTGAGAGGACTTGCACTAGTGAAAGTATGAACCCTAGGCCTTGTTTCAATGCATTGCAATATCGTTTACGCTCACTTTTATCATTCATTACCTTGCTGTTTTTATATTTTCAGATTACAAAAACTATTATCTACTATCCATATACCACTTGTATCACCATCTCTTCGCCGAAGTAGTGCACCTATACAATTTACCATTGTATTGGGTGTGTTGGGGACACAAGAGACTCTTTGTTATTTGGTTCCAGGGTTGTTTGAGAGAGACCATCTTCATCCTACGCCTCCTATGGATTGATAAACCTTAGGACATCCACTTGAGGGAAATTTGCTACTGTCCTACAAACCTCTACACTTGGAGGCCCAACAACGTCTGCAAGAAGTAAGTTGTCTAGTAGACATCAAGCTCTTTTCTGGCGCCGTTGCCGGGGAGGTTAGCGCTTGAAGGTATATCTTTAGATCTTGCAATTGAATCTTTTTGTTTCTTGTTTTAGCACTAGTTTAGTCTATAAAAGAAAACTACAAAAAATTGGAATTAAGGGTACCTCATATGCTTCATCTTTTTAATATCTATCATGAAAATAAGGATTCCGATAATTGTGCTCAAGTTCTAGAAGAAGAAGGCATTAGAATGTTTGGCACTAAATATTTGAATGATGAGCATGATTGCAATGTTGTTAGTATGAATTCCTTGAATATCCGTGATGCTAATGATATGCAAAGCCACAAGCTTGGGGAAGCTATGTTTGATGAAGATGATATTTTTTGTCCCCCAAGTTTTGATGATCAAATTTATTACGATGAAAGCATGCCTCCTATTTATGATGATTATATTGATGAAAGTAGATTTGGAGAGGTCATGACTTTATTTTGTGACGAATCCACTATTTCGGAACAGGTTCCAATTGATTATGAGAACAAAGTTCCTATCTATGATGATTATTGTGATGGCTTGCATGCTGTAAAGAATCATGATATCCATGAAACTTGTCATCATGATTTTATTTTTCAATTGGATTATGCCTCACATCATAATTATTTTGTTGAGTTTCCTCCCACTATTATTCATGAGAAGAATTTCGCTTGTGTGGAGAGTAATAAAATTTCTATGCTTGTATATCATGAAAAGAATGCTTTATGCAATAGTTATATTGTTTAATTCATTCACGATGCTACTGAAAATTATTATGAGGGAGGAATATATGCTTGTAGGAGTTGCAATAATATCAAGTTTACTCTCTATGTTCTTAGAGTTTTGAAGTTATGCTTGTTTTACCTTCCTATGCAAGTTGATTCTTGTTCCCACAAGTTGTTTTCTCACAAAATCCCTATGCATAGGAAGTGGGTTAGACTTAAATGTTCTAGTCATATTCTTCATGATGCTCTCTTTATGTTACAATTCTTATCTTTTATGTGAGCATCATTGAAATCATCATGCCTAGCTAGGGGCGTTAAATGATAGCGCTTGTTGGGAGGCAACCCAATATTATTCTTGTTCTTTACTTTTTGCTCCTGTTTAGAAATAAAAAATTTATCTAGCCTCTGTTATGATTGAGTTTTTATGTTTTAATTAGTTTTTGTGCCAAGTAGAACCGTTGGGAAGACTTGGGGAAAGTCTTGTTGATCTTGCTGTAAAAAAACAGAAACTTTAGCGCTCACGAGAGTTGCTGCCATTTTTTATTGGAGAGTTCTATTTAGTTAATTATTTTTGCAGATGATTAATAGACAAATTACTCAGGTCCACCAATTTATTTGAGAATTTTATGAGTTCCAGAAGTATACGTTTGATGCAGATTACTACAGACTGTTCTATTTTTGACAGATTCTGTTTTCGATGTGTTGTTTGCTTATTTTGATGAATCTATTAGTATAGGAGGGTATGAACCATAGATAAGTTGGAATACAGTAGATATTACGCCAATATGAATTTAGAATGAGTTCACAACAGTACCTAAGTGGTGATTTATTTTCTTATACTAACGGAGCTTACGAGTTTTCTGTTAAGTTTTGTGTTGTGAAGTTTTCAAGTTTTGGGTAAAGATTCGATGGACTATGGAATAAGGAGTGGACAGAGCCTAAGCTTGGGGATGCCCAAGGCACCCCAAGGTAATATTCAAGGACAACCAAGAGCCTAAGCTCGGGGATGCCCTAGAAGGCATCCCCTCTTTCATCTTCATTCATCGGTAACTTTACTTGGAGCTATATTTTTATTCTCCACATGATATGTGTTTTGCTTGGAGCGTCATTTTATTTTATTCAGTTTTTCTTGCTGTTTGAATAAAATACCAAGATCTGAAATACTTAAATCTTAGAGAGTCTTCACATAGTTGCATAATTATTCGACTACTCATTGAGCTTCACTTATATCTTTCGGAGTAGTTTGTCATTTGCTCTAGTGCTTCACTTATATCTATTTTGAGAGTCCTAAACATCAAGGTAATTTTCTTTAGTTATGAATTTAGTCCTAATATGATGGGCATCCAAGAGGGGTATAATAAAAACTTTCATATAATGTGCGTTGAATACTATGAGAAGTTTGATACTTGATAATTGTTTCGAGATATGAAGATGGTGATATTAGAGTCATGCTAGTTGAGTAGTTGTGAATTTGAGAAATACTTGTGTTGAAGTTTGTGATTCTCGTAGCATGCACGTATGGTGAACCGTTATGTGATGAAGTCGGAGCATGATTTATTTATTGACTGTCTTCCTTACGAGTGGCGGTCGGGGACGAGCGATGGCCTTTTCCTACCAATCTATCCCCCAAGGAGCATGCGCGTAGTACTTTGTTTCGATAACTAATAAATTTTTGCAATAAGTATGTGAGTTCTTTATGACTAATGTTGAGTCCATGGATTAAACGCACTCTCACCCTTCCACCATTGCTAGCCTCTCTAATACCGCGCAACTTTCGCCGGTACCATAAACCCACCATATATCTTCCTCAAAACAGCCACCATACCTACCTATTATGGCATTTCCATAGCCATTCCGATATATATTGCCATGCAACTTTCCACCATTCCGTTTATTATGACACGCTTCATCATTGTCATATTGCTTTGCATGATCATGTAGTTGACATTGTATTTTTGGCAAAGCCACCGTTCATAATTCTTTCATACATGTCACTCATGCATCATTGCACATCCCGGTACACCACTGGAGGCATTCATATAGAGCCATATCTTGTCCTAAGTATCGAGTTGTAATTCTTGAGTTGTATGTAAATAATAGTGTGATGATCATCATTATTAGAGCATTGTCCCAGTGAGGAAAGGATGATGGAGACTATGATTCCCCCACAAGTCGGGAGGAGACTCTGCACGAGAAAAAAAAGAGGCCAAAGAAGCCCAAAAAAGGAAGAGGCCATAAAAAAGAGAGAAGGCCCAAATAAAAAGAAAATGAGAGAAAAAGAGAGAAGGGTCAATGCTACTATCCTTTTACCACACTTGTGCTTCAAAGTAGCACCATGATCTTCATGATAGAGAGTCTCCTATGTTGTCACTTTCATATACTAGTGGGAATCTTTCATTATAGAACTTGGCTTGTATATTCCAATGATGGGCTTCCTCAAAATTCCCTAGATCTTCGTGAACAAGCGAGTTGGATGCACACCCACTTAGTTCCTTTTGTTGAGCTTTCATACACTTATAGCTCTAGTGCATCCTTTGCATGGCAATCCCTACTCACTCACATTGATATCTATTGATGGGCATCTCCATAGCCCGTTGATACGCCTAGTTGATGTGAGACTATATTCTCCTTTTTGTCTTCTCCACAACCACCATTCTATTCAACCTATAGTGCTATGTCCATGGCTCACGCTCATGTATTGCGTGAAGATTGAAAAAGTTTGAGAACATCAAAAGTATGAAACAATTGCTTGGCTTGACATCGGGGTTCTGCATGATTTAAATATTTTGTGTGGTGAAGATGGAGCATAGCCAGACTATACGATTTTGTAGGGATAGCTTTCTTTGGCCATGTTATTTTTAGAAGACATGATTGCTTGGTTAGTATACTTGAAGTACTATTATTTTTATGTCAATATTAAACTTTTGTCTTGAATCTTATGGATCTGAATATTCTTGCCACAATAAAGAGAATTACATGTATAAATATGTTAGGTAGCATTCCACATCAAAAGTTCTGTTTTTATCATTTACCTACTCGAGGACGAGCAGGAATTAAGCTTGGGGATGTTGATACGTCTCCAACGTATCTATAATTTTTGATTGTTCCATGCTATTATATTATCAACCTTGGATGTTTTATATGCATTTATATGCTATTTTATATGATTTTTGGGACGAACCTATTAACCTAGAGCCTAGTGACAGTTTCTGTTTTTCCTTGTTTTAGGGTTTCGAAGAAAAGGAATATCAAACGGAGTCCAAATGGAATGAAACCTTCGGAAAAGTTATTTTTGGAAAGAAAGCAACATAGGAGACTTGGAGTGTATGTCAGGGGATCAACGAGGAAGCCACGAGGCAGGGGGCGCGCCCTCCACCCTCGTGGGCCCCTCGTGGCTCCCCTAATGTATTTCTTCCGCCTATATATATCAATATACCCTAAAACGATCGGGGAGCACAATAGATCAGGAGTTCCGCTGCCAGAAGCCTCCATAGCCACTTAAAACCAATCTAGACCTGTTCTGGCACCCTGCCGGAGGGGGAATCCTTCTTCGGTGGCCATCTTCATCATCACAGCGCTCTCCATGACGAGGAGGGAGTAGTTCTCCCTCGGGGCTGAGGGTATGTACCAGTAGCTATGTGTTTGATCTCTCTCTCTCTCTCGTGTTCTTGATTTGGCACGATCTTGATGTATCGCGAGCTTTGCTATTATAGTTGGATCTTATGTTGCTTCTCCCCCTCTACTCTCTTGTAATGGATTGAGTTTTCCCTCTAAAGTTATCTTATCGGATTGAGTCTTTAATGACTTGAGAACACTTGATGTATGTCTTGCCGTGCGTATCGGAGGTGACAATGGGATATCACGTGATTCACTTGATGTATGTTTTGGTGATCAACTTGCGGGTTCCGCCCATGAACCTATGCATAGGGGTTGGCACACGTTTTCGTCTTGATTCTCTGATAGAAATTTGGGGCACTCTTTGAGGTTCTATGTGTTGGTTGAATAGATGAATCTGAGATTGTGTGATGCATATCGTATAATCATACCCATGGATACTTGAGGTGACATTGGAGTATCTAGGTGACATTAGGGTTTTGGTTGATTTGTGTCTTAAGGTGTTATTCTAGTATGAACTCTAGGGCTGTTTGTGACACTTATAGGAATAGCCCAACGAATTCATTGGGAAGTATAACTTTGAGGTGGTTTCGTACCCTACCATAATCTCTTCGTTTGTTCTCCGCTATTAGTGACTTTGGAGTGACTCTTTGTTGCTTGTTGAGGGATAGTTATATGATCCAATTATGTTATTATTGTTGAGAGGACTTGCACTAGTGAAAGTATGAACCCTAGGCCTTGTTTCAACGCATTGCAATACCGTTTATGCTCACTTTTATCATTCGTTACCTTGCTGTTTTTATATTTTGAGATTACAAAAACTATTATCTACTATCCATATACCACTTGTATCACCATCTATTCGCTAAACTAGTGCACCTATACAATTTACCATTGTATTGGGTGTGTTGGGGACACAAGAGACTCTTTATTATTTGGTTGCAGGGTTGTTTGAGAGAGACCATCTTCATCCTACGCCTCCTACGGATTGATAAACCTTAGGTCATCCACTTGAGGGAAATTTGCTACTGTCCTACAAACCTCTGCACTTGGAGGCCCAACAACGTCTACAAGAAGAAGGTTGTGTAGTAGACATCACCATCCTTCTTATCCGCCAAATACTTGGGGTATTTCCGCTTCTAGTGACCAGTCCCTTTCCAGTAGAAGCACTCAGTCTCAGGCTTAGGTCCAGACTTGGGTTTCTTCTCTTGAGCAGCAACTTGTTTGCCGTTCTTTTTGAAGTTCCCCTTCTTCTTCCCTTACCTTTTTTCTTGAAACTAGTGGTCTGGTTGACCATCAACACTTGATGCTCCATCTTGATTTCTACCTCCGTAGCCTTTAGCATTGCGAAGAGCTTGGGAATTGTCTTATCCATCCCTTGCATATTATAGTTCATCACGAAGCTCTTGTAGCTTGGTGGTAGCGATTGAAGAACTCTGTCAATGACACTATCAACCGGAAGATTAACTCCCAGCTGAGTCAAGTGGTTGTGGTACCCAGACATTCTGAGTATATGTTCACTGACAGAACTATTCTCCTCCATTTTGCAGCTGTAGAACTTATTAGAGACTTCATATCTCTCAATCCGGGCATTTTCTTGAAATATTAACATCAACTCTTGGAACATCTCATATTCTCCATGACGTTCAAAACATCGTTGAAGTCCCGGTTCTATGCCGTAAAGCATGGCACACTGAACTATCGAGTAGTCATCAGCTTTGCTCTGCCAGACGTTCATAACATCTGGCATTGCTCCTGCAGCGGGTTTGACACCTAGCGGTGCTTCCAGGACGTAATTTTTCTATGCAGCAATGAGGATAATCCTCAAGTTACGGACCCAATCCGTGTAATTGCTACCATCATCTTTCAACTTTGCTTTCTCAAGGAACGCATTAAAATTCAACGG
This sequence comes from Triticum urartu, assembly GCF_056163025.1. NCBI lineage: Eukaryota > Viridiplantae > Streptophyta > Magnoliopsida > Poales > Poaceae > Triticum > Triticum urartu. Next base: position 148,807,007 of record NC_141873.1, on the reverse strand, counting down.
AACAACAACACGGGCCATCTATCTACAACAACATAGACAAGCAAAATACTATCAGGTACTAAGTTCATGATAAATTAAAGTTCAATTAATCATATTACTTAAGAACTCCCACTTAGACAGACATCCCTCTAATCATCTAATTGATCACGTGATCCAAATCAACTAAACCATAACCGATCATCACTTGAAATGGAGTAGTTTTCAATGGTGAACATCACTATGTTGATCATATCTACTATATGATTCATGCTCGAACTTTCGGTCTTAGTGTTCCGAGGCCATATCTGCATATGCTAGGCTCGTCAAGATTAACCCGAGTATTTCTGCGTGTGCCAAACTGGCTTGCACCCGTTGTATGTGAATGTAGAGCTTATCACACCCGATCATCACGTGGTGTCTCGGCACGATGAACTTTGGCAACGGTGCATACTCAGGGAGAACACTTGTACCTTGAAATTTAGTGAGAGATCATTTTATAATGCCACCGTCAATCAAGCAGAATAAGATGCATAAAGGATAAACATCACATGCAATCAATATAAGTGATATGGTATGGTCATCATCATCTTGTGCCTTTGATCACCATCTCCAAAGCACCGTCATGATCACCATCGTCACCGGCGCGACACCTTGATCTCCATCGTAGCATCGTTGTCGTCCCGCCAACTATTGCTTCTATGACCGCTACCGCTTAGTGATATAGTAAAGTAATTACTGGGCGATTGCATTGCATACAATAAAACGACAACCGTATGGCTCATGCCAGTTGCCGATAAATCCGTTACAAAACATGATCATCTCATACAATAAAATATAGCATCATGCCTTGACCATATCACATCACAACATGCCCTGCAAAAACAAGTTAGATGTCCTCTACTTTGTTGTTGCAAGTTTTACGTGGCTGCTAAGGGCTGAGCAAGAACCGTTCTTACCTACGCATCAAAAACCACAAAGCGGTATAGTGATTGATTTTAGATCTTCAGAAAGAACCCTATTCACTGAATCCGATTCAACTAAAGCTGGAGAAACAGACACCCACAAGCCACCTATATGCAAAGCACGTCGGTAGAACCAGTCTCGTGTAAGCGTGCGCGTAATGTCGGTCTGGGCCGCTTCATCCAACAATGTCGCTGAATCAAGAATCAACTAGTGACGGCAAGCAATATGTATATACCCACGCCCACAACTCCTTTGTGTTCTACTCATGCATATAACATCTACACATAAACCTGGCTCAGATACCACTGTTAGGGAATGTAGTATTTCCAAAAAATTCCTACGCACATGCAAGATCATGGTGATGCATAGCAACGAGAGGGGAGAGTATCGTCTACGTACCCTCGTAGATCATAAGAGGAAGCGTTATGAGAACACGATTGATGTAGTCGAACTTCTTCATGATCCAACCAATCCAAGTACCGAACGCACGGCACCTCTGAGTTCAGCACATGTTCAGCTCGATGACGTCCCACGAACTCCGATCTAGCAGAGCTTCACAGGAGAGTTCCATCAACACGACGGCGTGATGACGGTGATGATGTTTCTACCGACGCAGGGCTTCGCCTAAGCACCGCTACGATATGATCAAGGTGGATTATGGTGGAGGGGGGCAGCGCACACGGCTTGGAACGATCAACTTGTGTGTTCTAGGGTGCCCCTACCCTCGTATATAAAGGAGCAAGGGGGGAGGTTGGCCGGCCCCTTTAGGGCACGCCAGGAGGAGGAGTCCTCCTCCTAGTAGGAGTAGGATTCCCCTTTCCTACTCCTACTAGGAGGAGGAAAGGAAGGAGGAGAGGAAGAAGGAAGGAGAGGGAGTAAAGGAGGAAAGGGGGACCGGCCCCTAGTACAATTCGGTTTGGGCTAGGGGGCTGCGCGCCCTTCCTTGCCTTGCCTCCACTCTTCCACCACTTGGCCCATGAGGCCCAAAACTTCTTCCCCCGTATTCCCGTAACTCCCCGGTACTCCGAAAAATACCCGAATCACTCGGAACCTTTCCGATGTCCGAATATAGTCGTCCAATATATCAATCTTTACGTCTCAACCATTTCGAGACTCCTCGTCATGTCCCCGATCTAATCCGGGACTCCGAACTACCTTCGGTACATAAAATCACATAAACTCATAATACCGATCGTCACCGAACGTTAAGCGTGCGGACCCTACGGGTTCGAGAACTATGTAGACATGACCGAGACATGTCTCCGGTCAATAATCAATAGCGGAACCTGGATGTTCATATTGGCTCCTACTTATTCTATGAAGATATTTATCGGTCAAACCGCATAACAACATCCGTTGTTCCCTTTGTCATCGGTATGTTACTTGCCCGAGATTCGATCGTCGGTATCTCAATACCTAGCTCAATCTCGTTACCGGCAAGTCTCTTTACTCGTTCCGTAATGCATCATCCCGCAACTAACTCTTTAGTTGCATTGCTTGCAAGGCTTATAGTGATGTGCATTATTGAGAGGGCCGAGAGATACTTCTCCGACAATCGGAGTGACAAATCCTAATCTCGATCTATGCCAACTCAACAAGTACCATCGGAGACACCTGTAGAGCACCTTTATAATCACCCAGTTATGTTGTGACGTTTGGTATCACACAAAGTGTTCCTCCGGTAATCGGGAGTTCCATAATCTCATAGTCATAGGAACATGTACAAGTCATGAAGAAAGCAATAGCAGTAAACTAAAATGATCAAGTGCTAAGCTAACGGAATGGGTCAAGTCAATCACATCATTCTCCTAATGATGTGATCCTGTTTATCAAATGAAAACTCATGTCTATGGTTAGGAAACATAACCATCTTTGATTAACAAGCTAGTCAAGTAGAGGCATACTAGTGACACTCTGTTTGTCTATATATTCACACATGTATTATGTTTTCGGTCAATACAATTCTAGCATGAATAATAAACATTTATCATGAAATAAGGAAATAAATAATAACTTTATTATTGCCTCTAGGGCATATTTCCTTCAATTGGATCATATAACTATCCCTCAACATGCAATGAAGAGTCACTCGAAAGTCACTAATAGCGGAGAACAAACGAAGAGGTTATTGTAGGGTACGAAACCACCTCAAAGTTATCCTTTCTGATCAATCTATTCAAGAGTCCATAGTAAAATAACATAAAGCTATTCTTTTCGTTCAATCTATCCTAGAGTTCGTACTAGAATAACACCTTAAGACACAAATCAACCAAAACCCTAATGTCACCTAGATACTCCAATGTCACCTCAAGTATCCCTGGGTATGATTATACGATATGCATGACACAATCTCAGATTCATCTATTCAACCAACACAAAGAACATCAAAGAGTGCCCCAAAGTTTCTACCAGAGAGTCAAGACGAAAACGTGTGCCAGCCCCTATGCATAAGTTCACGAGGTCACGGAACTCGCAAGTTTATCACCAAAACATACATCAAGTGGATCACGTGATATCCCATTGTCACCATAGATAAGCACATGCAAGAGATACATCAAGTGTTCTCAAATCCTTAAAGACTCAATACGATAAGATAACTTCAAAGGGAAAACTCAATCCATCACAAGAGAGTAGAGGGGGAGAAACATCATAAGATCCAACTATAATAGCAAAGCACGCGATACATCAAGATCATGCCAAATCAAGAACACAAGAGAGAGAGAGAGAGAGAGATCAAACACATAGCTATTGGTACGTACCCTCAGCCCCGAGGGTGAACTACTCCCTCCTCGTCATGGAGAGCACCGGGATGATGAAGATGGCCACCGGAGAGGGATTCCCCCCTCTGGTAGGGTGCCGGAACGGGTCTAGATTGGTTTTCGATGGCTACAGAGGCTTATGGCGGCGGAACTCCCGATCTAGGTTTCTTTCTGGAAGTTTGGGTATATATAAGAGGTGTTGGAGTCGGGAACAAGTCAGGGGGTCCCCGAGGTGGCCACGAGGTAGGGGCGCACCTCTTGGTGGCCTCGGGACTCTTCTGGCCCATCTCCGGTACTCCGTGGGCTTCTTCTGGTCCAAAAATGATCTACGTCAAATTTTAGGTCAATTGGACTCCGTTTGGTTTTCCTTTTCTATGATACTCAAAAACAAGGAAAAAATAGAAACTGGCACTAGGCCTAGGTTAATAGGTTAGTCCCAAAAATCATATAAAATAGCATATAAATGCATATAAAATATCCAAGGTTGATAATATAATAGCATGGAACAATCAAAAATTATAGATACGTGGGAGACGTATCAAATCCAGATTCCACTATTGGTTATTGACCGGAGAGGTGTCTCGGTCATGTCAACATATTTCTCGAACCCGTAGGGTCCACACGCTTATCATTCATTGACGATATAGTATTATATGAGTGATGTATGTTGGTGACCAAATGTTCTTCGGAGTCCCGGATGAGATCATAGACATGACGAGGAGCTCCGGAATGGTCCGGATGTAAAGGTTGATATATAGGATGATATCGTTAGTCCAAGGGGTAAGCCCCGCAGGGCTTTAAGTCGGTGCAAAAGGAGTTTTGCGGAGGCCGGGGGCAAACGCTAGACGCCGAGGCCCATGGTGTTTGGGCCAGACGCCAAGCACTGTGGTGTCTCGTCCTGGAAGTCTGAGAATGACTCTTCCTTTGCGGGCAAAATCGACTCTAAGAAGGCTTTTACTCCAAGTTTCAACCCCAAGGCTCAACATATAAATAGAGGGGCAGGGCTAGCGCACAAGACATCAAGATTCACCAAGCCATGTGCCGGCAACCCCGTCCCCTTTAGTTTATCCTCCATCTAGTTTCTGTAGTGCTTGGCGAAGCCCTGCGGAGATTGCTCTTCATCACCAATTGTCACCCCGCCGTCGTGCTACCGGAACTCATCTACTACTTAGCCCCTCTTGCTGGATCAAGAAGGTGAGGACGTCATCGAGTTGAACGTGTGCTGAACATGGAGGTGTCGTACATTCGGTACTTGATCGGGACGGAATGTGAAGGTGTACGACTACATCAACCGCGTTGATAAACGCTTCCACTTACGGTCTACAAGGGTATGTAGACACACTCTCCCCTTGTTTCTATGCATCTCCATGGATGGATCATTGCGTGTGCACATAAATTTTTTTGTTTTCCATGCAACGATACCCAACAGTGGCATCATGAGCCAGGTCTATGTGTAGATGATATGCACGAGTAGAACACAAAGAGTTGTGGGTGGTGATAGTCATATTGCTTACCACCAACGTCTTATTTTGATTCAATGGTATTGTGGGATGAAGCGGCCTGGACCAACCTTACATGTCCACGCACATGAGACCGGTTCCACTAACAGACATGCAACTAGTTTTGCATAAAGTTGGCTGCCGGGTGTCTGTTTCTCCTACTTGGGTTGGATCGAATTTGACTACGGCCAGTCCTTGAAGATGGATAAAACAACAAACTTGACGAACCACCAATGTGGTTTTTGCCGTAGCTCAGAATGGTTCTTGGTAGAAGCCCGTAGCAGCCACGTAAAACTTGCAACAACACAGTAGAGGACGTCTAACTTGTTTTCGCAGGGTATGTTGTGATTTGATATGGTCAAGACATGATGCGATACACGTTATTGTATGAGATGATCATGTTTGTTAAGTTATTGGCAACCGGCAGGAGCCTTATTGTCGTGGAATTGTCACGGCAGATGTCCTAGCAGAAGGACTTAGTCGTAGGACCATCGCAACTTGGAAGCTTAAAGGGGTTAATCAGGACAAAGAACACGAGAGGTTTTATACTAGTTCGGCCCCTTACGATGAAGGTAAAATCCTACGTCTAGTTGTGTTGGTATTGCTGGGGTTTCGATCATCAAGAGGCTAGTTCGCCGGCTTGGTTATCGATCTCTTGTTTCTTGCCCTAAGCCGCCACCGGGTCGTCCCCTTATATACACGGGTTGGCGCCTGGTGGCCTACAGAGTCCCGGTCGGCTCATAAATCGTGTCCGGCTCGGTGACTTCTTTTACATGCCTTTCTTTACAAGTCTTTCCTTATATACGCGGTTTACAATATTGGGCCATAAGCCGCCTTTAGGCCTTTAGGCCTTCTATAAGATTTAACAAACCATCGCCTTGAATGTCTACTGGGCTTCCTTTGTGACCCGCCACTGGGGCTGACCCGGCCCCTCCTGGGCGGGTCATAACTGATAGTTATATCCCCAACATTAGGCCCCAGGTTGACTTTGAACTTTGTTCTTTGTCAATCTTCAACACTTAGACAAAATCCATCTTCTTATCTTAGCAGAGGTTTTTGTAACCCGCCATGACGTCATCTCTTGAAAACATAAGAAACTTTTATGACGTCATCTCTCAACGGATCTTCATTCTTAATGCCTCCCAAGAATCGAGGCGTCCGTTTAGTTGGATAACCATTGTTTGGGTCTTCCTCGATTTCCGCGCCCGCCTGTTCGCTTCTTTCCTTATAAATAGGCACGCCCCGGCCTTTTCTCATTCTTCTCTCTTCTTCATCTTCTTCCTCTTGCAACCCTCCTGTCGCTCGAGCTCCACCGCCACCGCAGCGCTCATCGTCGTCCTCAAGCTCAGCCGCTGCATCACCCTGAACTGTCTAGAGAAACGGCGACGACCCTCTGCAACAGATCCGCATCCGTAAGTTCTTGTCTTCTCAAACTTTTAGATCTGCATTAGGGTTTGCGAGTTCATCGGTGTTCTTCGATGTTCATCATGAACCTTTCTGGTAGTTCCTCTTCCACAACCTCTCTTGATCAAAAAAGGAAACCCTAGTTCATGCGGTAGTGGTTTTACACCCATTTTAGATGTTAGCAGATCCCTTTCCTTTGCATAGATATCTTCTTAGAGCTGTTGAACTTATCTGGGATATATTTTTAGGTCTAGGAAGTTTTTCATTTTGAACGGCCATTTGATCCATAGTAATATCCAGAAGTTAAGAAACCTGTTTGTCTCCATACTTAACCAATTCTGCCACCGGTATTTCTCAAATGTCTGTAGTCATGGCGGCTTACTGTGCTGGCTTGCTTTTCCTTATATGACATTAGCCCTTAATTAAGCTGCCATTACTCCCCTGTATCATCTTTTACTTTCACCATATTTATTGAATTGAACCGGCATGTCACTACCCTTTCAGTACGTTTTTGAACATCATGTCGTCCAAGGCGCCGACTGTCTACAAATGGGTTCCCTGAATCGTAAATGAGGAACGTTTGAAGGAGTTCTTCTCCATAGGATTTTTGCCAGGAAAAAATGTCATGTCTTACCGTGCACCTGACCCGGATGATGAACGGCCCAATCCAAGAGATGGTGAAGTTATTGTCTTTACTGACCACATGAACCGTGGCTTTTCACTGCCCGGCTCAAAGTTCTTCAGAGATGTCCTTCATTTTTTCAAACTCCACCCTCAAGATATCGGGCCCAATTCCATATCCAATATATGCAACTTCCAAGTGCTCTGTGAGGTGTACCTTCAGGAAGAGCCGATCGTGGAACTCTTTAGAGAGTATTTTTTTCTGAACCGGCAGAATGAGTGCACCAACGGCCTTAGCTTGGAGCTTGGAAGCATCTCCATTTAGCGTTGACAAGGTGTTGTCTTCCCCCTTATAGTCTTGACGAGTCATACAAAAGACTGGAACCAAACTTGGTTCTATTGTCAAGACACTTCACCAGCAGATGAGAAGCCACTGCCAGGTTATCGCTCTGAGCGTCTTGACTGCAAATTTGTGCTCTGTGACAAGCTTACCGCTGCCGAACGCAAGAAGCTGATCCCATCAATCAAAAGGATTAACGCATTATTAGGGAACGGCTTAACTAGAGTTGACTTGACCCACTGCTGGGTCGCATGGCGGGTTATCCCTCTAAGCCGCCGATCAAAACTGATGTGTGAATATGGCGGAGGCCCAAATGATTCTCCTCGTCACAACTCCGTCCAATTACCCGAAGAGGATATTGCTGCAATGTCAACCCTTCTGGTAAACAGAAAATATGAAGACTGTGGTAAAGTCGGGTTAAACCTCTTCTGCAAACTTAACCCGGCGCCAGAGGTAAAAATTCTCTGACCTCCTTCTTTGTATTTTTCCCCAGTCATGTTTAGTACCTGTCTGATCTTTCGTCTTTGTTTATTCATCTGCAGCCAGATCTGACTTCTGTAAAGTCAAGTACAACCACAAAGCCGCCAAGAAGGCTAGAGCCGCTGCTATCAACACCAAGAAAACGACCCAGCGATCCAAGAAGAAGAAAAGTACCGCTGAGGATCTGATGAAGCTTGATGATACTTCTGAGTCGGAGGTAGCCCTTGACTCCCTTGGCTAACTTTTTAACAATCTTATTAACACTGATCTTTGCTGGGATGACACAGTGGCCAGTCAGGCCGTGGAAGAAGAGGTAACTATTTCCAACGACTCAGCCCATTTGCCAAGACAGAAACTTCGAGTCGTAACCCGAAAAGTAAGGTTTTCCCACCCTTTGGCTTATCTGGATACTCATTTTCTTTTGAAAAAGCAGCAACATGAAAGCCGCCGTCAGACCCGGAATGGTGATGAACCGCCTGCCATTCTTCAATAGACTCCTCAAAAACGCCAGAATGAGGTTTATTTCTTTGTCTTTGACTTCTGTTAATGGATCTCCTTCCTTGCATTACTTACTTTGTCTTATCTTTGCAGGAGGTGTCTCGCTCTTCTGGCGACTTGTCTCAGACCCAATTTCCGGACTTCAAGACTGCCCCTGGGTAAGGAAAAATCCTCTTTCTTCCGTGTTTTTTAAACTGTCTCATTATACTGACAGTCCTATAATATTTCTCTTAGTGGTCAAGCTAAGTCTAAGAAGGACAAGGTAACTAAGCCGGTGGAAGACCCGCCAGTCCTTGCACCTGAACCGGCAAGGACACCTTCTCCTACATTAACAGAAGCTCCATAAGACCTGCCTGTCAATGATGAAGTAAATCCTCCTGAGCCGTTAGTTGATGACACCAACGTGAATCCTTCTGCAACCGGACCATCCAGCTCGGCCAACCCGCCATCACCGTCTGCGCAAGACGTTCTGATCATCGGGAGCCGCTTTGTTGAACCGAGAAATCCCACCGTGTTGGCTCGTCACATGGCGAAACAAGAGGCGTTGGAGAAACAGAAAGTGTGTTTTGATATTTCACACTATGATCATCTGAATGCCAACAACATATTATCTGGTTATCTCAGCCATGTGCACTCCAGCCGTGACTCAGAGATCGAAATGGACAAGCAGTTGCAGTTGAAATACGAGGTATGTTCTTCTGGCTTACTTATATTCCGCCAGCCCCCAAGTCTTCAGATTATAAGAGAAATGGAATGATATGTAGACTTTATGATATAGGCTAAGACTTTTACCTTTTAGATTTTCCTGGAGTTCAATAAAATAGAACAAAGCTTCATTGGTAGTCCCCAAGGGCCGGTTCATTTGACCATAAATGAGGTGGTACTTTGAATTTTCATAATTATCTTGTACCGTATCCAAAAAACATTGTAATCCGGCTTAACCTTGAGAAACTTGCTGAAGAGCATGCATTAGCCCCCAAGTGCCAAGTGTTATTACTTTGTAAAGTACTTGGGACTTAAAGTATGTTTTAGAGTCATAAGAAATTGTTTTGGCATACATTAGCCCCCAAGTGTCAAGTGGTTTTGCAATGCAAAGTACTTGAGACTTGAATCTTGACTTTTGAACTGTAACTGAAATCTTGACTCATCTGGGTATGTTTTGCAGAATGCCTTATCTGAACTGAGCTCGCAATTAACTGATGCAAAGACCCGGCTGGAGGATCAGGAGGCAGAGATCAAGTCTGCTGACTCCAAAATGCAAGTAAGTCTCTCTAAGACAGAAAAATTAAAAACCAGCTTTACTGCCAAGAAGAACACCTGGGCTGAAGAAAAAACGCTTCTGACACAACGTGCCGAGAAGGCTGAAGCAGCCCTTGAAGAGGTTACGATGGAGCTGACTGGTTTAAAGAATCGGGTGTCACAAATGGTGTCCGCCATCTTTGGTAAGCCATCTCTACTAACCTTTTTACCTTCTTTTCACCTGGACTACAAGCCGCTAGCTGACCCTTCGCGTTCAAAACATATGCAGGCCCTCGAAGCAAGAATCTGAGTCAAGACCACGTGATTAAGCTGAAGGCGGTCTATACCTTAGGAGAGCAGTTGTACACTGGAGCACAACGAGCACTCACCGCTATCTCTCCTGCCAATCAAGGACCCAACCGGCTCAGCGATGTTTTAAAGAAGCTGTCAATCTTGCCCGCCAGGTTCCAAGAAGTCAAGCGCTCCTGTGCCAGAGCTAGAGCTTTGACTGCCCTGAGCCGCTCCAAGGCTTGGGTGCCAGATCTAGACCCGGCGGATGTAGTCAGAGGGTATCCTACCGTGAAGGAAGACGGATCTCCCTTTGAACAATACGACTTCATGGCTTGCGTGTGCGGAGTTTGACCTCATGCGACTATTCTTGGAGATGAAACCAATATCGACAAATATCAGCTGGGTTTTGATGTGGAAAATAAGAAGATGGCAACTCCCTCGTACAAGGTGACAGATTTAATCCCGCCTGTTCGTGAACATACATTTGCTCCAGAAGTTGATCCGGCCGGCCTAATTGATGAAGAAGTAGAATTTATTGCCGTGAACGGTTTTGATTGGTCAAAACCCAGCTTCCAGTCAGCAGAGGGCGGTGAACCGGTGAGGGAGGAGTGATGACCGTCTTCATGGGCTTGTAAAAGCCTTGTAATAGATTAGTTTTGAAAACACTGCATATTCTGTGTATGCCATCGCGCATAAGACACCGTGTGTTACTCTATGCTTGCTGATGTTAATATATGCATCATATTTATGATTGTCCCTGCAATACTTCAACTCTGTTCCTGTAGATAAAAAGGAAAAAATTGGCTTGGCGGCTTAGTACCAAACGGGTCAGAACACCCAGTTTATAGCCAATATTTTTATCATAGTAAAAAGCAGAACCAGATGTAAGAAGAAAACAAGACTGAAATAACCTTTGATTAATACAGAAAGCAACTGTTCATAAACAATAGCCACACCTGTACCTTCAATCTCCGGACCACCGGTTTAAATGACCCGGGTGATGAAGTTGATAATCCGGTCTATTTTGAGAAGTCGATCCTTCTGAATAATTAATGAGTATTATGCCCTGGCGGCTTGTTGTCAAATAGTCCAACCGGTGAAAAGACCATGCTGATTATTTGCAAAATTGAGACAACTAAAAACCAATAAAGCAAAAATAGGTGGTAAACAAAATTAACCTTGTAATTAAAGGTTGGGGGTTTCTGATTCGAATACGATCAGTAAACCGGACCAAAGGGGTTAAGCTAAGGTTCGAATACGACCTATGTTTGAGCAGGAAGCCCCCAAATGACCTTGAGAGGTTTTTAACGACCCTGATTCGAATACGATCCAAGTCGGACCCAAAAGGGGTTAAGCTGTGATTCAGATACGATCAAGAAGCCCCCTAGTGAGTTTGGCTTTGAGCCGATCAAAAGGGTTACGACAGCTATGTTCTCTTTGGTTCAAATACGGCCTATGTTTGAACAGGAAGCCCCCAAGTGACCATGATAGTTGCAGCTAGATTCGAATACGATCGTAAGCTGGACCAAAAAGGTTAGACTTGATTCAAATATGATCAGCTCCTTAACAGTCATTTGAAAATAGTAAAAAACAACAAAAGATGCGTAATATTTAAAAGAAAAGAGACTGTGGTACTGCTTTATTACTTATCGTAGTATATACAACGTTAAAGTATGTACATGATGAGAGCCGGTGGCTCAGGTGTAGTATGGCCGAAGTTGAGCAATGTTCCACGGCCGGCGGGTCTCCTCTTCCGACTTACATGAGTCTTTGTGCTCTCGAACGTCAATGAGGTAACATGACCCATTGTTTAAGTTCTTGCTGACCACAAAGGGTCCTTCCCAAGGCGGGGATAACTTTTGTGCATCTGACAGATCCTGGATGAGCCGGAGCACCAGGTCGCCTTCTTGAAAGGTCCTGTTGATAAATTGTTGATCGAGCCGCTGCTAAGTCTCTTTCCTCATCTAACAAGTCAAGTGCATCCTGTCTGGCTTGTTCATTATTAGCTTCAACATAAGCCGGCACACGGGGCGAGTCATGACGGATGTCACTACACAACACTGCTTCTGCTCCATACACCATGAAGAAAGGTGTGTAACATGTAGACCTGTTAGGTGTGGTGTTGATACTCCACAGCACCGAGGGTAATTCCTCTACCCAACAACCCGGCATTCGCTGCAAGGGGACCATAAGCCGGGGCTTGAGACCTTTTAAGATTTCCTGATTTGCTCTCTCAGCTTGACCATTGGATTGAGGATAAGCTACAGAAGAAACATCAAGCCGAATATGCTCACGTTGATAAAACTCCTCCATAGCCCCTTGGGATAGATTAGTGCCATTGTCAGTGATAATGCTGTGTGGAAAACCAAAATGGAAGATCACCTTTTTCATGAACTGAACCGCCGTGGCCGCATCAGACTTACTCACCGGCTCTGCCTCAACCCACTTTGTGAATTTGTCAACTGCCACTAAAAGATATGTCTTTTTATCCTTAGACCTTTTAAAAGGTCCAACCATGTCAAGCCCCCAGAACGCAAACAACCAAGTGATCGGAATCATCCGTAGCTCTTGAGCCGGCACATGTGCTCGTCGTGCGAATTTTTGTCATCCGTCACATCCACTGACCAGATCTTCTGCATCAGCGTGAGCCGTCAACCAGTAAAAACCGTGACGAAAAGCCTTAGCCACCAGAGATTTTGACCTGGCGTGATGACCACAATCGCCTTCATGGATCTCACGAAGTATTTCTTGGCCTTCTTCAGGGGAAACACCCCGCTGAAACGCTCCAGAGACACTGCGATGGTATAGTTCTCCGTCAGAAATCGTCATTGACTTAGACCACCGGGTTATCTGTCGGGCCAGGGTCTCATCCAATGGCAGCTCACCCCGGGTCATATAATCCAAGAATGGCACTGTCCAATCTGGGATGACATGAAGAGCCGCCACCAACTGTGCCTCCGGGTCGGGAACAGCTAGATCTTCTATGGGTAACTTAACAGATGGGTTATGCAAAACATCCAAAAAGGTGTTAGGTGGCACCGGCTTATGCTGAGATCCCAGCCGGCTTAGAGCATCAGCCGCTTCGTTCTTCCTACGGTCAATGTATTCCACCTGATATCCTTTAAAATGTCCTGCAACAGCATCAACTTCATGGTGTTAAGCCGCCATGAGAGGGTCTTTGGAATCCCACTTGCCTGATACCTGTTGAGCCACTAAATCTGAGTCGCCAAGACACCGGACCTGGCTCAGGCTCATCTCTCTGGCCACTCGAAGACCATGGAGCAAGGCTTCATATTCCGCTGCGTTGTTAGTGCAAGGAAACATCAGCCGCAACACATAACAAAATTTGTCACCTCGAGGGGAGGTTAAAACAACTCCAGCCCCCGAGCCTTCCAACTGTCTGGACCCATCAAAGTGAATAGTCCAATATGTGTTGTCTGGTTTTGTCCTCCGGCATCTGCATCTCTGTCCAGTCATTAATAAAGTCAACCAGCACCTGAGACTTGATCGCAGTACGTGGCACATACTTCAACCCATGAGATCCAAGTTCAATGGCTCACTTGGCGACTCGTCCAGTGGCCTCTCTATACTGGATGATGTCCCCCAAAGGCGCAGAGCTAACCACGGTGATTGGGTGACCCTGAAAGTAATGCTTGAGCTTCTGGCTTGCCATGAACACCCCGTACACGAGCTTCTGCCAATGTGGATATCTTTGTTTAGATTCGATTAGTACCTCACTGACGTAATAAACCGGCCGTTGAACCAGATGTTCCTTGCCAACCTCTTTGCGCTCCACCACAATTGCCACACTAACGGCCCGTGAGCTAGCGGCTACATATAACAATAGCGGCTCTTTCTCAATTGGAGTAGCAAGAACTGATGGCTCAGCAAGCTGTTTCTTCAGATCCTCAAAAGCAGAGTTCGCAGCATCACTCCAAACAAAATCATTTGTTTTTTTCATCATCTGATACAAAGGCATCGCCTTCTCCCCTAACCGGCTTATGAACTGGCTTAAAGCAGCCACACGACCCGCCAGCTATTGAACATCATGATGCATGTCGGTTTGGCCAGGGATGTGATTGCCTTAATCTTCTTCGGGTTAGCTTCAATACCTTGGTTGGACACCAAAAAACCTAAGAGCTTGCCGGCTGGGACTCCAAAAACACACTTAGCCGGGTTAAGCATCATTTTGTAGACCCGGAGGTTATCAAAGGTCTCTTTCAGATCTGTCACCAAGGTTTCCTCTTTCCTGGACTTTACCACTATATCATCCACATAAGCATGAACATTACGCCCAATCTGATTTGAAGACAATTCTGCACACACCGTTGATAAGTCGCCTGGGCACTCTTAAGCCCAAAAGGCATAGACACATAGCAGAAAGCTCCAAATGGAGTGATAAAAGCTGTCTTCTCCTGATCTTTGACTGCCATCTTGATCTGATGATAACCTGAATAAGCATCCAAAAAACTCAAATGTGTGCAACCCGCCATAGCATCGATGATCTGATCAATACGGGGAAGAGCAAAAGGGTCAGTCGGACAAGCCTTGTTTAAATCAGTGTAATCCACACACATACGCAGGTGTCGTTCTTTTTTAGTACAAGCATCGGGTTGGCTAACCACTTTGGCTGAAAGACTTCCACAATGAACCCGGCGGCCAAAATTTGGGCCACCTCTTCTCCAAAGGCCTTGCGCCTTTCCTCGTTGAACCGTTGGAGAAACTGTCTAACCGGTTTAAACCTTGGATCAATATTGAGAGTGTGCTCAGCGAGTTCCCTCGGGACACCCGGCATGTCGGAAAGTTTCCATGCAAAGATGTCCCGGTTCTCACGGATGAACTCGATGAGCGCGCTTTCCTATTTTGGATCCAAGTTTGCACTGATGATGAACTACTTGGATGAGTCGCCAGGCACAAAGTCAACCATCTTGGTGTCATCAGCTGATTTGAATTTCAACACTAGCTCATGCTCCGTTGTTGGTTTCTTTAAAGACGTCATGTCTGCCGGGTCAACATGATCCTTATAAAACATTAACTCCTTGGTTGCACAACCAGACTCAGCATATGCAGCATCACCTTCTTCACACTCCAGGGCTATTTTCTGGCTTCCATGTACTGTAATGGTGCCCTTATGACCCGGCATCTTGAGCTGCAAATACACATAACACGGCCGAGCCATGAACTTGGCATAAGCCGGCCGTCCAAACAGAGCATGATATGGGCTTTTGATCTTAACCACCTCAAAGATTAATTTTTCTACTCTGGAGGCATACTCATCCCCAAAGGCTACTTCCAGTTCAATCTTACCAACTAGGTATGCCGACTTGCCAAGTACCACACCGTGCAAAATAGTGTTGGATTGCTTAAGACTCTTATCAGTCAACCCCATCCGACGGAACGTCTCATAGTAGAGGATGTTGATGTTGCTGCCTCCATCCATGAGAACCTTAGTGAATTTATATCCACCAACCTGAGGCGCTACTACCAAGGCCAAGTGACCCGGATTATCAACCCGGGGTGGATGATCCTCTCTGCTCCACACAATAGGCTGTTCGGACCACCGTAAGTAACGTGGAATCGCCGACTCAACGGCATTGATGGCCCTCTTGTGAAGCTTCTGGTCCCTCTTACATAAGCTTGTGGTGAACACATGGTATTGCCCACTATTCAACTGTTTTGGGTTGCTCTGATATCCGGACTGTTGCTGCTGGTTCCCTTGGCCAGGTTGTGGATTATAGCCTCCCTGGTTACCTGTATGGCCCTGACCGTGAAATCCTCCTCCACCTGAACCGGCGCCCGGGCCATGGAAACCGCCCCCACCTGAACCGCCGCCTGGGCCGTGACCTCCATCAAATGCATTTGAATTTTTAAACACCTTCATGATTGTACAATCCTTCCACAGGTGGGTGGCTGGCTTCTCCCGGGTGCCGTGTCTTGGACAAGGTTCAGTCAACAGTTGCTCAAGGGTGGGACCTGACCCGCCCGACCGAGGGGGTTGCCTACCCTTGCGCCATTGATTGCTGGCCTGCGCATTGGTGTTACCGACAAATTCATCAGCCTTACGTTTATTACCTCCTTGATTTGCCGGGTTATGCTGGTGAACCTTGACGTTGCCGTTCTTTTTTCCCTTCCTTGTCTTTTCTTCGTCAGAAATCGGGTCCTTGGTACTATCAGAATTAGCATACTTGACGAGAGCCACCATCAACTGGCCCATGTCATTGCAGTCACGCTTGAGCCGCCCCAATTTCTGCTTCGGAGGTTCAAAACGACAGTTTTTCTCCAACATCAAGACTGCTGAGCCGGCATCCGTCTTATCAGATGAATGTATTATCTCCTTGACCCGGCGCACCCAATGGGTTGTAGATTCACCGTCCTCTTGTTTACAATTAGTCAGGTCCACAATCGACATGGGTTGTTTACATGTGTCTTTGAAGTTCTGAATGAATCGGGCCTTCAACTCCGCCCATGAGCCGATAGAATTGGGTGGCAACCCCTTCAACCAAGTATGAGCTGTTCCATCCAACATCATAGTGAAATACCTGGGCATTGCCGCGTCGCTGACCTCCAACAACTCCATAGCCATCTCATAACTCTCAATTCAAACCCCAGGATGCAAGTCGGCCGTGTAATTAGGCACTTTACGAGGCCCCTTGAAGTCCTTTAGCAAACGCTCATTATGTATGGCCAGCACCAGTCAAGGGACACCTCCGGTTCTTTTGGCCACTCCTGCCTCAACCGAGGTTGCTGGATAAGCCGGAAAAGTCTGATGAGCCACCTGCTCCGCTGCCAGTTGAACTGCTCGCTCAGCCTCTTGTCGGATCCTCTCCTGATCCGCCAAGTTAAGGGCTCCAGCCTGTACCGGCTCATGCCTGTGCGGGCGGTTGCGGCGTTGAGCATTGCTTGGCATGTCAGTTGAGTCCATATGCCTACTGTAGCTTGGGCTCCGGCTCGGGCGAGGAGTTGAATGGATCCTGTCTTGACTGTAGGAGTACGCATCCTGCTGTGCCAGAGCTGTTTGAAGAAGTTCTCTGACCCTTCGCGTTTCGATTGCCGCCGGCGAGTCGCCTTCCATCGGGAGAGCCGCCAAACGAGCCAACACTGCAATGAGGTTTTCCAAGGGATTGGAGAAGTGACCCGGCGGTGTTGGTACATAATGAGGCGGAGCGGTATGTACACGAGGTGGTTCCATGGTGCGCGGTTGAACCGATGCCCCGGGCGTCGTGATCCGATTTGCCTACAGCGGGTTGCTTGCCCCAGCCCCGGGTGTATGAAAAAGGTTCCTATGATCGAGCGTCAGAGGTAGACGTGACTGAGTTTTCTGATGCCTTCTTCTCATAACCTCGTTTGACGCGTTCAGATCCACCGAGAGCCGGAAAGTCTCCGCTTGAAGCTGTTGAGCATGAACGTCCAAAGCTGCCCGCTCCGCTGCCATCCTAACCTCCTCTGCTGCTCAATTTTCTTTAGCTTGTACCATCTCTTCACGTACGTGTGCCACCTCTGTGTCATGCTGGGCTTTATCCGCCAGCTTTACCAAGGCAGTTAACAGAGTCATCAGTTTATCCATGAGGTCCATTAGAATCTGAGCCGGGGCGTGCACAGGGTCTCCTGACCCGGCTGTGGCCGACCCCGTAGTTGTAGCCTCTGCTGCCATGGAGTTCTGCCCGGGCTGTGTTCCTGCCATGAAGACTCCGGCCCAATTCGGCGGCTCAAGGGGGTCCGGAATACTGTTGCCATCGGAACAGCCCCCGAGCATGCCATCCTGCAGTTGATACAAAGAGTCTGTCTCGCTTGCTTATGATGTAGCGTCAGAACAGACGGCCTTCTCACCGCCATCCACCGATCCTTTAGAGTATTCACCGCCGTGGACGCAGCCTACAGAAGCATGCTTCACGACAGATTGAACACGGGTGGTCCTCGCGCACTGAGTTGTTTCGACGAGGTTGGTGTGGACGTCTGGCTCAGGGCCCGACTCGCTGACCAGGCCGATGCAGACATGAATTCCGCCAAAGGGGACCCGGTACCGGTACTCGATTGAGCCGGCCTCGAGGCCCCAGCCTTCGTCGTCGATGTAGAGCTTGTCGCTACGACTCTTGGTCATCCGGCCCATAGCGTATCCCTTGAGCCCTTCGAAGTTGCCCTTCAAGAACTCAAATCCGCCGTGCGCTGGCCCCACGGTGGGTGCCAACTATCATGGAATTGTCACAGCAGATGTCCTAGCAGAAGGACTTAGTCATAGGGCCATCGCAACTAGGAAGCTTAAAGGGGTTAATCGGGACAAAGGACACGAGAGGTTTTATACTAGTTCGGCCCCTTATGATGAAGGTAAAAGCCTACGTCTAGTTGTGTTGGTATTGCTGCGGTTTCGATCACCAAGAGGCTAGTTCGCCGGCTTGGTTATCGATCTCTTGTTTCTTGCCCTAACCGCCACCGGGTCGTCCCCTTATATACACGGGTTGACGCCTAGTGGCCTACAGAGTCCCGACCGGCTCATAAATCGTGTCCAGCTCGGTGACTTCTTTTACATGCCTTTCTTTACAAGTCTTTCCTTATATACGGCAGTTTACAATATTGGGCCTTAAGCTGCCTCTAGGCCTTTAGGCCATCTGTAAGATTTAACAAACCATCGCATTGAATGTCTACTGGGCTTCCTTTGTGACCCGCCATTGGGGCTGACCCGGCCCCTCCTGGGCGGGTCATAACTGATAGTTATATCCCCAACACTTATGGTTGTCTCTTTATTGTATGAAATGAAAACGCCATGTAATTGCTTTACTTTATCACTATGCCTTAGCGATAGTTGTAGAAGCAATAGATGGCGTGATGACCATGGCACAACGATGTAGATCAAGGTGTCGGGCCGGTGATGATGGAGATCACGACGATGCTTTGGATATGGAGATCAAAAGCACAAGATGATGATGACCATATCATGTCACATATTTTATTTGCATGTTATGTCTATCTTTTATGCATCTTATTTTGCTTAGTACGGTGGTAGCATTATAAGATGATCCCTTCACTTAATTTCAAGGTAAAAGTGTTCTCCCTGAGTATGCACCATTGCTACAGTTCGTCGTGTTGAGACACCACGTGATGATCGGGTGTGATAGACTTTGTGTTCACATACAACGGGTGCAAAACAGTTTTGCACATGCGGAATACTTGGGTTAAACTTGATGAGCCTAGCATGTATAGACATGGCCTCGGAACACTGGAGACTGAAATGTTGAACGTGAATCATAGATTAGTTCACCATTGATGACTACCCCATCTCATGTGATGATCGGACATGGGTTAGTTGATTTGGATCACATATCACTTAGATGACTCGAGGGATGTCTATTTAAGTCGAAGTTCTTAAGTGATTTGATTAATTGAACTTAACTTATCATGAACTTAGTCCTGATAGTATTTGCGTGTCTATGTTGTAGATCAATGGCCTGTGCTACCGTTCCCCTGAATTTTAATGCGTTCCTAGAGAAAGCTAAGTTGAAAGATGATGGTAGAAACTACACAGATTGGGTCCGTAACTTGAGGATTACCCTCATTGCAGCACAAAAGAATTATGTCCTTGATGCACTGCTAGGTCAAAGGCCTGTTGTCGGTGTCAAAACTGGCGGATCTCGGGTAGGGGGTCCCGAACTATGCGTCTAAGGTCAATGGTAACAGGAGACAGGGGACACGATGTTTACCCAGGTTCGGGCCCTCTCTATGGAGGTAATACCCTACTTCCTGCTTGATTGATCTTGATGTATATGAGTATTACAAGAGTTGATCTACCACGAGATCGTAATGGCTAAACCCTAGAAGTCTAGCCTGTATGACTATGGTAATGAGTAGCTCTCCTTTTCGGACTAAGTCCTTCGGTTTATATAGGCACCGGGCGGATCTAGGGTTACACAAGCTTGGTTGCAAAGAAAGGAATCTACATATTTGGTCACCAAGCTTGCCTTCCACGCCAAGGAGAGCCATATCCAGACACCGGTGGAGTCTTCGGTCTTCATATCTTCACAGCCCATCAGTCCGGTTCATGGCTAACAGGTCGGGCGCCTGAGGACCCCTTAGTCCAGGACTCCCTCAGTAGCCCCCGAACCAGGGTTCAATGACGAGGTGTTCGGTGCACGGATTGTCTTCGGCATTGCAAGTAGGGTTCCTCCTCCGACGTCTTCTAAGTAATCTATTCGGCTTTCAATTCAATGTTGCACCCCTCGGCTTTTGTGCATCGATGACTTCAGCTTCCACGTGTCAAGCGAATGCGGGCGGTCAGGGTATTTTTTACAAACAACCCCTCGGTAATGCAAGAAAGAGCGTATATTTAAAGAGATTGGGTCTCAGATCCATCCGGCACCACGCGGAGAAAATCATCAGAGATTACTAGGAAAGACCATTCCAACATGGCTAGTATTCCCAGCTCCTCCTCCCGTTCCGACCTAGAGAAAGGCGAGTGGGAGAGGTGCTCTATGTCCCATAGTCAATTAGCGAAGTTGCAAATGCACGGATTTCGCCCCCATACGGATCTGGTCCCTGTTCAAGCGGGGTCGGCTTCCTTCAACGGCAAAACCCAATCGGTGGATTCCCCAATCCATCTGCAGGGGAACGAGTGTGCCTCGTCCCCTATCTATTGAGGGGCGTGGGATTTCCAATTCACCCATTCCTCCGAGGGCTTCTGGAGTATTATGGCCTGCAGCTGCATAATTTTACCCCAGCCTCCATCCTGCACATTGCGGGTTACGTCGCTTTATGCGAACTATTCCTAGGTTGTGAGGCCCATTTCGATTTATGGAGAAGACTGTTCTGCCTTGTCCCACGCAACCACGAGGGATCGATATTTGAAGTGGGCGGGGCCGAAATATGGCGCATTCCTGAGACCGGATACCTATTCGGCACACCGAAGAAAGCTTCCGAAGAGTGGACCTCTGAGTGGTTTTACATTGAGGACGTCGTACTTCCAGATCCAGCCCAGAGTGGTCTACCCGAGTTTACAAGTGCTCCGTTGAAGAAACACCATAGCTGGCGTCCCCGGAGCCTCGAGGAAGAGGATAGCGCAGAGATCAGTCTGCTGCTGGGTAAGATCAAGATGCTCGCCCAGTCCGGATTGTCAATAGTCGAGGTAATGGCGGTTTCCATAACGCGGGGGGTCTAACCACTCCAATATAGAGGGCTACCCATGTGGCATTACAATGGGGAAGACGACGCCTCCCTCTATGGTCGGAAGGGCCCGAAGACTCCCGTCGCTCTGGCCAAAATATTAGCCGAACTGTATAAAGGGGAGCGGGAGGAGTTCGCCCGTCTCCAATATCGAGACGGGTTTTCCATGTACAACTCTCCTAGATGGGTAAGCCCTAACTCCACTATTCGACTCCTCTCCCTGAATTATTTTTGAAGGGCGGTATCTTATTCATTCATGGCAGGAATGGCGAAAGGCTATTGAGGGGATCCATGACCCTGCCCCCCAGCCAGCGAATCACAATTGGGATCTTCACCCCGGACATGAGGAAGATCCGGACATATTCGTGGAGCTCAAATATGGAGTTTTCTATCAGACGAGCTATGACGGCACAGATATACCCATCATCACCGATTACCCCGGCCTCCTTCCTGCTTCGCACGTAAGTAATTTTAGCCAGTACTTTCTTCTAGAGGGTTCCCTTACTATGCCTCACCCACCACATTTATTCCATGTTTCAAAGAGGAGATGCTCAATACCGTGACATGCACCAGAAACATCTTCGAGGAGAGCAGTGCCCACGCCTGGCACATCTTCGAAGAGGAAGGCCAATGATAGCACGGCAGAACCCTCGTCAAAGAGGTAAGGCTTTTCTTTTCAAGAATACCCGTTTTGATCGTCACATCCAACTGAAACGCCACTCGCCGTATTCCAGCAGGAAAAGTATCTACCGGACTGTGTCCGGGGAACCGGCCGGTCGTGCCTCTACTAGCCACATTCCGGTTTTTTCCCAAAGAACGGGGGCTGATACGGGAGCGGCGCCGGACTGTCCTCCCGCAGAGGATTCAAACGACGTGTCCGTCACGAACTCTGAAGTGGAGAGCGCTATGAATCATCGTCATCGGAGGGCCGTTCTTCGTAACCCTGGTTTTTCGAAAGCATCATTTAATGCCTTCAATTCGGCCGATGCGTATATTCGAGCTGCTTGGGATGGGCTTGTCAGAGCCACAGACCAGCGTCTAAAAGATATGCAGGTAAGCGTAGATTTAATAGGCATACACCAGTAGCCCCCGAGACTTAAAGTAGTTGATATAATTGATTTAAGGATCAATGTATAACCAGGTGCTTACGGAGAAGAACACCCTGTTAGCTTAGGAACTAGAAAAGTGTCAAAGCCAGCTAACTGCTACCAATGTCGAACTGGAGAAATCCAAGAAGGCATCCCCTGGTAATGTTTCCCTCCATCGAGAAAACATAATGGTACACTAATAGTGCTAACCTAGTTGCTTACCTATTTATCGGATCATTAGACCAAATGCAAGAACAGCTGGGCGCCGCTCGAAGCGGAGAACATGGAGCCAAAAAACTGCTAGCAGTGGGAGAGCGTGTGCTAACAAAAGTCGTTCAGGAGAAAAGCAAGCTCCAGGATGCGAACACCCAAATGTGCAAAGAACTGAAAGATGTACGGGCCTAGCGAGCAGACTCCGTGAACGAGAACAAAAAGCTGCGAGGCGACATATTCACTACGTGGCCAAATTTATCTGTTTGACAGTTTGGTGGTAAAATTAGTTGATATAGCTATGATTTCAGGTATGTTGACGGGCCGTCCCGAAGAGGAGGTGTCCGGATCAGCAAGTGATCTTCTGCAAGGGCTATCGCAGTTGCACGAGCAAGCTCAGCAGGCAATGCGGAGTGTAGCCAAGGCCTTATGGCCATCTGCCTCCCCTCCAGGGAGTATGGAGAAGCTTGTAGAGCTGTTCAAGGGAGTGCGGTGGCGTATCCGACTGTGGAAGATATCGGCTTGCCAAGAGGGTGCGCGAGAGGCCTGGGCCATGGTAAAAACGCCATATACCAAGCTGGATCCAAATCACATGGCCTGGGTCGGACCGCTAGGGTCAAATGGGGAAGAAATTCCCGTTAGTTTAGTATATGACCAAGTGGAGGTGGCCGCTAGATATTCCCAAGAGGATTGTAAGTTAGACCGCCTGTTGGACGGTATAGAGGAGGAAGTTTTTAAGTCCTAAGTGACTATGTACTTTCCTTCTAGCTGGATAATAAAAACAATTGTCATGGCCGACCTTTTCACTTCGACCTCTGGACACGAAGGTGCAGAGTGTTTCCGAATACCCTAACGGTAGAATATACCGGGGTATGCATGGGAACCAGGCGTAGGGGTCATAGTTGCTTGAACAGACAATGTGTATCCGTCTAGTTATGTTATATTACATTATGTAAGAAACATCTTCCAAAGAGAATAGTTCCGTTAAGGGTTCCTTTCCCTGGGAGCGCATGCGTTTAATGTGCATGTCCGAACTATGATTGAAAAAATCGTAGAGTAAGTAACGTCTGGGGTTTCACAATGGAGTGAATGCGGAAACGTCTTTAATTCGCCAACCGAATATTCCCTTAAGAACGCTAGCTTTCGGCTTCACCCAGTCTGAGGTATACATCTGGATGACCTGGCAGTAACAATCGCAGAGGTGCTCCCTTTATGCCCTAGCCGAACTAACGGGAACGTAGGGCATAAGCACAGGAGCTAGGCAACCCAGCTTGGCCAAAACTTAAGTCATATCGATGCATATAATGGCGAAGAAAAGGTACATATGGAAAAACACATATATGGTGAGCCTGATGCTCGAAGAATAATAGCAAGCTTCTGTACGAGAAGCCCCCAGGTATAATGAACATACATATGTGGAGATGTACGCATCAGGGGAGGATGGTCTAGCCGTACTAAAGCTGTAGGGATTAAGAGAAAAATGAAAAAAGATAAAAAATGAAAAGAGAGGAAAAATAACGTTAATAACAGGAGGAAGGAGACGAACATAGAGTTCGGCGCTAGGCATAAAATCGTCGAAGTCTGGCCGCATTCCAGGGGTTCGGCTCTAGGTGATTGTCTAACGCATCACGCAGGCGGTACGCTCCTTCGGTGAGAACTTCGTCAATGATGAAGGGACCCTCCCACTTGGGCTTGAGTTTGTCCTTTTTCTTCTCTGGCAGGCGTAGAACGAGTTCACCAATGTTATAAGTCTTGGCTCGCACTTCTCCGCTTTAATACCTGCAAGCCTCCTGTTGATAAAATGCAGAACGGGCTTTTGCGACGTCGCGCTCCTCCTCCAGTGCATCTAAGCTGTCCTGTCGATCAAGCTCGGCTTCTCTCTCTTCGTACATGTGCACTCAAGGTGAGTCATGAATAATATCACAGGGTAACACTGCTTCTGCACCGTACACCATGAAGAAGGGTGTATATCCAGTAGTGCGGTTGGGCATGGTCCGCAGCCCACAAAGTACGGAGTCAAGTTCCTCCACCCAGTGCTTATCTGATTCTTTCAAAGACCGCACTTGTCTAGGTTTGATGCCGCTCATAATAAGACCATTAGCCCGTTCGACTTGACCGTTTGTCTGTAGGTGATAGACAGAGGCGTAATCGAACTTAATGCCTAGATTAGTACACCAGGTTTTCACTTCATCGGCCGTGAAATTAGAGCCATTATCGGTTATTATGCTATGTGGGACACCATAACGGTGTACCACGCCGGATATGAAATCTATTACCGGACCCGCTTCGGCCATTTTGACTCGTTTGGCCTCTATCCACTTAGTTAATTTATCCACCATGATCAGCAGATACTTTCTCTTATGGCTTCCTCCTTTAAGGGGTCCGACCATATCGTGTCCCCAGATCGCAAAAGGCCAACTGATGGGGATTTTTTGTAAGGCAGTGGGGGCATATGGCTTTGGTTGGCAAAGAGTTGGCATCCGACGCAACATTGGACAAGGTCATGTGCATCTGCTCGGGTCGTCGGCCAGTAAAACCCTGTACGGAAGGCCTTGCTAACAAGGGCCCGAGCTGCGGCATGGTGACCGTCGAGACCGGCATGAATTTCAGCTTCTGAGGTACCGGGATTTGCCTGGTGTAAGGACAGTGGATACGTAATATACTGGCTTCTGAAGCGGGAATTTGTGTCCATCCTGTTCTTGTTCAACGACGAGCACGGCGCTCACCACCTGATGTGCTGCCGATCTATATAATAACATCGGTTCCCCGACGTTTGGCGCGGCCAGGGTTGGATTGCTCACAAGAAGGGTTTTTATTTCCTCCAGTCCGGCAGTTGCCGCGTCCGTCCACTCGAAGTGATCGTTTCGCCGTAGAAGGCGATAGAGTGGCAGTGCCTTTTCTCCCAATCTGGAGATAAAGCGGCTCAGAGCTGCCGCGCAACCCGCGAGCTTTTGGACTTGTTTAAGGTCTGTTGGCGTAGCCAATTGTGACAGAGCTCGGATTTTGGCTGGATTTTCTTCAATTCCTTTGTTGGAAACGATGAAGCCCAGCAGTTTTCCAACGGGGACGCCAAAAACGCACTTTTCTGGATTGAGCTTAATGTCATAGGCGTGGAGGTTATCAAATCTGAGACGTAAATCATCTATTAGTGTTTCGACGTGCCTAGTTTTGATGACGACGTCGTCCACATAAGCTTGAACTGTCTTGCCGATCTACTTCTCCAGGCATGTTTGTACCATGTGTTGGCATGTGGCGCCGGCGTTCTTGAGTCCGAAGGGCATGGTGTTGAAGCAGAATGGCCCATATGGGGTGATGAATGCTGTTGCAGCTTGATCGGACTCCTTCATTTTGATTTGATGGTATCCGGATTATGCATCAAGGAAACACACTGAGTCATGTCATGCGGTAGCATCAATGATTTGATCAATGCGGGACAGGAGGAAGGGATCCTTAGGGCAAGCCTTATTGAGGACTTCAAAATCAACGCACAACCGCCAGGATTTGTCCTTCTTTGGTACCATCACCAGGTTTGCCAGCCAGTCCGGATGTTTTATTTCTCTGATGAATCCAGCCTCAATTAGCTTGGCCAGCTCCTCCCCCATAGCTTGGTGTTTGGGCTCGGAAAAGCAGCGCAGTGCTTGTTTGACTGGTTTGTATCCCTTTAAGATATTAAGGCTATGTTCGTCTAGCTCACGTGGGATTCTAGGCATGTCAGAAGGGTGCCAGGCAAATATATCCCAGTTTTGCGAAGGAAATCCCTTAGTGCGGCTTCGACCATTGGGTCTAGTTGTGCTCCAATAGATGTTGTCTTCTTGGGGTCCGTTGGGTGGACCTGGAATTTGACCATTTCTTTTGCTGGTTTGAAGGAGGTGGATTTGGGTCGTTTGTCTAAGATCACATCATCCCTATCCACCGTGGAGCGGAGTGCGGTTAATTCTTCGGCCGCGAGGGCTTCAGATAATGCCTCAAGGGTCAGGGATGCGGTTTTGTTTTCGGCGCGGAGTGCTATGTCCGGATCACTGTCAAGAGTGATTATGCCGTTTGGTCCGGGCATTTTGAGCTTCATATACCCGTAATGAGGTATAGCTTGGAAGCGTGTAAAAGCATCCCGCCCCAACAGGGTGTGGTATCCGCTGCTGAAAGGAGCCACTTGGAAGGTGATTTCTTCAGACCGATAATTCTCCGGCGTGCCGAATACCACGTCAAGTGTGATTTTTCCCGCACACTGCACCTCCCGACTGGGAATGATTCCTCGGAAGGTCGTGCTGCTTTGCTTGATGCGGCACCTATCTATTTCCATTTTGTGCAGTGTATCCTCATAGATGAGGTTTAGTCTGCTGCCACCGTCCATGAGGACCTTGGTGAGTCGAAAGCCGTCCACGATGGGACTGAGGACTTAAGAGGCTGGTGCTCGGACTATCATGTATTTTGGTTCATCGCCGGCATTAAAGGTTATAGCCGTGTCGTTCCAAGGGTTTATTGTGGTGATTTGATAGACTTCGTCAAGGCCGCAAAGTGCCCTTTTGCGTTTATTGTTTCAAGCGAATGTCTCAAAGACCGTCAGTACTCTAGGGTCGTCGTCTTCTGGAGGGTGTTTCTCTGGGGTGTTTTTGGTAAGGATGTCCTCGCCGCTTTTGGCTACCTGCCGGAGTATCCAACATGCTCTAAGGCTGTGGGTTGGTATGTTATCCGGTGTTGCGTGTATTTTGCATGGGTCATCGAGCCATCCCTCCACAATGGTTCCGCGCCGCGTAATATGTTTGTATTTCTTGGCTATTGGACTGGGCACGTCACGGGGATGCGCCCTTTTCGCCTGGACTAGTGGTTGAGTTGGGACTGATGGCTCCCAACAAGCTACCTTATCCCTCGAGGCACTTTCCATTGTGTTGTACTTCTGTACAATAGTTGCCAAGTCAGCGAAGTGCACTATGCGGCGGTGATTAATGGCATTTAGGATTCCTTCGTTCGTGATGATATCGCGTCCTCGTCGCGGCAATCTTTAACCTTGTCCTTGACAAGGAGGAATCTGGCCCAGAAGTGGTGGACCTTTTCTTGAGACTGCTGTTGTATGCTCGTGAGAGCGCTTATGTCTGGGTGGGTGGGTGGAGTTGGATCTGGACCCTGACCCGATCGAATATCTGGAGTCTGAAGTTTTTCCAGACTTAACAGTCCGGGCTCCGAAGCATCTTCTGGTTGCCTTTGCCCGCCATCCGATTCTATGTTCGGAAGGCCAGTCACCTCCTTTTGTGGATGGGTATCCGGCACTGTAGGGTTAGCGATCCAGACATAGTCCGTCTTCAATATAGGGGAAGAGTCGTCATCTTGCTCCTCGACTACCGCTATCTGATGGGTGATCGGTGGAGATTTGATTTCTCTTTGGTCGGGTTTAAGCCCGATCCGATCGTAATCTGTGGCGATTCCCAGGGCGGCGATATGATCAAGGAGTTCGTTTAAAGACGAAAATTCCGCCGGATCCATCTGCTTGGAGTATTTGGGGTCGATACGAAGAGGATTTTCGATGGCCCGAGAGGTTATCGTCGGCTTAACGGCCGAACGGGTGGTCATGGTAAAGCTACCCAACCGGAGGGTTTGGCCTAGGGCCAGTTCTCCTCCGGTAGTGATATTGTCTTTAAGGACGAGGCGAGTCATCAATCCTGTTGTCGACGGCATAGTGGAACTCTCAATGAAAGCACCAATGTCGGTGTCAAAACCGGCGGATCTCGGGTAGGGGGTCCCGAACTATGTGTCTAAGGTCGATGGTAACAGGAGACAGGGGACACGATGTTTACCCGGGTTCGGGCCCACTCTATGGAGGTAATACCCTACTTCCTGCTTGATTGATCTTGATGGATATGAGTATTACAGGAGTTGATCTACCACGAGATCGTAATGGCTAAACCCTAGAAGTCTAGCATGTATGACTATGGTAATGAGTATCTCTCCTTTCCGGACTAAGTCCTCCAGTTTATATAGGCATCGGGAGGATCTAGGGTTACACAAGGTCGGTTACAAAGAAAGGAATCTGCATATTCGGTCGCCAAACTTGCCTTCCATGCCAAGGAGAGTCCTATCCGGATACAGGTGCAGTCTTCGGTCTTGTTATCTTCACAGCCCATTAGTCCGGCCCAGGGCTAACAGGCCGGATGCCCGAGGACCCCTTAGTCCAGGCCTCCCTCGCCTGCTACGAGAGCAGATGCTGATGTTCTGAACGTCTCGCAGATGCTGATGACTACTCGATAGTTCAGTGTGCCATGCTTTACGGCTTAGAATTGGGACTTCAAAGACGTTTTGAACGTCATGGAGCATATGAGATGTTCCAGGAGTTGAAGTTAATATTTAAAGAAAATGTCGGGGTTGAGATATATGAAGTCTCCAACAAGTTCTATAGCTGCAAGATGGAGGAGAATAGTTCTTTCAGTGAACACATACTCAGAATGTCTGGGTATAATAATCACTTGACTCAGCTGGGAGCTAATCTTCCAGATAATAGTGTTACTGATAGAGTTCTTCAATCACTACCACCAAGCTACAAGGCTTCGTGATGAACTATAATATGCAAGGGATGGATAAGAAAATTCTCGAGCTCTTCACAATGCTCAAAGCTGCGGAGGTAGAAATCAAGAAGGAGCATCAAATGTTGATGGTTAACAAGACCACTAGTTTCAAGAAAAAGGGAAAGGGAAAGAAGGGGAACTTCAAGAAGAATGGCAAGCAAGTTGTGAGTCATGGGAAGAAGCCCAAAGATGGACCCAAGCCTGAAACTGAGTGCTTCTACTACAAAGGGACTGGTCACTGGAAGCGTAACTCCCCCAATTATTTGGCGAATAAGAAGGATGGCAAAGTGAACAAAGGTATATTTGATATACATGTTATCGATGTGTACCTTACTAATGATCGTAGTAGCTCCTGGGTATTTTATACTAGTTCGATTGCTCGTATTTGTAACTCGAAACAGGAGCTACGGATTAAACAAAGATTGCCTAAGGACGAGGTGACGATGCACGTCGGGAATGGTTCCAAGGTCGATGTGATCGCCATCGGCACGCTACCTCTACATCTACCTTCGGGATTAGTTTTAGACCTAAATAATTGTTATTTGATGCCATCGTTGAGCATGAATATTATATCTGGATCTTGTTTAGTGCGAGACAGTTATTCACTTAAAACAGAGAATAATGGTTGTTCTATTTATACGAGTAATATCTTTTATGGTCATGCACCCTTGAAGAGTGGTCTATTTTTGTTGAATCTCGATTGTAGTGATTCACATATTCATAATATTGATGCCAAAAGATGCAATGATAATGATAGTGCAACATATTTGTGGCACTGCCGGTTATGTCATATTGGTGTAAAGCGCATGAAGAAACTCCATGCAGATGGGCTTTTGGAATCACCTGATTATGAATCATTTGATACTTGTGAACCATGCCTCATGGGCATGATGACTAAAACTCCATTCTCTGGAACAATGGAGTGAGACAATGACTTATTGGAAATAATTCATACCGATGTATGCGGTCCGATGAGTGTTGACGCATGCGGCGGGTATCATTATTTTCTAACCTTCACAGATGATTTGAGCATATATGGGTATATCTACTTAATGCAACACAAGTATGAAACATTTGAAAAGTTCAAAGAATTTCAAAGTGAAGTGGAGAATCATCGTAACAAGAAAATAAAGTTCCTATGAATTGATCGAGGAGGTGAATATTTGAGTTACGAGTTGGCCTTCATTTAAAACAATGTGGAATAGTTTCACAACTCACGCCACCTGAAACACCACCGTGTAATGGTGTGTCTGAACGTCGTAACCATATTTTATTAGATATGGTGCGATCTATGATGTCTCTTACCGATTTACCACTATCGTTGTGGGGTTATGCATTACAGACAGCTGCATTCACGTTAAATAGGGCACCGTCTAAATCCGTTGAGATGACACCGTATGAACTATGGTTTGGCAAGAAACCTAAGCTATTGTTTCTTAAAGTTTGGGGTTGCGACACTTAGGTCAAAAGGCTTCAGCCTGATAAGCTCGAACACAAATCGGAGAAGTGCGTCTTCATAGGATACCCTAACGAAACAGTTGGGTACACCTTCTACCACAGATCCGAAGGCAAGATCTTTGTTGCCAAGAATGGAACCTTTCTAGAGAAGGAGTTTCTCTCGAAAGAAGTGAGTGGGAGGAAAGTAGAACTTGATGAGGTAATTGTACCTTCTCTCAATTTGGAAAGTAGCACATCAGAGAAATACGTTCCCATGATGCTGATACGTCTCCAATGTATCTATAATTTTTTTATTGTTCCATGCTGTTATATTATCAATGTTGGATGTTTTATAATAATTTCATAGTCATTTTATATCATTTTCTGGTACTAACCTATTGACATAGTGCCAAGTACCAATTGTTGTTTTCTGCATGTTTTTTACATCGCAGGAAATCAATACCAAACAGAGTCCAAACGCAACAAAATTTTTGGTGATTTTCTATGGACCAGAAGACAACCAATGGGCCAAAGAAGCACCTGGGCGGTGCTCCGAGGGGAGCACAACCCACTAGGGCGCACCAGGAGGCCCAGGAGCACCCTGGATTGTGCCCACCTCGGGTGCCCCCTGAACCGCCTCTTTGCTCTATAAATACCCCAATATTCCAGAAACCCTAGGGGAGTCGACGAAAATCTATTCCAGCCGCCGCAGAGTCCAGAACCACCAGATCCAATCTAGACACCATCACGGAGGGGTTCACCACTTCCATTGGTGCCTCTCCGATGATGCGTGAGTAGTTCTTTGTAGACCTTCGGGTCCATAGTTAGTAGCTATATGGCTTCCTCTCTCTCGTTTGATTCTCAATACAATGGTCTCTTGGAGATTCATATGATGTAACTCTTTTTGTGGTGTGTTTGTTGGGATCGGATGAACTTTGAGTTTATGATCAGATCTATCTTTTTATCCATGAAAGTTATTTAAATCTTCTTTGGTCTCTTATATGCATGATTGCTTATATCGTCAAGATTATTTGAAGTTCTATCAATTGCCCAACAGTAATTTGTTTACCCATCATTTGCTATTTTTCTCCAGAGAAGCCACTAGTGAAACATACGGCCCCCGGGACTCTTCTTTAATATATTTTCCTTCACGATCTCTTTTATTTGCCTTTTGTTTTCGTATCTATTAAACCAAAAATACAAAAACACCTTGCTGCAATTTATTCTTATTTATTTTATTTGGCGTTCGATCTATCAATCTACTACAATTTATTCACGTCAGTTTTGCCAATTTCTGGCACCGTTACCCGAAAGGGATTGACAACCCCTTTAATACGTCGGGTTGCGAGTAGTTGTTATTTGTGTGCAGGCGCCGCTTACGTGTTGTTGCTTGGTTCTCCTACTGATTCCATAACCTTGGTCTCATCACTGAGGGAAATACCTACCGTCGATGTGTTGCATCATCCCTTCCTCTTTGGGGAAATACTGACGTAGCTTCAAGCCGCATCAAAAAGAATTTATGGCGCCGTTGTCGTCGAGGATCTTCAACATATACCAGGTTCCTAATCACAAATCTCATCTCCTCGCAATTAACATTATTTGCCATTTGGCTCTCGTTTTCCTCTTCCCCACTTCACAAAAATTTGCCGTTTTATGCGTCGCTCTTTTTCGTTCGTCGTTTTCTTGCCGGATCTGTTTTTGAGTGCAATCTTGTTGCGTAGGCATCATGACTCAAGAGAACACCAAGTTGTGTGATTTCTCAAATACCAACAACAATGATTTTATTGGCACTCCGATTGCTCATCCTGCCACTAGTGCGGAGTCTTGTGACATTAGTACTGCTTTGCTGAATCTTGTTATGAAAGATCAATTTTCCGGTACTCCTAATGAGGATGCTGAAGGAAATATGACCTAGAGGCAATAATAAAGTTATTATTTATTTCCTTATTTCATGATAAATGTTTATTATTCATGCAAGAATTGTATTAACCGGAAACTTAGTACATGTGTGAATACATAGACAAAACAAAGTGTCCCTAGTATGCCTCTACTTGACTAGTTCGTTTATCAAAGATGGTTATGTTTCCTAACCATAGACATGTGTTGTCATTTGATGAACATGATCACATCATTAGGAGAATGATGTGATGGACAAGACCCATTCTTTAGCTTAGCATTATGATCGTTATAGTTTCATTTCTACTGCATTCTTCATGACTTATACATGTTCCTCGGACTATGAGATTATGCAATTCCTGAATACCGGAGGAACACCTTGTGTGCTATCAAACGTCACAACATAACTGGGTGATCATAAAGATGCTCTACAGCTGTCTCCGAGAGTGTTTGTTGAGTTGGCATAGATCGAGATTAGGATTTGTCACTCTGTGTATCGGAGAGGTATCTCTAGGCCCTCTCGGTAATGTACATCACTATAAGCCTTGCAAGCATTGTGACTAATGAGTTAGTTGCGGGATGATGCTTTATGGAACGAACGAGTAAAGAGACTTGC
The DNA here is from genome assembly GCF_056163025.1 of Triticum urartu. Lineage (NCBI taxonomy): Eukaryota > Viridiplantae > Streptophyta > Magnoliopsida > Poales > Poaceae > Triticum > Triticum urartu. The sequence continues at coordinate 148,773,985 of NC_141873.1, read as the reverse complement.
CGATAACGAGATTGAACTAGGTATGGGGATACTGAGTATCGATTCTCAGGCAAGTAACATACCGATGACAAAGGGAACAACGTATATCGTTATGCGGTTTGACCGGTAAAGATCTTCGTAGAATATGTGGGAACCAATATGAACATCCAGGTTTAGCTATTGGTTATTGATCGGAGACGTGTCTCGGTCATGTCTACATAGTTCTCAAACCCATAGGGTCCGCACACTTAACGTTCGGTGACGATCGGTATTATGAGTTTATGTGTTTTGATGTATAGAAGTTTTTTCGGAGTCTCGGATGAGATCGGGGACATGACGAGGAGTCTCGAAATGGTCGAGACGTAAAGATCGATATATTGAAAGGCCATATTCGGACATCAGAAAGGTTCTGAGTGATTCGGGTATATTTTGGAGTACCGGAGAGTTACGGGAATTCGTATTGGCCCTTAATGGGCCATACGGGAAAGGAGAGAAAAGGCCTCGAGGGTGGCCGTGCCCCTTCCCCATTGTAACACCCATGATGCGGCTATATCTCCCACGTGTCGGAGCACGACTTAGAGGCATAACCGCATAGTAGGCATGTCGCAAGAGGGGTAATCTTTACACATCCCATGTATTGAATAAGAAAGGGATAAAGAGTTGGCTTACAATCGCCACTTCAAACAATACATAAATATAGCATTACATCATCCAGAATACAATCAAGGTCCGACTACGGAACCTAATAAAGAAAGACAACCCCTAATGCAATAGCTCCCCGATCGCCCCAACTGGGCTCCACTGCTAATCGAAAGGAAACGAAACAACACAACGAACACGTTCTTCATTGAGCTCCTCCTTGAGCTCGGTTGCGTCACCTGCACTGGTATCATCGGCACCTGCAACTATTTGGAAGTAATCTGTGAGTCACGGGGACTCAGCAATGTCACACCCTCGCGATCAAGACTATTTAAGCTTATAGGTAGGAAAAGGTAGTGAGGTGGAGCTGCAGCAAGCACTAGCATATATGGTGGCTAACTTACGCAAATGAGAGTGAGAAGAGAAGCAAAGCATGGTTGTGAACTAGGAGTGATTAAGAAGTGATCTTGAAACTACTTACGTTCAAGCATAACACATGAACCGTGTTCACTTCCTGGACTCCGCCGGAAAGAGACCATCACGGCTACACACGCGGTTGATGCATTTTAATTAAGTTAAGTGTCAAGTTCTCTACAACCGGACATTAACAAATTCCCATCTTCCCATAACTGCGGGCACTGCTTTCGAAAGTTCAAACCCTGCAGGGGTGTCCCAACTTAGCCCATCACAAGCTCTCACGGTCAACAAAGGATATTCCTTCTCCCAGGAAGACCCGATCAAACTCGGAATCCCGGTTACAAGACATTTCGACAATGATAAAACAAGACCAGCAAAGCCGCCCGGATGTGCCGACAAATCTCGATAGGAGTAGCACATATCTCGTTCTCAAGGCACACCGGATGAACACTATGTACAACTAAAACCAACCCTCAAGTTTCCCCAAGGTGGCGCTGCAAGTGGCTCTGTTTTGGACCAACACTCAGAGGAGCACTGGCCCGGGGGGTTAAAATAAAGATGACCGTTGAGTCTGCAGAACCCAAGGGAAAAAGGCTTAGGTGGCAAATGGTAAAACCAAGGTTGGGCCTTGCTGGAGGAGTTTTATTCAAGGCGAACTGTCAAGGGGTTCCCATTATAACCCAACCGCGTAAGGAACACAAAATCAAGGAACATAACACTGGTATGACGGAAACTAGGGCAGCAAGAGTGGAACAGAACACCAGGCATAAGGCTGAGCCTTCCACCCTTTACCAAGTATATAGATGCATTAAAGTAAACAAGATATAATAATGATATCCCAACAATATCCATGTTCCAACAAGGAAGAAACTTCATCTGCAACTAGCAACGCTATAAGAGAGGCTGAGCAAAGTGGTAACATGGCCAAACAACGGTTTGCTAGGACAAGGTGGGTTAGAGGCTTGACATGGCAATATGGGAGGCATGATATAGCAAGTGGTAGGTATCGCAGCATAGCAAAAGAGCGAGCAACTAGCAAACAAAGATAGAAGTGATTTCAAGGGTTTGGTCATCTTGCCTGCAAAGTTCTCCTAGTTGACGTAAGCTTGATCCTCGTAAGCATACTCAACGGGTTCCTCGATCATGAACTCGTCTCTCGGCTCTACCCAAGGCAAGAACACAAGCAAAGGACACAACAATCAACCACGGTGCAATACGCAAGCAACATGATGCAAAACATGGCATGATATGCGGGATGTGATATGCAATACATATGCGTGCTTCGGAGGGGAAAGATTGAATCAGGCCTCAACTTGGAAACCAAGAGTGCCGCTGGAAGGATGAGTTGATTTCGGTTGAAATCGATATAAAGATCACCAGAATCGGATGCACTGTTTGCAAATGACAAGCAAAACAATAATGGCACAATTCTGCGATAAACAGCACGATGCCATCTAGAATGCAACAAGAAACTAAGCTACTGCACTCCAACATAGCAACAAAGCACATGGCAGTGATCTACTCAAGATCCTTGACAAAAGATGAACACTGAGATACGGCTAAATCACACAATAGCAGGTTCAAACAAGCATGGCAAAAGGGCAAAAGATATCAACATCACAGACTTGGTGAAAATACTAACATGTCAGGATTTAACATCAGGAAGCAATGTTTAGAGCAAGATAACAACATGCTTCAGGAACAGAACATAGCAATACAAGGCATGGCATGAATCTACTCAAAGCATATAATAAAAGTTCCTTACTGGACATGGCATAAACAGAATTATGAAGGCATGCTTGCGAGCTCGATGCACTCAACACAAGGCATTGAATGACAAGACAAGCATACTAATAGCAAGAAGACATGATCAAGAAACTAACCAAAGCAAGAACAAACTTAGAGCATGCATGGATCAACTACAACAACCTTGGCAAAATTGATTAACACATAAACAATCTGCCAGGAACATTTTATAGCAAAAGTAGAGCAAGATTGAGTCGTGCTAGGGTACTCCATAAATGCAAGCAGGGACATGGATGGATAGAGCATAACCATATGTCCAAATCATCCTTACTGAACCTACTCAAAAGAAGCATGGATCACTCTGTAGCAACATGAATACATGGCATAAAAATAACAGCAGGGAAATTACAGTGAAATTCTAAGTCCCTGAAATCAGCAATATCATGAGAGCTACTTTGCATGCTTGTGCTAGTCACCACATTGATAGAAAAAATACACGGCATACACCCCTGTAAAGATGGCATGGCATAGCCCAAAACACATGTAGAGCTCATGCCCATATGTAGCACACAATAATCATGGCAGAAATGACAAATGCTCATAAACTGATAAGAAACAGGAACTAACATTATGAAGCACTCTGCAACAGCAATTTGGGCATCAAGATGGACTCAAACAAGCATGGTGCAATGGAACAAAATGAAGAGCACATCATGATGAACATTTTGATATGCCACACGCATGAAACGGAGCAGCGAGCACAAAGTTATGGCATGATGAAGGTAGCTACAAAATATTGCAGATCTAGGGACTTAGAGAAATTCAACCTTCGGAGGAAGTCAACGCGGGATCGAACGGAGCGGGACGGCACGGTGCAGTTCGATCCGGGGCGTTTGGATGCCAGAATTGGTGGATCTCGTCCACCCTCGGGTGGATCCGGCTCTGGCGAGGGCACCGCTTACTCCGACGACGGCGAGCGAAGGGGAGGAGCGACGCTGGCGGGGAGTCCTCGCGGCGAGACCGGGCGCCGGCGTGGCGCACTGCAGCGAGCGGCGGCAGGCGAGGCAAGGCGGTGGAGGGCGGCGGCCGGAGCGGGCGCCGCAGGTGAAGGACGCGGGCGGCGGCCAGGCGAAGGGCAGCGAAGAGCGGGCGGCGCGGGCGTGGAGGCGGAGGAGCGGCGGCCTCGGGCGGGCTCGCCCGCAGGCGGCGGCAGTGGGGACCGGGCCGGGGAGGGCCGGATCTGGGTAGCGGCGGGCCCGGCGGCGGCGCGCGGTGCAACCCGGCGGTGCGACACGTGGCAAAGCGCGAGTGGTCGGGGCGCGGCGGTGGACGCGTCCGGCGCCGTCCGGGCGTGTCCGGCGCGGAGAGAGAGTGATGCTAGGGTTTAGACTGCGCGAAAAATCCGGGAGGAGCACATATTTATAGGTAGAGGGAGCTAGGAGAGTCCAAATGGAGTGCGGTTTTCGGCCACGCGATCATGATCAAACGGCCGAGAGGATGGAGGGGGTTTGGATGGGTTATTGGGCCACTTTGGAGAGGTGTTGAGCTGCAACACACACGAGGCCGTTACGGTTCCCCGGTTAACCGTTGGAGTATCAAACGGACTCCAAATGGCACAAAACTTGACAGGCGGTCTACTGGTAGTGTACCAAGGCCGCTTGGCAAATCTCGGTCCATTTCGAGAAGGTTTAACACCCGCACATGAAAAGAGGCAAAAGGGGGCGCCGGAGGACATAGGAGTGTTGATCGCAAAACGGACAACGGGGAAAATGCTCGGATGCATGAGACGAACACGTATGCAAATGCGATGCACATGGTGACATGATATGAAATGGATGAAACGCAAACAAAAAGACAAGGCAACAATAGCGAATAACAGGAAGACACCTGGCGCAACGGTCTCGGGGCGTTACACCCATGGACTGGTCCGAATTGGACTAGGGAAAGGGGGTGCCCCCTTCCTTCCTTCTCCTTCTCCCTTCCCTTTTTCCTATTCCATGTGGGAGGTGCAATCCTACTAGGACTAGGGAGTCCTAGTAGGACTCCACACTTTGGGAGCGCCCTATGAGGGCTGGCCTCCTCCTCCCTCCATCCTTTATATACGTGGCCAGGGGCACCCCATACACACACAAGTTGATCAGTGATATCTTAGCCATGTGCGGTGCCCCCTCCACCATAATCCACCTCGATCATATCGTAGCGGTGCTTAGGCGAAGCCCTGTTCCGGTAACATCATCATCACAGTCATCACGTCGTCATGCTGACGAAGCTCTCCCTCGACACTCTGCTGGATCGTGAGTTCGTGGGACGTCACCGAGCCGAACGTGTGCAGATCACGGAGGTGTCGTACCTTTGGTGCTAGGATCGGTCGATCGTGAAGATGTACGACTACATCAACCGCGTTGTCATAATGCTTTCGCTTACGGTCTACGAGGGTACGTGGACAACACTCTTCCCTCTCGTTGCTATGCATCACCATGATCTTGTGTGTGCGTAGGAAATTTTTTGAAATTACTGCGTTCCCCAACAGTGGTATAAGAGCCAGGTTTATGCGTAGATGTTATATGCACGAGTAGAACACAAAGGAGTTGTGGGCGTGGGTATATACATATTGCTTGCCGTCACTAGTTGTTTCTTGATTCGGCGTATTGTTGGATGAAGTGGCCCAGACCGACATTACGCGTATGCTTACGCGAGACTGGTTCTACCGACGTGCTTCGCACACAGGTGGCTGGTCGCTGCTAGTTTCTCCAACTTTAGTTGAATCGGATTCAATGAACAGGGTTCTTTCTGAAGATCAAAAAGCAATCACTATACCGCGTTGTGTTTTTTTGATGCGTAGGTAAGAACGGTTCTTGCTCAGCCCGTAGCAGCCACGTAAAACTTGCAACAACAAAGTAGAGGATGTCTAACTTGTTTTTGCAAGGCATGTTGTGATGTGATATGGTAAAGACTTGATGAGATATAAATTATTGTATGAGATGATCATGTTTTGTTAAAGTTATCAGCAACTGGCAGGAGCCTTATGGTTGTCTCTTTATTGCATAAGATGCAAGTGCCATATAATTGCTTTACTTTATCGCTATGCGATAGCAATAGTTGCAAAAGCAATAGTTCGTGAGACGACCATGTGACAACACGTTGATAGAGATCAAGATAATGGAGATCATGGTGTCAAGCCGGTGACGATAGAGATCATGACGGTGTTTTGGAGATGGATATCAAAGGCACCAGATGATGATGGCCATATCATGTCACATATTTTGATTGCATGTGATGTTTATCCTTTATGTATCTTATTTTGCTTAGTTCAGCGATAGCATTATAAGATGATCTCTCACTAAATTTCATGGTATAAGTGTTCTCCCTGAGTATGCACCATTGCGACAGTTCGTCGTGCCGAGACACCACGTGATGATCGGGTGTGATAAGCTCTATGTTCTCATACAATGGGTGCAAGCCAGTTTTGCACACGCGGAATACTCAGTTTAAACTTGACGTGCCTAGCATATGCAGATATGGCCTCAAAACACTAGAGACCGAAAGGTCGAGCGTGAATCATATACTAGATATGATCAACATAGTGATGTTCACCATTGAAAACTACTCCATCTCACGTGATGATCGGACATGGTTTAGTTGATTTGGATCACGTGATCATTTAGATGACTAGAGGGATGTCTATCTAAGTGGGAGTTCTTAAAAATATGATTAATTGAACTTTAATTTATCATGAACTTAGTCCTGATAGTATTTGCATAACTATGTTGTAGACCAATAGCTCGCGATGTAGCTCCTCGTTTATTTATGATATGTTCCTAGAGAAAACTATGTTGAAAGATGATAGTAGCAATGATGCGGACTAGGTTCGTGATCTGAGGATTATCCTCATTGCTGAATAGAAGAATTATGTCCTTGATGCACCGCTAGGTGACAGACATATTGCAGGAGAAGATGCGGACGTTATGAACGTTTGACAAGCTCGGTATGATGACTACTTGATAGTTTAGTGCACCATGCTTTACGGCTTAGAACCGGGACTTCAAAAATGTTTTGAACACCATGGAGCATATAATATGTTCCAAGAGTTGAAATTGGTATCTCATACTCATTCCTGTGTCAAGAGGTATGAGACCTCTGACAATACTTTGCCTACAAGATGGAGGAGAATAGCTCAACGAGTGAGCATGTGCTCAGAACGTCTGAGTACTACAATCACTTGAATCAAGTAGGATATAATCTTCCCGATAAGATAGTGATTGACAAAGTTCTCTAGTCACTATAACCAAGTTACTTCTAACGCCCTCGATGCGGCTATATCTCCCACGTGTCGAAGCACGACTTAGAGGCATAACCGTATTGAAAGCAATGTCGCAAGTGAGGTAATCTTCACAACAACCCATGTAATACATAAGGGAAAAAGATAACATAGTTGGCTTACACTCGCCACGTCATACAATGCATAAATAAGTCATTACATTCATCTAGATACACTCAAGATCCGACTACGGAACCAAAATAAAGATAAACCCCAAATGCAACATAGTCCCCGATCGCCCCAACTGGGCACCACTATTGATCATCTCGAAAAGACATGTAGTATCGTCCTGAGTCCTCATCGAACTCCCACTTGAGCTTAGTTGAATCTCCTGGAGCGGTATCATCGGTCCCTGCATCTGGTTTTGGAAGTAATCTGTGAGTCACGGGGACTCAGCAATCTCACACCCTCGCGATCAAGACTATTTAAGCTTATAGGAAGGGTAAAAGTATGAGGTGGAGCTGCAGCAAGCGACTAGCATATATGGTGGCTAACATACGCAAATGAGAGCGAGAAGAGAAGGCAAAGGCACGATCGATGAACTATGATCAAGAAGTGATCCTAGAACAACCTACGGTCATGCATAACACGAGACCGTGTTCTCTTCCCGGACTCCGCCAAAAAGAGACCATCACGGCCACACACTCTGTTGAATTCATTTTAATTAAGTTAAGTTTAAGGTTATCTACAACCGGACATTAACAAATTCCCATCTGCACATAACCACAGGCAAGGCTTTCGAAAGTTCAAATCCCTGCAGGGGTGTCCCAACTTACCCCATCACAAGCTCTCACGGACAACGAAGGATATTCCTTCTCCCAAGACAATCCGATCAGACTCGGCATCCCAGTTACAAGACATCTCGACAATGGTAAAACTAAACCAGCAAAGCCGCCCGAATGTGCCGACAAATCCCGATAGGAGCTGCACATATCTCATTCTTAGGGCACACTCAAATGAGACTAGCTACGAGTAAAACCAACCCTCAAGTTTCCCCGAGGTGGCCCCGCAGGCAGCTCAGTTTGGACCAAGACTCAGAGGAGCACTGGCCCGGGAGGGTTTAAATAAAGATGACCCTCGGGCTCCGGAAACCCAAGGGAAAAAGAGGCTAGGTGGCGAATGGTAAAACCAAGGTTGGGCATTGCTGGAGGAGTTTTATTCAAGGTGAACTGTCAAGGGGTTCCCATTATAACCCAACCGTGTAAGGAACGCAAAATCAAGGAACATAACACCGGTATGACGGAAACTAGGGCGGCAAGAGTGGAACAAAACACTAGGCATAAGGATGATCCTTCCACCCTTTACCAATTATAAAGGTGCATTAAAGTAGACAAGATAATATAATGATATCCCAACAATAAACGTGTACCAACAAGGAACAAACTCCAATCTTCACCTGCAACTAGCAACGCTATAAGAGGGGCTGAGCAAAGCGGTAACATAGCCAAACAATGGTTTGCTAGGACAAAGTGGGTTAGAGTTTTGACATGGCAATATGGGAGGCATGATAAGCAAGTGGTAGGTATCGAAGCATAGTCATAGCAAAAGAGTGAGCATCTAGCAGGCAAAGATAGATGTGATTTCGAGGGTATGGTCATCTTGCCTGCAAAGTTCTCCGAGTTGACGTTAGCTTGATCCTCTTAAACGTACTCAACGGGCTTCTCGATCACATACTCGTCTCCCAGCTCTACCCAAGCAAGAACAACAAGCAAAGGGAGACACAATCAACCACGTGCAATGCACAAAGAACATGATGCAAAACATGTCATGATATGCGGGATGCGATATGCGATGCATATGCATGAATTGGAAAGGAATGATTGAACCTGGCCTCAACTTGTAAAACCAAGAGTGCCACTGGAAAGAGGAGTTGATTTCGGTCGAAATCGATATAAAGATCACCGGAATCGGATGCATGGTTTGGAAATGACAAGCAAAACAAATATGGCACCGACCTGCGATTAACAGCACGAGAGCATCTAAACGCATCAAGAACAACAAGCTACTGCACTCTAACATAGCAAAACAATACATGGCAGGGATCCACTCATGATGCTTGACAAAAGATGAACACTGAGCTACGGCTAATTCACTCAATAGCAGGTTCAAACAAGCATGGCAAAAGTGCAAAAGATATCAGGTTTCAGACTTAGTGAAATAAACATCAAGTCAGGAATTTAACATCAGAAAGCAATGTTTAGAGCAAGGTAACAACATACTACAGGAACATATCATGGCAAATCAAGGCATGGCATGAAGCTACTCAAAGCATACAACCAAAGTTCCTTACTGACCATAAGCCAAATGGGATCAGAAAATACAATGGCAACCATGTGAACATAGCAATTATCATTAACAGATTCAGACTTAGTGAAAAACTGGAACATGGCAAAACAGATATCAAGTAGGCATGTTTGCGAGCTCGATGCACTCACCACAAAGCATTGCATGATAAACTAAGCGTACACCCAGCAAGTATACATGGCATAGAAGCTAAACATGGCAAGAGCAACATCATAGCATGCATGGATCAACTACAACAAGCTCGGCAAAATTGCTAAACATGTTAACAACCTGCTAGGAACATTTTATAGCAAAAGTAGAGCTCGATTGACTCAAGCTAGGGTGCTCCATAATTGCAAACAAAGACATGGATGGATAGAGCACCGCAATATCTACAAAACATCCTTACTGATCATGCTCAAAAGAGGCACGGATCACTCGGTAGCAACATGAACACATGGCATAAAAACAATGACAGGACAAAGACTTAGAATATTTCTAAGTCCCTGAAATCAGCAACATTGAGAGGGCTACTTTGCATGCTTGTGCTAGTCACCACAGAGATCACAAAAATACATGGCATACACCCCTGTAAAGATGGCATGGCATACTTCAAAACTCATGTAGAGCTCAAGTTCATAGGAGGCACACATCAATCATGGCAAAAATGACAAGAGTGCATTTGCTGATAATAATCTGAAACTAACATCACATAGCCCTCTTGCAACAGTATTTAGGGCATCAAGATGAGGTCAAATGAACATGATGCAATGAGATTAAATGAATTACTCGTCGAGACGAACATTTCGATATGCTACACGCACGAATCGGAGCCACGGATGCAGAGTTATGGCATGTCAAAATATGCAAAAATATTAGGGTTCGGGGAGAAAAAGTCAACCCCTCGATCTAGATCCAGATCGTCTGGTACTGTAGCAGCGCGCGACGAGGTTCGCCGGCCGAAGTCGAGGTCGCCGGAGGAAGAGGCGGCCGGAGTCGGGCGCCGGAGCTTGGGGAAGAGGAAGGAGCTCGCCGGGGCGCCGGCGTCGGAGAGGAGAAGCGGGGCGGCGCGGCGGTGAGGAGGCGGCGGCCCGGTGCGGATGGCGGCGGGGTCGGGTCGCCGGCGACGAGGCTCGTCAGCGAGGTCGGTGGCGGCGCCAGGCGCCGGACGGCGAGGAGAAGGCGGCGTAGTTGGTGAGGAGGCGCGGCCCGGATCGGTGGCGGGGAGGGCCCAGCTCGGGCCGAGCGGGCCGGCGGCGGGGGAGCTGCGGCGGCGACACGTGGCATGATGTGGTTAGTGCGGCGGAGTTGTCCGGCCGGAAATGGACACGTCCAGCACGGCGTGAGCAGAGTTTTAGGGTTAGGGGTGGAGGAGACCCGGGATTTTCATGGAGGGACCTATATATAGAGGTAGAGGGAGCTAGGAGGCTCCAAATTGAGCACGGTTTGCGGCCACGCGATCGTGATCGAACGGCCTAGGAGATGGAGGAGGTTTAGATGGGTTTTGGGCCACTTTGGAAGGGTGTTGGGCTGAAACACACATGAGGCCTTTTCGGTCCCTCGGTTAACCGTTGGAGTATCACACGAAGTCCAAATGGCACGAAACTTGACAGGCGGTCTACCTGTAGTAACCCAAGGCTGCACGACAAGTCTCGGTCCAATCCGAAAACGTTTATAACCCGCACACGAAAAGAGGTAGAAAGGGACACCGGAGGACATAGGAGTGCTGGAATGCAAAATGGACAATGGGGAAAATGCTCGGATGCATGAAACGAACACGTATGCAAATGCAATGCACATGATGACATGATATGAGATGCAAGACAAAGACAAAACAACACGAAGGCAAAACCCGACAATGTGGAAATAACATAACTTAGTGCCGGAAATGGCAAGAGTTGGAATACAATTATGGCAAGTTACATACGGGGTGTTACATTACTAGAACTTTGTGATGAACTATAATATGCAAGGGATAACGAAAAAAATTCCCAAGCTCTTCGCGACGCTAAAATCGGCGAAGGTAGAAATCAAGAAAAGCATCAAGTGTTGATGGTTAACAAGACCACTAGTTTCAAGTAAAAGGGCAAGGGAAACAAAGGGAACTTCAAGAAGAATGGCAAGCAAGTTGCCACTCCCATGAAGAAGCCCAAAGCTAGACCCAAGCCTGAAACTGAGTGCTTCTACTGCAAAGGAAATGGTCACTGGAAGTGGAACTACCCTAGATACTTGGCGGATAAGAAGTATGGCATACTGAACAAAGGTATATTGGATATACATGTTATTAATGTGCACTTTACTAGTATTTATAGCAACCCCTCGGTATTTGATACTGGTTCAGTTGCTAAAGAGTAGTAACTCGAAAAGGGAGCTGCAAAATAAACAGAGACTAGTTAAGGGCAAGGTGATGATGTGTGTTGGAAGTGATTCCAAGGTTGATAAGATCACCATCGCACACTCCCTTTACCTTCGGGATTAGTGTTGAACCTAAAATAAATGTTATTTGGTGTTTGCGTTGAGCATGAATATGATTGGATCATGTTTATTGCAATACGGTTATTCATTTAAGTCAAAGAATAATTGTTGTTCTATTTACATGAATAAAACCTTCTATGGTCATACACTCAAAATAAATGGTTTATTGAATCTCGATTGTAGTGATACACATATTCACAATATTGAAGCCAAAAGATGCAAAGTTAATAATGATAGTGCAACTTATTAGTGGCACTATCGTTTAGGTCATATTGGTGTAAAGCGCATGAAGAAACTCCATGCTGATGGGCTTTTGGAATCACTTGATTATGAATCACTTGATGATTACGAACCATGCCTCATGGGCAAGATGACTAAGACTCCGTTCTCCGGAACAATGGAGCGAACAACTGACTTATTGGAAATAATACATACGGATGTATGCGGTCCGATGAGTGTTGAGGCTCGTGGCGGGTATCGTTATTTTCTGACCTTCATAGATGATTTGAGAAGATATGGGTATATCTACTTGTTGAAACATAAGTCTGAAACATTTGAAAAGTTCAAAGAATTTCAGAGTGAAGTGGAAAATCATCATAACAAGAAAATAAAGTTTCTACGATCTGATCGCGGAGATGAATATTTGAGTTACGAGTTTGGTCTTCAACTAAAACAATGTGGAATAGTTTCACAAATTCATGCCACCTGGAACACCACAGCATAATGGTGTGTCCGAACGTCATAACCATACTTTATTGGATATAGTGCAATCTATGATGTCTATTACCGATTTACCACTATCGTTTTGGGGTTATGCATTAGAGATAGCTGCATTCACGTTAAATAGGGCACCATCTGAATCTGTTGAGATGACACCGTATGAACTATGGTTTGGCAAGAAACCAAAGATGTCATTTCTTAAAGTTTGGGGTTGCGATGCTTATGTGAAAAAGTTTCAAACTGATAAGCTCAAACACATATCGGAGTAGTGCGTATTCATAGGATACCCAAAAGAAACTGTTGGGTACACCTTCTATCACAGATCTGAAGGCAACATATTTTGTTGCTAAGAATGGATCCTTTCTAGAGAAGGAGTTTCTCTCGAAAGAAGTGAGTGGGAGGAAAGTAGAAGTTGATGAGGTAATTGTACCTTCTCCCTAATTGGAAAGTAGTTCATCACAGAAATCAGATCCAGTGATTCCTACACCAATTAGTGAGGAAGCTAATGATGATGATCATGAAACTTTAGATCAAGTTACTACCGAACCTTGTAGGTCAACCAGAGTACGGTCCGCACCAGAGTGGTACGGTAATCCTATTCTTGAAGTCATGTTACTAGACCCTGACGAACCTACGAACTATGAGGAAGCGATGATGAGCCTAGATTCCACAATATGGCTTGAGGACATGAAATCTGAGATGGGATCCATGTATGAGAAGAAAGTATGGACTTTGATTGACTTGCCCGTTGATCAGTGAGCCATTAAGAATAAATGGATTTTCAAGAGGAAAACGGACAGTGATAGTAGTGTTACTATCTACAAAGTTTGAATTGTCGCAAAAGGTTTTCGACAAGTTCAAGATGTTCACTATGATGAGATTTTCTCACTCGTAGCGATGATTAAGTATGTCCGAATCATGTTAGCAATTGCCACATTTTATGAAATCTGGCAAATGGATGTCAAAACTGCATTCCTTAATGGATTTTTTAAAGAGGAGTTGTATATGATGCAACAAGAAGGTTTTTTTCAATCCTAAAGGTGCTAACAAAGTGTGCAAGCTCCAGCGGTCCATCTATGGACTGGTGCAAGCATCTCGGAGTTGGAATATATACTTTGATAAAGTGATCAAAGCATATGGTTTTATACAGACTTGCGGTGAAGCCTGTATTTACAACAAAGTGTGTGGGAGCACTACAGCATTTCTGATAAGTATATGTGAATGACATATTGTTGATTAGAAATAATTTAGAATTTTCCGGAAAGCATAAAGGAGTGTTTGAAAAGAGTTTTTCAAAGAAAGACCTCGAGGAAGCTACTTACATATTAAGCATCAAGATCTATAGAGATAGATCAAGACGCTTGATATATTTTCAATGAGTACATACCTTGACAAGATTTTGAAGTAGTTCAAAATGGAAAAGTCAAAGAAGGAGTTCTTGCCTGTGTTGCAAGGTGTGAAGTTGAGTAAAGACTCAAAACCCGACCACGGCAGAAAATAGAAAGAGAATGAAAAGTCATTCCCTATGCCTCAGTCATAGGTTCTATAAAGTATGCCATGCTGTGTACCAGACCTATTGTATACCCTGCCCTGAGTTTGGCAAGGGAGTAAAATTTTTGATCTAGGAGTGAATCACTGGACAGCGGTCAAAATTATCCTTAGAAGACTAAGGAAATATTTCTCGGCTATGGAGGTGATAAAGAGTTCGTCGTAAAGAGTTACGTCGATGCAAGCTTTGACACCGATCTGGATGACTCTAAGTCACAATCCGGATACATATTGAAAGTGGTAGCAATTAGCTAAAGTAGCTCCGTGCAGAGCATTGCAGACATAGAAATTTGGAAAATACATACGGATCTGAATTTGGCAGACCCATTGACTAAACTTCTCTCACAAGCAAAACATGATCACACCTTAGTACTCTTTGGGTGTAAATCACATGGTGATGTGAACTAAGATTACTGACTCTAGTAAACCCTTTGAGTGTTGGTCACATGGCTATGTGAACTATGGGTGTTAATCACATGGTGATGTGAACTATTGGTGTTAAATCACATGGCGATGTGAACTAGATTATTGACTCTAGTGCAAGTGGGAGACTGGAGGAAATATGCCCTAGAGGCAATAATAAAGTTATTATTTATTTCCTTATTTCATGATAAATGTTTATTATTCATACTAGAATTGTATTAACCAGAAACTTAGTACATGTGTGAATACATAGACAAAACAAAGTGTCCCTAGTATGCCTCTACTTGGCTAGTTCGTTTATCAAAGATGGTTATGTTTCCTAACCATAGACATGTGTTGTCATTTGATGAATGGGATCACATCATTAGGAGAATGATGTGATGGACAAGAACCATTCGTTAGCTTAGAATTATGATCATTACAGTTTCATTGCTACTGCTTTCTTCATGACTTATACATGTTCCTCAGACTATGAGATTATGCAACTCCCGAATACCAGAGGAACACCTTGTGTGCTATCAAATGTCACAACATAACTGGTGATTATAAAGATGCTCTACAGGTGTCTCCGATAGTGTTTGTTGAGTTGGCATAGATCGAGATTAGGATTTGTCACTCCGTGTATCGGAGAGGTATCTCTCGGCCCTCTCGGTAATGCACATCACTATAAGCCTTGCGAAGCATTGTGGCTAATGAGTTAGTTGCGGGGTGGCGCATTACAGAACGAGTAAAGAGACTTGCCGGTAACGAGATTGAACTATGTATGAGGATACCGACGATCGAATCTCGAGCAAGTAACATACCGATGACAAAGGGAATAACGTATATCGTTATGCGGTTTGACCGATAAAGATCTTCGTACAATATGTGGGAGCCAATATGAACATCCAGGTTCCGCTATTGGTTATTGACCGGAGACGTGTCTCGGTCATGTCTACATAGTTCTCGAACCCGTAGGGTCCGCACGCTTAACGTTCGGTGACGATCGGTATTATGAGTTTATGTGTTTTGATGTACTGAAGTTTATTCGGGGTCCCAGATGAGATCGGGGACATGACGAGGAGTCTCGAAATGGTTGAGACGTAAAGATCGATATGTTGGAAGGCTATATTCGGACATCGGAAAGGTTCCGAGTGATTCGGGTATTTTTCGGAGTACCGGAGAGTTACGGAAATTCTTATTGGGCCTTAATGGGCCATGCAGGAAAGGAGAGAAAGGCCTCAAGGGTGGCCGCGCCCCTTCCCCATGGACGGGTCTGAATTGGACTAGGGAAAGGGGGCGCCCCCTTCCTTCCTTCTCCTTCTCCCTTCCCTTTTTCCTATTCCATGTGGGAGGTGGAATCCTACTAGGACTAGGGAGTCCTAGTAGGACTCGACACTTTGGGCGCGCCCTATGAGGTCCGGCCTCCTCCTCCCTCCATCCTTTATATACGTGGCCAGGGGGCACCCCATACACACACAAGTTAATCATTGATCTCTTAGCCGTGTGTGGTGCCCCCCTCCACCATAATCCACCTTGGTCATATCGTAGTGGTGCTTAGGTGAAGCCCTGTTCCGGTAGCATCATCATCACCGTCATCACGCCGTCGTGCTGACGAAGCTCTCCCTCGACACTCTGATGGATCGTGAGTTCGTGGGACACCACCGAGCCCAACGTGTGCAGATCGCGGAGGTGCCATACCTTCGGTGCTAGGATCAGTCGATCATGAAGACATACGACTACATCAACCGCAATGTCATAACGCCTCCACTTATGGTCTACGAGGGTACGTGGACAACACTCTTCCCTCTCGTTGCTATGCATCACCATGATCTTGCGTGTGCATAGGAAATTTTTTAAAATTACTGCGTTCCCCAGTAGATGTCGTGTCCCATCTTAATACCTTCATGGAATTATGTGATATGCAAAAGAAAAAAGATGTGGACAATGATGTTGTGAAGATGAAATTATTTCCGTTTTCTTTGCGTGATTCTGCAAAAAAATGGTTTTCTTCTTTACCTCGCAATAGTATCGATTCCTGGAATAAGTGCAAAGATGCTTTTATCACTAAGTATTTTCCGCTCACAAAAATTATTTCCCTTAGAACCCAGATCATGAGTTTCAAGCAACCTGAACATGAGCATGTTGCACAATATTGGGAAAGGATGAAAATGATGCTAAGGAATTGCCCAACTCATGGGTTAAATCTCTGGATGATCATACAATTTTTTTATGCGGGATTAAATTTTGTTTCTCGTAATCTTTTAGATTCTGCCGTGGGTGGTACTTTTATAGAAATTACTTTGGGTGAATCTACCAAATTGCTTGATAATACCATGGCAAATTATTCGCAATGGCATACCGAAAGAGCTCCTACTAGTAAAAAAGTTATTTCAATTGAAGAAATTTCTTCTTTGAGTTGATGCTCTTATGAAATTGGTTCCTAGTAAAAGTTCTCCTATTGATTTCAATGATATGCCTTTGTCTACTTTGACTGAGCAAACTAGTGATGTCGTAGATGTGAATTTTATCTCTCGAAATAATTTCAACAATAATGCTTATAGAGGTAATTTTAATCCCAAGCCTTTTCCTAGTAATTCCTCTAATAATTATGGTCATTCCTATGGAAATCCTTCTTATAATAATAATAGGAACACCTCTGATCTTGAGAATAATATTAAATAATTTATCAACACGTAAAAGGTTTTCAACACTACCATAGAAGAAAAGTTGAATAAGATTGATGATTTGTCTAGAAGCGTTGACAGAATTGCTCATGATGTAGAAAATCTCAAGATGAAAATTTTTGTGCCTAAAGTTGAGGAATCAATTTAAGCTCTTTATGTTTCTATGGATGAAAGTAAGAAAATAACTGCTATGCTTAGAGCTAAATGAGAATTTTTAGAAAAAGCGTTTTCTAGTGATTGCTTTCATAAAAATGCTGAAGATCTTAAAATGATTGGTGTTTCTTCTATTGATTCCTTTATTAGTAAGTTAAGATTGATGAAAAAGGGACTGGAGAAGAGTCAACTTTAGTTACAAGGTGTCCCGATAATTCGAAGGGTGAAAGTCTTGTTGAGAAAATTGATAAAAGTGGGTTTGACGAGGTCAAAACTTTAACTAGTGATGTGCCCACTCTTTTGGATTACAAAGACTTTAATTATGATAGATGCTCTTTGATTGATTGTATTTCTTTGTTGCAATCCATGATAAATTCACCCCATGCTTATGAACAAAATAAAGATTTTACTAAACATATTGTTGATACTATGATGAAAGCTTTAGAAGAAAAGTTGGAATTAGAAGTTTCAATTCCTAGAAAATTGCATGATGAATGGGAACATACTATCAAAGTCAAGATTAAAAATTATTAGTGTTTTGCTTTGTGTGACTTGGGTGCTAGTGTTTCTATAATTCCGAAATATTTATGTGATGTGCTTGGTCTTACCGATATTGAAGTATGTTCTTTAAATTTGCACTTGGCGGATTCTACTATTAAAAATCCTATGTGAAGAATTAATGATGTTATTATTCTTGAAAATAGGAATTATGTGCCCTTAGATTTTATGTTCTTGATATTGATTGCAATCCATCTTGTCCAATTATTCTTGGCATACCGTTTTTACGCACTATCGGTGTCGTGATTGATATGGAAGAAGGCAATTGAGGGAGTCCTGGATTAGGGGGTCTCCGGACAGCCGGACTATATCCTTTGGCCGGACTGTTGGACTATGAAGATACAAGATTGAAGACTTCATCTCGTGTCCGGATGGGACTCTCCTTGGCATGGAAGGCAAGCTAGGCAGTACGGATATGTATATCTCCTCCCTTGTAACCGACCTTGTGTAACCCTAGCCTCCTCCGGTGTCTATATAAACCGGAGGGTTTAGTCCATAGGACAACATACAATCATACCATAGGCTAGCTTCTAGGGTTTAGCCTCTTTGATCTCGTGGTAGATCAACTCTTGTAATACTCATATCATCAAGAATAATCAAGCAGGACGTAGGGTATTACCTCCATCAAGAGGACCCGAACCTGGGTAAACATCGTGTCCCCTGCCTCCTGTTACCATCTGCCTTAGACGCACAGTTCGGGGCCCCCTACTCGAGATCCGCCGGTTTTGACACCAACATTGGTGCTTTCATTGAGAGTTCCACTGTGTCGTCACCATAAGGCTTGATGGCTCCATCGATCATCGCTAGCGATGCGGTCCAGGGTGAGGTTTTCCTCCCCGGACAAATCTTCGTATTCGGCGGCTTCGCACTGCGGGCCAATTCGCTTGGCCATCTGGAGCAGATCGAGAGCTACGCCCCTGGCCATCAGGTTAGGTTCGGAAACTTAAACTACACCACCGACATCCGCGGAGACTTGATCTTCGACGGATTCGAGCCCATGTTGGGTACGCCGCACAGTCATGACGAGCATGACGTAACTCGGTCGTCGGACAATGTTCGGGAGATCGCATCTGCAACTACTCTAGTCGTTAATCTGAAGCAAATCGCGCCATCCAAGAGCGGAGGGATAGACCCCACCATGGAGGCCGCCCTCTCAGTGGCGATGGAGCCAGATACTGACTTCACCCCTTATGAGAGCCGTGTCGCCGAACCACTGGGTTCATCTCCAGCCACGGACTCCGAGCCGCTCACATCTGTGCCCGTCGAATCCGACTGGGCTCCGATCATGGAGTTCACCTCCGCGGATATCTTTCAGCACTCGCCCTTTGGCGACGTGCTAAATTCATTAAGGTCTCTCTCCCTGTCAGGAGAACCTTGGCCGAACTATGTCCGGCTAGAATGGGATGCGGGCGATGAAGGAATTCGCTGCCCACCCACCACCCACTTAGTAGCTACTGTCGACGACTTAACCGACATGCTCGACTTCGACTCCGAAGACTTCGACGGTATGGACGACGAAGCCGGAGACGAACAGGAACCACCGCCCTCAGGGCGCTGGACCGCCACCTCATCATATGATATATACATGGTAGACACCCCCAAAGAAGGCAATGGCGACGAGACAGCGGAGGATGACCCCTCCAAGAAGCAACCCAAGCGCCGACATCAACGGCGCCGCTCTAAGTCCCGCCACAGCAACTGAAATGATACTGGCATAGGAGATAATAACACTCCGGATAGCGCCGAAGACAACAACAATCCCCTCCAGCATGATGTAGAGCTGGAGGACGAACAAGCTAGCCCTCCAGAGCAGGCAGCAGATGGAGAACCGGAGGAGGAAAATTACATGCCTCTCTCCGAAGACGAGGCGAGCCTCGGCGACGACAAATTTATCGTGCCTGAGGACCCCATCGAGCAAGAGCTCTTCAAGCGTCGGCTTATGGCCACGGCAAATAGCCTGAAGAAAAAGCAGCAACAGCTTCAAGCTGATCAAGACTTGCTAGTAGACAGGTGGACCGAAGTCCTTGCGGTCGAGGAGCATGAACTCGAGCGCCCGTCCAAGAGTTACCCAAAACGCAGGTTGCTACCTCACCTCGAGGAGGAAGCATTGAAACCTCATTCACCAGTGTACGATGCGGCTAACCGGCCACTATGCGGCCGAGCCAGAGAGGCATTTCAGCCTGAAGTTCAGCCCGCACCCCGTCGCCACTCAATCAAAAATACTAAGGCCTGGGGTAACACAGAGGGCCTGTGAGACATATTGGACAGTAAGGCAAAAATTGCAAGGTCAATATACAGGACATGGGCACGCGCGCCAACACCGGATGATGATCGTCGCGTCAGATACACCAAGAGTAAATCCGCCCGGGCCGAATACAGTAGACAAGACTCATACGAACTGCGTCGAGATATAGCCCGGCACAGAGGCGCCGCACACCCCCTATGCTTCACTGATGAAGTTATGAATCATGAATTCCCGAAGGGTTTCAAACCCGTAAATATCGAATCATACGATGGCACAACAGATCCCGCTGTGTGGATTGAGGATTTCCTCCTTCACATCCACATGGCTCGCGGTGATGATCTACATGCCATCAAGTACCTCCCACTAAAAATCAAAGGACCAGCTCGGCATTGGCTGAACAGCTCGCCAGCAGATTCCGTCGGCAGTTGGGAGGATCTGGAAGACGCATTTCTTGACAACTTCCAAGGCACTTATGTGCGGCCATCGGATGCTGATGACTTGAGCCACATAACCCAGCAGCCAGGGGAATCGGCCAGACAATTATGGACATGGTTCCTGACTAAGAAAAACCAAATTGTAGACTGTCCGGATGCAGAGGCCCAGGCGGCATTCAAGCATAACATCCGCGATGAGTGGCTCGCCCGCCATCTCGGCCAGGAGAAGCCAAAATCTATGGCAGCCCTCACAACACTCATGACCCGCTTTTGCACGGGCGAGGACAGCTGGCTGGCTCGCAGCAACAACACATCAAGGAATCCGGATACCTTGGATACCAAAGGTGTTGACGGTAGGCAGCATCATAACAGACCAAAGCGTCGCAATAACGGCGATAACACCAAAGATACGACAGTCAATGCCGGATTCAGAGGCTCTAGATCCGGTCAGCAGAAAAATCCATTTAAAAGAAATACTCCAGCTCTGTCCAGTCTGGATCGCATACTAGATTGCTCGTGTCAAATCCACGGCACCCCCGACAAGCCAGCCAATCACACCAACAGAGAATGCTGGGTGTTCAAGCAGGCCGGCAAGTTAAATGCTGAAAACAAGGACAAGGGGCTGCATAGTGATGACGAGGAGGAGCCCCAGCCGCTGAACACAGGAGGACAGAAGGGGTTTCCCCCACAAGTGAAGACAGTGAACATGATATACGCAACCCACATTCCCAAGAGGGAGCGGACGCGTTGGTACGTCTCCAATGTATCTATAATTTTTGATTGCTCCATGCTATATTATCTACTGTTTTGGACATTATTGGGCTTTATTATCCACTTTTATATTAATTTTGGGACTAACCTATTAACCAGAGGCCCAGCCCAGAATTGCTGTTTTTTGCCTGTTTTAGGGTTTCGAAGAAAAGGAATATCAAACGGAGTCCAAATGGAATGAAACCTTCGGGAACGTGATTTTCTCAACGAATAAGACCAGAGAGACTTGGACCCTACGTCAAGAAAAGAAACAGGAGCCCATGAGGTAGGGGGGCGCCCACCCCCACCAGGCGCGCCCTCCACCCTCTTGGGCCCCCTGTTGCTCCACCGACGTACTCCTTCCTCCTATATATACCTATGTACCCCCAAACGATCAGATACGGTGCCAAAACCCTAATTCCACCGCCGTAACTTTCTGTATCCACGAGATCCCATCTTGGGGCCTGTTTCGGAGCTCCGCCGGAGGGGGCATCGATCATGGAGGGCTTCTACATCAACACCATAGCCCCTCCGATGAAGTGTGAGTAGTTTACTTCAGACCTACGGGTCCATAGTTAGTAGCTAGATGGCTTCTTCTCTCTTTTTGGATCTCAATACAACGTTCTCCCCCTCTCTTGTGGAGAACTATTCATGTAATCTTCTTTTTGCGGTGTGTTTGTTGAGACCGATGAATTGTGGGTTTATGATCAAGTCTATCTATGAATAATATTTGAATATTCTCTGAATTATTTTATGTATGATTGGTTATCTTTGCAAGTCTCTTCGAATTATCAGTTTGGTTTGGCCTACTAGATTGATCTTTCTTGCAATGGGAGAAGTGCTTCGCTTTGGGTTCAATCTTGCGGTGTCCTTTCCCGGTGACAGTAAGGGCAGCAAGGCACGTATTGTATTGTTGCCATCAAGGATAACAAGATGGGGTTTTCTTAATATTGCATGAGTCTATCCCTCTACATCATGTCATCTTGCTTAAGGCGTTACTCTGTTTTTAACTTAATACTCTAGATGCATGCTGGATAGCGGTCGATGAGTGGAGTAATAGTAGTAGATGCAGGCAGGAGTCGGTCTACTTGTCTCGGACGTGATGCCTATATACATGATCATACCTAGATATTCTCATAACTATGCTCAATTCTGTCAATTGCTCAACAGTAATTTGTTCACCCACTGTAGAATACTTATGCTCTCGAGTAAAGCCACTAGTGAAACCTATGGCCCCCGGGTCTATCTTTATCATATTGATCTCCTACTACTTAGTTATTTCCTTTGCTATTTACTTTGCCTTTATTTTACTTTGCATCTTTATCATAAAAATACCAAAAATATTATCTTATCATATCTATTAGATCTCACTCTCATAAGTGGCCTTATAGGGATTGACAACCCCTATTTGTGTTGGTTGCGAGGATTTATTTGTTTTGTGCAGGTACGAGGGACTCGCGCGTAGCCTCCTACTGGATTGATACCTTGGTTCTCAAAAACTGAGGGAAATACTTACGCTACTTTGATACATCATCCCTTCCTCTTCGGGGAAAACCAACGCAGTGCTCAAGAGGTAGCAAGAAGGATTCCTGGCGCCGTTGCCGGGGAGGTCTACGCAAAAGTCAACATACCAAGTACCCATCACATACCCTCATCTCCCGCATTACATTATTTGCCATTTGCCTCTCGTTTTCCTCTCGCCCCACTTCACCCTTGTCGTTTTATTCGCCCTCTCTCTCTATCCTCCCTCTCTATTTGCCTCTTTTTGCCAGCTTGCTTTTTGTTTGCTTGTGTGTTAGTTTGTTTCCTTGTCGTTATGGCTAGTCCCTTATCTTGTCCGTTGTCTCCCGAGAATGAAATTCTAAATTTTAAGCAAAGGGAGGGAGAAAATCTAAAAGATGCTTGGTATAGAATTTGCAATGCTCAAAATAGATCTACTAGGAAGCAATCTACTTCCGTTCTCCTTCGCAATTTTTATGTAGGCATTACTCCTTGGCACCGTTATGTTCTTGATACTATTACCAGAGGGAACTTTTTTGGTAGCCATACTTTTGATTCTTATAATGCTATGTTAGATTTATTTGGCTCACCCCCTGTCTTGGTTAATGGAACTATATTAACTTTGGAGCATGTAATGCAAAGGCTTGAAATTATTGAAAATAAGGTTGCTACCATAGAATTAATTGAAAATTTGGATAAAAGATCCACAGCCGAATCTCTCAATATGGATCTAAAGTAGGAGTTACTTTGAAAGATATTAAAGAAAAGGAACCCATAGTTAATGAGAAAATAAATCACGATTCCGTAGAATCGATAAACTTGAGAATATTATTACCAACTTGGGAACCACTTTTTCTTCCGTAAAGAATACTCCAAGTCCTTCCACTAAAGTTGCGAAGCTTATGCACGTTCCTAAAAATAAGGGTGAATCATCTAGTAAGGAAAATGCGGATCTCAAATCTATAAGTATTCATCCCAATCTTTTTTCTATCATTAAGGAACCATTTGTTACAAATGAATTTTTCGATCATGTGCCTAAAAGTTTGATAATTAATAAAAATAAAGAAATTCCTAAAGATGGTAGATGCCTCATCGAAGAATTACCTACCAAAGATGGCAATAACTAGATCTATTCTTGCTTGTTATGCCTAGCTAGGGGCGTTAAACGATAGCGCTTGTTGGGAGGCAACCCAATTTTATTTTCATTCCTTGATTTTTGCTCCTGTTTAGTAATAAATAATTTATCTATACTCTGTTTTGGTTGTGTTTTTTGTGTTTAATTAGTGTTTGTGCCAAGTAGAACCATTGGGAAGACTTGGGGAAAGTCTTGCTGAACTTGCTGTAAAAAACAGAAACTTTAGCGCTCACGAGAACTGCTGTCATTTTTATTTGGAAAGTGATATTTAGTTAATTATTTTTGAATATGATAAATAGATAAATTACTCACGTCCAGAAATTTATTTTAGAATTTTTGGGGTTCCAGATCTTGCGCTAGCTACAGATTACTACAGACTGTTCTGTTTTTGACAGATTCTGTTTTTCGTGTGTTGTTTGCTTATTTTGATGAATCTATGGCTAGTAAAATAGTTTATAAACCATAGAGAAGTTGGAATACAGTAGGTTTAACACCAATATAAATAAAGAATGAATTCATTACAGTACCTTGAAGTGATCTTTTATTTTCTTTCGCTAACGGAGCTCACGAGATTCTCTACTTTAAGTTTTGTGTTGTGAAGTTTTCAAGTTTTGGGTAAAGATTTGATGGATTATGGAACAAGGAGTGGAAAGAGCCTAAGATTGGGGATGCCCATGGCACCCCCAATATAATCTAAGGACACCTGAAAGCCAAAGCTTGGGGATGCCCTGGAAGGCATCCCCTCTTTCGTCTACTTCTATCGGTAACTTTACTTGGAGCTATATTTTTATTCGCCACATGATGTGTGTTTTGCTTGGAGCGTCTTGTATTATTTGATTCTTTGCTTTTTAGTTTACCACAATCATCCTTGTTGTACACACCTTTTGATAGAGCCATACATGAATTGGAATTTGTTAGAATACTCTATGTGCTTCGCTTATATCTTTTGAGTTATATAATTTTGCTCTAGTACTTCACTTATATCTTTTAGAGCACGGTGGTGGATTTGTTTTATAGAAACTATTGATCTCTCATGCTTCACTTAGATTATTTTGAGAGTCTTAAATAGCATGGTAATTTGCTTAAAATCTTAATATGCTTGGTATACAAGATTAATAATAAAACTTTCTGATGAGTGTGTTGAATACTATGATAAGTTTGATACTTGATAATTGTTTTGAGATATGGAGATGGTGATATTAAAGTTATGCTAGTTGAGTAGTTGTGAATTTGAGAAATACTTGTGTTGAAGCTTGTGATTCCCGTAGCATGCACGTATGGTGAACTGTTATGTGATGAAGTCGGAGCATGATTTATTTTTTGATTGCCTTCCTTATGAGTGGCGGTCGGGGACGAGCAATGGTCTTTTCCTACCAATCTATCCCCCTAGGAGCATGCGTGTAATACTTTGCTTTGTTAACTTGTAGATTTTTGCAATAAGTATATGAATTCTTCATGACTAATGTTGAGTCCATGGATTATACGCACTTTTCTCACCCTTCCACCTTTGCTAGCCTCTCTAATACCGCGCACCTTTCGCCAGTATCATACACCCACCATATACCTTCCTCAAAACAGCCACCATACCTACCTATTATGGCATTTCCATAGCCATTCCGAGATATATTGCCATGCAACTTTCCACCGTTCCGTTTATTATGACACACTCCATCATTGTCATATTGCTTAGCATGATCATGTAGTTGACATCGTATTTGGGGCAAAGCCACCATTCATAATTCTTCCATACATATCACTCATGAGTCATTGCATATCCTGGTACACCGCCGGAGGCATTCATATAGAGTCATATTTTGTTCTAAGTATCGAGTTGTAATTGTTGAGTTGTAAGAAAAATAAAAGTGTGATGATCATCATTATTAGAGCATTGTCCCAGTGAGGAAAGGATGATGGAGACTATGATTCCCCCACAAGTCGGGATGAGACTCCGAACGAAAAAAAAGAAAAAGAAAGAAAGAAAAGAGGCCATAAAAAAGAGAAAAGGCCCAAATAAAAAATGATGAGAGAAAAAGAGAGAAGGGACAATGTTACTATCCTTTTACCACACTTTTGCTTCAAAGTAGCACCATGATCTTCATAGTAGAGAGTTTCTCATGTTATCACTTTCATATACTAGTGGGAATCTTTCATTATAAGAACTTGGCTTTCATATTCCAATGATGGGCTTCCTCAAAATGCGCTAGGTCTTCATGAGCAAGCAAGTTAGATGCACACCCACTTAGTTTCTTTTTGAGCTTTCGTATACTTATAGCTCTAGTGCATCCATTGCATGGAAATCCCTACTCACTCACATTGATATCAGTTGATGGGCATCTCCATAGCCCGTTGATATGCCTAGTTGATGTGAGACTATCTTCTCCCTTTTGTCTTCTCCACAACCACCACTCTATTCCACCTATAGTGCTATATCCATGGCTCACGCTCATGTATTGCGTGAAGATTGAAAAAGTTTTGAGAATGTCAAAAGTATGAAACAATTGCTTGGCTTGTCATTGGGGTTGTGCATGATTTAAATATTTTGTGTGGTGAAGATAGAGCAGAGCCAGACTATATTATTTTGTAGGGATAACTTTCTTTAGCCATGTTATTTTGAGAAGACATAATTGCTTTGTTAGTATGCTTGAAGTATTATTATTTTTATGTCAATATGAACTTTTGTCTTGAATCTTTCGGATCTGAATATTCATACCACAATTAAGAAGAATTACATTAAAATTATGCCAAGTAGCACTCCGCATCAAAAATTCTGTTTTTCTCATTTACCTACTCGAGGACGAGCAGGAATTAAGCTTGGGGATGCTTGATACGTCTCCAACGTATCTATAATTTTTGATTGCTCCATGCTATATTATCTACTGTTTTGGACATTATTGGGATTTATTATCCACTTTTATATTATTTTTGGGACTAACCTATTAACCGGAGGCCCAGCCCAGAAATGTTGTTTTTTGCCTGTTTTAGGGTTTCGAATAAAAGGAATATCAAACGGAGTCCAAACGGAATGAAACCTTCGGGAACGTGATTTTCTCAACGAATAAGACCAGAGAGACTTGGACCCTACGTCAAGAAAAGAAACAGGAGGCCACGAGGTAGGGGGCGCGCCCACCCCCACCAGGCGCGCCCTCCACCCTCGTGGGCCCCCTGTTGCTCCACCGACGTACTCCTTCCTCCTATATATACCTACGTACCCCCAAACGATCAGATACGGTGCCAAAACCCTAATTCCACCGTCGTAACTTTCTGTATCCACGAGATCCCATCTTGGGGCCTGTTTCGGAGCTCCGCCGGAGGGGGCATCGATCACGGAGGGCTTCTACACCAACACCATAGCCCCTCCGATGAAGTGTGAGTAGTTTACTTCAGACCTACGGGTCCATAGTTAGTAGCTAGATGGCTTCTTCTCTCTTTTTGGATCTCAATACAATGTTCTCCCCCTCTCTTGTGGAGAACTATTCGATGTAATCTTATTTTTGCGGTGTGTTTGTTGAGACCGATGAATTGTGGGTTTATGATCAAGTCCATCTATGAATAATATTTGAATCTTCTCTGAATTATTTTATGTATGATTGGTTATCTTTGCAAGTCTCTTCGAATTATCAGTTTGGTTTGGCCTACTAGATTGATCTCTCTTGCAATGGGAGAAGTGCTTAGCTTTGGGTTCAATCTTGCAGTGTCCTTTCCCGGTGACAATAAGGGCAGCAAGGCACGTATTGTATTGTTGCCATCGAGGATAACAAGATGGGGTTTTCTTCATATTGCGTGAGTTTATCCCTCTACATCATGTCATCTTGCTTAAGGCGTTACTCTGTTTTTAACTTAATACTCTAGATGCATGCTGGATAGCGGTCGATGAGTGGAGTAATAGTAGTAGATGCAGGCAGGAGTCGGTCTACTTGTCTCGGACGTGATGCCTATATACATGATCATACCTAGATATTCTCGTAACTATGCTCAATTCTGTCAACTGCTCAACAATAATTTGTTCACCCACTGTAGAATACTTATGCTCTCGAGAGAAACCACTAGTGAAACCTATGGCCCCCGAGTCTATCTTTATCATATTGATCTCCTACTACTTAGTTATTTCCTTTGCTATTTACTTTGCCTTTATTTTACTTTGCATCTTCATCATAAAAGTACCAAAAATATTATCTTATCATATCTATCAGATCTCACTCTCGTAAGTGGCCTTATCGGGATTGATAGCCCCTATTTGCGTTGGTTGCGAGGATTTATTTGTTTTGTGCAGGTACGAGGAACTCGCGCGTAGCCTCCTACTGGATTGATACCTTGGTTCTCCAAAACTGAGGGAAATACTTACGCTACTTTGCTACATCATCCCTTCCTCTTAGGGGAAAACCAACGCAGTGCTCAAGAGGTAGCACGCGTGCACTAAGGGACGTCTATGCGATGGAGCCCGTCGACCCAAAGTTCAACCCATGGTCTGCTTGCCCAATCACCTTCGATCGCAGGGACCACCCCACTTACATCCGTCATGGCGGATCCGCCGCACTGGTCCTAGACCCCATCATTGACGGATTTCACCTCACTCGAGTCCTTATGGACGGGGGCAGCAGCCTAAACCTGCTTTATCAGGATACAATGCGAAAAATGGGTATTGATCCCTCGAGGATCAAACCCAGCAAAACCACCTTTAAAGGCGTCATCCCAGGTGTAGAGGCCCATTGCACAGGCTCAATCACACTGGAAGTGGTCTTCGGATCACCGGACAACTTCCGAAGCGAAGAGTTAATCTTCGACATCGTCCCGTTTCGCAGTGGCTATCATGCACTGCTCGGACGGACAGCATTTGCAAAATTCAACGCAGTGCCGCATTACGCATACCTCAAGCTCAAGATGCCAAGACCTCGCGGGGTCATAATAGTAAATGGAAACACAGAACACTCGCTCCGTACGGAAGAGCACATTGCGGCCCTTGCAGCAGAAGCGCAAAGCAGCCTGTTTAGGCAGACCACTCATTCGGCGTCACAGCCCCCGGACACCTTCAAGCGAGTCCGGAATAAGCTGCAACAGGATCGCCTGGCACGATCAGAGCTCGCCTAGCAATTTGGCCCCCGTACCAGTCCCAATGAAGCGACGAAATCCGTGCCGCGCGTACATAACTATGCATTGAAAATACCATGGACATAGGTGGGGGCACGATCAGGACACGCCCCGCATTGTGGCTTAACCACACTAGGGGTTGTATACCTTTGTCATTCCTTTTCTCTTTCAGGGCCTAACTCTCTGGAAGCCCTTTCCGGCAGTACGATCGCCGGACACATTCCGGAAGCAACAACCAAGGCGGCAAGAAGCTAAGATGAACACGGGAACCGCCAGGTGGTCTCTAGTAATAATTGATATACCCGCTTTTCACTATTTATGCATAGCTTGCCCTGGGATAGGACATTTCGAATTGTCCTACTGTATGCTTATTGCACTACTTGTACCAAGTACGCTTCAACATATTATTTAAATAACAATGCATATCATTAATCTGTCATTGCATTATTTAAGTTTTTCTCTTTCTCTTATATGTCCATTTACGACAATCCGCACCCGCACATTCGGGTATGGTCAGTTCGCCAGGGGTTCTCGTTTACCCCATAATACGGCGCAAGAAGTCCGAACACTTTCGACAATGCTGCATCCCGAACTTATAGCATTATATGCATCAGCTCCGAATCATGTCCTTGGTCAAATGTTGGGTTGCCCGGCTCCCATGCTTTGGTACCTTACGTTCCGCTATATCGGCTAAGGTAGCGGTGGGAGAACTACTGCGATTGTGTCCCGGTTCTTTCGGACGAGCACCTCAGTAGAGAAAGCCAAAAACTGACTGCCATGATAAGGTGAGAGACTGGTCGCTGTTCGAGAGGTCTCAAGTCCTTAAAGACTTTTTCTGCTTTGGGTGAGGAGTTGGCCTTGTCCGGCTTAGGCGTGTATAGCGCCCCAAATTCGGCCCTCCGAATACCAGGGGCTTCGCCAAAATTTAAAATCATAGACTTCTATGGCTAAGTGAGAGTGATAAAGCATTATAGTCCGATTGCGGGGTTCGTTGCATTGAACACCTCCCTTGAAGGACCCAAAATTGGGGTAAAGAGTGTTCAGGTTTATCCCAAACACCCCAGTACTAGTTACATGGGGATAGAAGCCGACGACTGGCCAACTCTCAGATTTTATAAAAGGCCGCATAGAAGGTAATATTTTAAATTAAGAAAGCGTCGCATGGCGCAAACGAACTCGTTTCATATTACAGGATCACATGAGCATGTTCATTCAAAAATTACATCCTTGGCACACTCATCTGCCACTAGGTAGGAACCCTTCAGGACACTCTCATAATAATTCTCGGGGCAGCGATGCTCCTTGCCCTCCGGCGGCCCCTCCTTCACCAGCTTCACGGCGTCCAGTTTCGCCCAGTGCACCTTCGCCCGGGCAAAAGCCCTGCGTGCACCCTCGATGCAGAGGACCGCTTGATGACTTCAAGCCGTGGGCAGGCTTCCACAAGCCGCCTCACCAGACCGAAGTAGCTGCCGGACAGGGGCTCGCCAGGCCACATCCGGACTATAAGGCCCCTCATGGCCTGTTCGGCCGCCTTGTGAAGCTCAACCAACTGCTTTAGCTGGTCGCTCAAGGGCACGGGGTGTTCGGTCCCAGTATACTGAGACTAGAACAACTTCTCCGTTGAGCTCCCCTCCTTGGCCCGGTAAAACTCTGCGCCATCCAGTACATTACGGGGAAGATCTGCAAACGCTCCTGGAGAGCTCCGAACTCGGGTAAGAAAAAGGAAAGTCTCCTTCATGTGCTTGCTTTGCATAATGAATGCCTTACCCGCTGCTATCTTCTTCACCGCGTCAATCTCCTAGAGGGCCTTGTGGGCTTTGGCCTTGGTGCTCCGGACACTTTCAAGTGCCTGCGCGAGCTCGGACTCTCGCGTCTTAGAGTCAAGCTCCAAGGACTCGTGCTTTTTGGCGAGAGCCTCGAGCTCTTGCTGCACCTCGCCTACTCGGGATTCTTGCTTCTCCCGTTCAATGCGCTCCTTGGCCGCTTTGTCTTCGGCCTCGGACAACGCCTTCCTTAGGGTCGCCACTTCGGTTGTGGCCCCTGGCAAACCCATGATGATCCTATTACTTTACAACTGAATTTATTTTTAACTATATAGACAGGGGTATTTCTTAACTTTGCTCTCTTCAAGATGCCTCTTGGTAAGGCCGGGCTCGTCCTCAGACCGCTTCAGGTCCTGCTTCAGCGTAGAGACCTTCGCAGTACGTGCGGTAGCGGCCAGCAGTGAAGCCTGCACATACACATAGACATACTCTAGTTAGACTCCTGAGTTATCATTTGATCCTCTCTTCGTCTTTTCTTCGCGAACACCGACAGAGCATCAGGGGCTACTATCTATGCGGTAATATTTTCTTATATTTTGATTGCTTACCTCAAAGCCTGTTAGGAGGCTGGCGCAAGCTTCAGTCAGTCCGTTTTTGGCGGACTGAACCTTCTCGACCACCGCACTCATGATAGTGCGGTGCTATTCATCGATGGAAGCACTGCGAAGCGCTTCCAGCAAGTTGTCTGGTGCCTTTGGTTGGACAGAGGACACTGGCACGGATGGTTGGCCCCCCTTAACAGGGGGCCGCCTGCCGGAGTTCGGAACCATCAAAGGTTCCGGCGCAGTGTTCGGCTGAGGGCCGAACTCGGAGCCCGTAGGAGCCTCGCTCCCTTGGTACCCAGGGTCCAGGAAGTCGCCTCGAGGCGCCCCCAGGACCACCTCCCCTTGGCTCGGTGCCTTTCGAGACAACACCTCGGCGTTGTCCGTAGGGCGAGGGGTAGTAGCGGTCGGGAGAGAACCGTTGTTCATATCCGACAAGTCCAGAGAGCCGCTCGACGAGGATACGTTGAGACGAGCTCGGGACGGACTGCATAATCATGTTCGGCATGAGGAGAGGCAGTGTAATAAAACATACCACGAAGTACTATGGTGCCCGGACACTTCCGATTTTGCCAGGGGCTTGCCCTGGGTAGCCACTCATCGCCGCAGTCAGCGGCCGTCGTGGCACAGTCCGGAGGGAGGGTCCTTCCCTTCTTGGACCCTTCGGCCTCCCCGGATGGGTCAACCTTCCTTTTCTTGTCTCCCTCGGCTGGGGGGGAGAACTCTTTTCCTCCTCCCCCTCGTTTCCGTGGGAGGAGTGCGCGTCGGAGTCATCGGACGATGAGTCCGATACAACCTTGCGCCGGAGACCCTTTCGGGTCCCCGCGGCCTTCTTCTTGTTCTTCTCTGCTGGCACCTCATAAGGTGCCGGAGCCAGCATCTTCGTTAGAAGAGGGCCTGCAGGATCTTCGGGCAGCGGGGCTGGGCTATCAAGCTGCTCCGCCGTCTTTATCCAGTCCTGGTAATGACAGGGAAGCTTAGATCCTACACACAACTAAACCAGGGCAAATAAATACCCTGAGAGATATAAAAGCCTACCGGATTGGCGCGGCACTTTGTGCTGAGTCCGCGGTCCTCGGTGAGGGGGGAGGAATCTCGGCGCTCTTGAATAGCACCCTCCAGACGTCCTTGTGCGTCGTGTCATAGAGCTCTCGCAGCATCTGGTGCTTGGCCGAGTCAAACTCCCACAAATTGAATGCCCGCCGTTGGCACAGAAGGATCCGGCGGAAGAGCATAACCTAGACCACAATGACAAGCTTGATTTTCCTGTTCGTCATGTTCTGGATCCAAGTCTGGAGTCCGGTCAACTCTACCGAAGAACCCCAGGACAGGCCCTTCTCTTTCCGGGAGGTGAGCCGCGTGGGTACTCCGGATCAAAATTCGGGGGCCGCCGCCCAGTTGGAGTCGTGTGGCTCGATGATGTAGAACCACCCCGATTGCCACCCCTTTATGGTCTCCACATAGGAGACTTTGAGCCAGGTGACGTTTGGCATCTTGCCCACCATGGCGCCTCCGCACTCTGCCTACTGGCCGACCACCACCTTCGGTTTGACATTAAAAGTCTTCAGCCATAGGCCGAAATGGGGCTTGATGCGAAGGAAGGCCTCGCACACGATGATAAACGCCGAGATGTTGAAGATGAAATTGGGGGCTAGATCATGAAAATCCAGCCCATCATAGAACATGAGCCCGCGGACGAACGGGTGGAGGGGAAATCCCAGTCCGCGGACGAAGTGGGTAAGAGAAACTACCCTCTCATGGGGTTCGGGCGTAGGGATGATCTGCCCTGCACCTGGCAGCCGGTACATGATGTCCGTGGCTAGATATCCGGCTTCCCATAACTTTTTGATGTTCTCCTCCGTGACGGAGGAGACCATCCACTTGCCTCCTTCTCCGGACATGCTTGGAGTGGTTTGAGAAGAAGAACGCGAGCTTGGGCGCTAGAGCTCGAGTGTGCGGGAATGGGTAAGCGAAGAGGAAGAAGGCGTGGGTGAAAAAAGTAAATCCTTGTCCCTTTATAAGGGCGGAAGAGGCGATGTGTCTCCCCACTTGCCTGGTAAAACCGCTTATTCCCCAGGCGCCATAATTGATGGCGCGGTTGGGTTACCCACGTCCGTATTGATGAGAACCGTGATAAGGGGAACACGATCTCTGCTTTGACAAGACGTGTCAAGGAAACCGCCTCGCGATATATGCGGAGCTGGTTGAGAAGAGCGGTTCGAATAATAACCGGGCCATGACATGATGTCATGCTGTCAAAATGTGTCAGTAGATTAGATTTGTGGAAATATTATTCTCTCTACGGTGGTATGTGGAACTTATTTTGCAGGGTCGGACACTATCCTTGTATTCAAACTCTTCCATGGTGTATTCGGAGGAGGAACCCGCCTTGCAATGCCAAACATGATACTGCGCGCTGGACTCATCGTCATTGAAGCCTGGTTCAGGGGCTACTGAGGGAGTCCTGGATTAGGGGGTCTCCGGACGCCAGACTATATCCTTTGGCCGGACTGTTGGATTATGAAGATAAAAGATTGAAGACTTCGTCTCGTGTCCGGATGGGACTCTCCTTGGCGTGGAAGGCAAGCTAGGCAGTACGGATATGTATATCTCCTCCCTTGTAACCGACCTTGTGTAACCCTAGCCCCCTCCGGTGTCTATATAAACCGGAGGGTTTAGTCCGTAGGACAACATACAATCATACCATAGGCTAGCTTCTAGGGTTTAGCCTCTTTGATCTCGTGGTAGATCAACTCTTGTAATACTCATATCATCAAGAATAATCAAGCAGGATGTAGGGTATTACCTCCATCAAGAGGACCCGAACCTGGGTAAACATCGTGTCCCCTGCCTCGTGTTACCATCCGCCTTAGACGCACAGTTCCGGACCCCCTACCCGAGATCCGCCGGTTTTGACACCGACAACAATATTAAGTTCCAATTTCCTTTGAGGATGGGTATCGCACACTTCCCTAGAACAAGAATTAGGCCACCATATGAATCAATCATGAGGGCATCTTATGGATCTCGAAACAAAGATGACAAAACTTAGATCCTTGTTTTATGCCTAGCTAAGGGCGTAAAACTATAGCGCTTGTTGGGAGGCAACCCAATGAATAAAACTTATTTTTGCTTTTTGCTTTCTGTTCTTGAGTGTTAGGACAATTATGATACCCTTATGATTGTTTTTTTATGTTTTAATTAGTGTTTGTGCCAAGTAAAGCCTTTAGGATCTTCTTGGGTGATAGTTGTTTGATCTTGCTAAAAAAACAAAAACGTTTGCGCTCATGAAACTAATTTTAACTTTTAACCAGAGAGCGATAACATACCAATTCCTTTTGCAGTATATTAATATACAAATTTCCCATGTCGTCCTAATTTTTCAGAGTTTTTGGAGTTACCTAAGTATTCTAAATATCCAGATTGCTACATACTATTATGTTTTTGACAGATTCTGTTTTCTTTGGGTTGTGTGCTTGTTTTGATGATTTTATGGTTTTCTTTGATGAGTTTTTGCCAATGAAATGTTGGAATACAGTAGTTATAATGCAAGAACAAAATATGAATTGGTTTGCTACAACACTTATAGTAGTGATTTGTTTTCTTATACTAACGGATCTCGCGAAGGCTTTTCTTCAGTTTTGTGTGATTGAAGTTTTCAAGTTTTGGGTAATCTCATGATGGATGAAGGAATAAGGATTAAGAAGAGCCTAAGCTTGGGGATTCCCGGCATCCCAAGCTATTATCCAAGAGAGAGCAAGCAACTAAGCTTGGGGATGCCCCGAATGGCATCACCTCTTTCTTATAACGACCATCGGTATTTTACTCGAAGCTATATTTTTATTCGTCACATACTATGTGTTTTGCTTGGAGCGTCTTGTATGACATGAGTCTTTGCTTGTTTTATTTTGTGTTTTAATTCTTGATTCCTTGTTGGACACACCTATTTGAGAGACCCAAAATTATGCCACGACTTGTTAGAATTGCTCTCTTGCTTCACTTAGATTTATTTGAGAGTTAGTAAAATTTTCAAGAAATTTTCTCTTGCTTCACTTAAATTAATTTGAGAGAAAGAAATTTTATGCTCATGATCTTCACTTATATTTGTTTTAGCTTATCAAAAGCAACATATGGAAATTAGTTCCAAAGTGATAGATATCCAAGAAGGATATAATAAAAACTTTCATGAAGATCATTGGACGAAATAAACTTGATTCTTAGTAATAGTTTTGAGATATGATGATGTGATATATGAGTCATCTTGATGAGTAATTATGCTTTAGTAAGAATGTTGGTGTTAAGGTTTGTGATTCCCCATGCAAGCACGAAAATCAATAATTATGCAATGAAATTATGTCCTACTTGTGGTGCATTATTCGGTATTAATTATGCTTAATGCTCGCTTATGAGATTATTCGTTTCTTGGTTGGTCGCTTCTCAATCTTTTGCTAGCCTTCATTTTGCACTAAGTATGATCGCTACTTGTGCATCCAAAAACCTTTAAACCAGTTTTGCCATATGAGTCCACTATACCTACCTATATGCGGTATTCTTTTTTCATTTAAGCAAATTTGTATGTTCCATCTCTAATATTTAAAATAAATTTCTCTTTTGTGTGCTAGTGGCGATGAGCGGTGGCTAATATTTTCCATGCTAGATGTGTTCTTCTCACGATGAGTGTTTATTCACTTGACATTGCACGAGAGTAAGGCAAAGGTATTAGGGATGCCCAGTCCCAAAATGAAAAATGAATTTACTTTATGTTGTCAAATAATAAATTCCTTGGAAAGTGTTGGTGTGGAAGGCACTCGTGGATACGGTTAGCCATGGAAAGTGAAAGTATGGTGGAAAAAGGAATAAACTTTGATTTTTGTTTGGGAGCCGCCTATGATTTATCTAGCATGGAAAGTGTTGGGAACTCTAAGTCATTTTTGTTGGTGGGAAAAGTATGCCTCTCAAAAAAAATTTATCTCTCAATTTTCGCTTTGAGCTCTGGCACCTCTACAAATCCCTACTTCCCTCCGTGAAGGGCCTTTCTTTTACTTTATGCAATTTTTATTTTGCATTCGAGTCTCCATCTTCTCTTACAAAGCACCAACTAGGAGGCACTATGATCATACTTGAGCATTGGGTGTAGTTAATATGCGAGTGTGTTTCATGAATGGATCAATGATTGAGCATAATGGGCTAGGGATAGCTTATTTTAGCGTTGATATTTTGAAAGACATGATTGAGCATAATGGGCTAGGGATAGCTTATTTTAGCGTTGATATTTTCAAAGACATGGTTGCTTGTTGGCATGCTTGAGTATGTAAATTATCATGTCAAAACTAGACTATTGCTTTGAATAGTATAAAAGTCCAAATGTCCATGCTATAAAGAAAAGAATATGATATGACATGTTAGGCAACATTCCACATCAAGAATTATGTTTTTATCATTTACCTACTCGAGGACGAGCAGGAATTAAGCTTGAGGATGCTGATACGTCTCCAATGTATCTATAATTTTTAATTGTTCCATGCTATTATATTATCAATCTTGGATGTTTTATAGTCATTTTATATCGTTTTCTGTACTAACCTATTAACATAGTGCCCAGTGTCAATTGTTGTTTTCTGCATGTTCTTTACATCGCACGAAATCAGTACCAAACGAAGTCCAAACACAGCGAAACTTTTTGGAGATTTTTTCAGACCAGAAGACAACCAATGGGCCGAAGAAGCACCTGGGGGTGCTCTGAGGGGAGCACAACCCACCAGGGCGCGCCAGGAGGCCCAGGCGCGCCCTGGTGGGTTGTGCCCACCTCGGGTGCCCCTTGAACCGCCTCTTTGCTCTATAAATACCCCAATATTCCAGAAACCCTAGGGGAAACGATGTAAATCAATTTCAGTCGCCGCAGAGTCCAAAACCACCAGATCCAATCTAGACACCATCACGGAGGGGTTCACCACTTCCATTGGTACCTCTCCGATGATGCATGAGTAGTTGTTTGTAGACCTTCGGGTCTGTAGTCAGTAGCTAGATGGCTTCCTCTCTCTCATTTGATTCTCAATACAATGGTCTCTTGGAGATCCACATGATGTAACTCTTTTTGTGGTGTGTTTGTTGGGATAAGATGAAATTTGAGTTTATGATCAGATCTATCTTTTTATCCATGAAAGTTATTTGAATCTTCTTTGATCTCTTATATGCATGATTGCTTATAGCCTCGTATTTCTTCTCCGATATTTGGTTTTTTTGGCCAACTTGATCTATTTATCTTGCTATAGGAAGAGGTGCTTTGTAGTGGGTTCGATCTTACGGTGCTTGATCCCAGTGATAGAAGGGGAACCGACACGTATGTATCGTTGCTACCTGGGATAAAATGATGTGGTATATATCTACATAGATAGATCTTGTCTACATTATGTCATCGTTCTTATTGCATTACTCCGTTTCCCCATGAACTTAATACACTAGATGCATGCTGGATAGCGATCGATGTGTGGAGTAATACTTGTAGACGCGGGCAGGAGTCAGTCTACTAATCTTGGACGTGATGCCTATATAATGATCCTTGCCTGGATATCGTCATGATTATTTGAAGTTCTATAAATTGCCCAGCAGTAATTTGTTTACCCACTGTTTCCTATTTTCTCGAGAGAAGCCACTAGTGAAACCTACGGCCCCTGGGTCTCTTCTTTAATATATTTACCTTTGCGACCTATTTTATTTGCCTTTTATTTTCAGATCTATTAAACCAAAAATACAAAATACCTTGCTGCAATTTATTCTTATTTATTTTATTTGGCGTTCAATCTATTAATCTACTACAATTTATTCACGTCAGTTTTGCCAATTTCTGGCACCGTTACCCGAAAGGGATTGACAACCCCTTTAATACGTCGGGTTGCGAGTAGTTGTTATTTGTGTGCAGGCACCGCTTACGTGTTGTTTCTTGGTTCTCCACCTAGTTCGATAACCTTGATCTCATCACTGAGGGAAATACCTATCGTCGTTGTGCTGCATCATCCCTTCCTCTTTGGGTAAATACCGACGTAGCTTCAAGCCGCATCAGATGCCGACACCAATAAGTGAGGAAGATAACGATGATGATTATGAAACTTTGGATCAAGTTACTACTGGACCTCGGAGGTCGAACAAAGCATGTTCTGCACTAGAATGGTACGGTAATCCTATCCTGGAAGTCATGTTACTAGACCATGACGAACCAACGAACTATGAAGAAGCAATGATGAGCCCAGATTCCAACAGATGGCTTGAGTCCATGAAATCTGAGATAGGATCCATGTTTGAGAACAAAGTATGGACTTTGGTGGACTTGCCCGATGATCGGTAAGCCATAGAGAATAAATGGATCTTCAAGAAGAAGACTGACACTGATGGCAATGTTACTGTCTACAAAGCTCGACTTGTCGCAAAAGGTTTTCGACAAGTTCAAGGGGTTGACTACGATGAGACTTTCTCACCCATAGCGATGCTTAAGTCCGTCTGAATCATGTTAGCAATTGCCGCATTTTATGATTATGAAATCTGGCAAATGGACGTCAAAACTGCATTCCTTAATGGATTTCTTAAAGAAGAGTTGTATATGATGCAACCAGAAGGTTTTGTCGATCCTAAAGGTGCTAACAAAGTGTGCAAGCTCCAGCGATCCATCTATGGACTGGTGCAAGCATCTCGGAGTTGGAATATACGCTTTGATGAGGTAATCAAAGCATATGGTTTTATAGACTTTAGGTGAAGCATGTATTTACAAGAAAGTGAGTGGGAGCTCTGTAGCATTTCTAATATTATATGTAGATGACATATTGTTGATTGGAAATGATGTAGAATTTCTGGATAGCATAAAAGGATACTTGAATAAGAATTTTTCAATGAAAGACCTTGGTGAAGCTACTTATATATTGGGCATCAAGATCTATAGAGATAGATCGAGACGCTTAATAGGACTTTCACAAAGCACACACCTTGATAAAGTTTTGAAGAAGTTCAAAATGGATTATTCAAAGGAAGGGTTCTTGCATGTGTTACAAGGTGTGAAGTTGAGTCAGACTCAAAGCCCGACCACTGCAGAAGATAGAGAGAAAATGAAAGTCATTCCCTATGCCTCATCCATATGTTCTATCATGTATGCTATGCTATGCTATGTACCAGACCTGATGTGTGCCTTGCCATAAGTCTGGCAGGGAAGTACCAAAGTAATCCAGGAGTGGATCACTGGACAGCGGTCAAGAACATCCTGAAGTACCTGAAAAGGACCAAGGATATGTTTCTCGTTTATGGAGGTGACAAAGAGCTCGTCGTAAGTGGTTACGTCAATGCTAGCTTTGACACTGATCTGGATGACAATAAGTCACAAACCGGATACATATTTATATTGAATGGTGGAGCTGTCAGTTGGTGCAGTTCCAAGCAGAGCGTCGTGGCGGGATCTACGTGTGAAGCGGAGTACATAACTGCTTCAGAAGCAGCAAATGAAGGAGTCTGGATGAAGGAGTTCATATCCGATCTAGGTGTAATACCTAGTGCATCGGGTCCAATGAAAATCTTTTGTGACAATACTGGAGCCATTGCCTTGGCGAAGGAATCCAGATTTCACAAAAGAACCATACTGAAGGAAATATGCCCTAGAGGCAATAATAAAGTTGTTATTCATATTTCCTTATATCATGATAAATGTTTATTATTCATTCTAGAATTGTATTAACCGAAAACTTAGTACATGTGTGAATACATAGACAAAACAGAGTGTCCCTAGTATGCCTCTACTTGACTAGCTCGT
This sequence comes from Triticum urartu, assembly GCF_056163025.1. NCBI lineage: Eukaryota > Viridiplantae > Streptophyta > Magnoliopsida > Poales > Poaceae > Triticum > Triticum urartu. The sequence goes on along the minus strand of NC_141873.1, from coordinate 148,733,758 downwards.
TAATCAAAGATGGTTAAGTTTCCTGACCATAGACATGTGTTGTCATTTGATGAACGGGATCACATCATTAGAGAATGATGTGATGGACAAGACTCGTCTATTAGCTTAGCATAATAGTCGTTAAGTTTTATTGCTATTGCTTTTTCAGGACTTATACATATTCCTATGACAACGAGATTATGCAACTCCTGAATACCGGAGGAACACCTTGTGTGCTATCAAACGTCACAACATAACTTGGTGATTATAAAGATGCTCTACATGTGTCTCCGAAGGTGTTTGTTGGGTTGGCATAGATCGAGATTAGGATTTGTCACTCCGAGTATCGGAGAGGTATCTCTGGGCCCTCTAGGTAATGCACATCACTATAAGCCTTGCAAGCAATGTGACTAATGAGTTAGTTATGGGATGATGCACTACGGAACGAGTAATTATACTTGCCGGTAATGAGATTGAACTAGGTATGATGATACCAACGATCGAATCTCGGGCAAGTAATATACCGATGACAAAGGGAATAACGTATCTTGTTATTGCGGTTTGACCGATAAAGATCTTCATAGAATATGTAGGAACCAATATGAGAATCCATGTTCCGCTATTGGTTTTTGACCAGAGATGTGTCTCGGTCATGTCTACATAGTTCTCGAACCCGTAGGGTCCACACGCTTAACGTTCGATGACGATTTGTATTATGAGTTATGTGTTTTGGTGACTGAAGTTTGTTCGGAGTACCGGATGAGATCACAGACATGACGAGGAGTCTCAAAATGGCCGAGAGGTAAAGATTGATATATTGGAAGGTAGTATTCGGACACCAGAAGGGTTCCGGAGTGTATCGGGTACATACTGGAGTACCGGAGGGGTTACCGGAACCCCCCGGGGGAAGATATGGGCCATAGGAGGGAGGCTAACCAGCCCACAAGGGGATGGTGCGCCCCCCACAAGGGAGGAGACCGAATTGGTGTAGGGAAAGGGGCGCCACCCCCTTTCCTTCTCCTACTCCCTCTCCTTCCTTTTCCGTCCGGTGAAGAAAGGAAAAACGGGGGGGGAATCCTGGACTCCCCCCCATGGCGCGCCCCTCTTGGCCGGCCACTCTCTCCTCCCCTCCTTTATATACGGGGGCGGGGGCACCCCAAAGGCACATCAATTGTTCTCTTAGCCGTGTGCGGTGCCCCCCTCCACCGTTTACTCCTCTGGTCATATCACCGTAGTGCTTAGGCGAAGCCCTGCGCGGATCACATCACCATCATCGTCACCACGTCGTCGTGATGACGGAACTCTCCCTCGACCCTCTTCTGGATCAAGAGTTTGAGGGACGTCATCGAGCTGAATGTGTGCTGAACTCGGAGGTGTCGTACGTTCGGTACTAGATCAGTTGGATCGTGAAGACGTTCGGCTAAATCAACCGTGTTAACCTAATGCTTCCGTTTTCGGTCTATGAGGGTACGTGGACACACTCTCCCCCTCTTGTTGCTATGCATCTCCTAGATAGATCTTGCGTGATCGTAGGAATTTTTTTGAAATTGCATGCTACGCTCCCCAGCACAAACACATCAAGAGACGCTTCAACTCCATCTGTGAACAAGTCAAGGAGGGAGACACAGAAATTTGCAAAATTCATACTGTCGGAGTAATGGGCCCTGGGTAGGCTAACCCAGGCCCAGAACCTTTCAAGACATTGAGGCAGACTGCGCCCCTCGAGATCCCAGGACGAAGAGCCGCCTTCTGAGGAGTCGGCAGCGAGCCGGCCGACTGCCCACTCGCGGTCGAGTCCCAGGAACGGCTTCAGGGTAAAGCCAACTCCTGACTGGCGACTTCCATAGAAGCCGGCCTTGGGGAGTCGGCCCGCGACGCCAACAACCCCCATGCCCTCATAAAGAGGGACGGGACGGGGAGTGGCCATAGTATGGTCCACTCCCACCCCTTTTCCAAGGGCACGCGTGGCTACAGTACGCCGTACCCGCGGAGATCTCCGCGCGGCGCGACACTATTGCCATGCCGGCCCTGACGTCAGCCCTAGGGGGCGGAGCCCTGTGCCCACGACGGCCTGCTGGTACGACCCAGGGATGATGGGTCCCACCAGTCGGCGGGCGTATGAAAGACGGCGAAAGCACCACCAGTCGGCCCGGATGGGAGTCGGCCACCAGAAGTCGGCCGGCCCCTCCCATGGGCCCCACACGCCATTAATCAGACATGACAAGTAGTGGCCACAGTGATCGCCCGCTAGACGGCGGAGCTGTCGCCACGACCTCATGACCGAGCCTGCGTCATTAGAGGCACGGCTACAGTAATCTGCAGCTGGCAAGACCCACCCGCGGAGGACGTGGCCTGTCGGCTCCGTACCGAGCCAGTCGGCGGGCCCCAGGAGTCGGCGGATAAGACTGCGGCCAGAGAGACTGAAGGCTGGGCCCGCGCCCAGCCGGATTACCATTGTACCCCTGGGGGGTAGGCCTATATAAACCCCCAGGGCATCCATGCGAAGGGTTGGAATCCATTAGCACTAGACCAGATCGTATAGGAAGGAGAGAGCTAGCCTTGCCTTTTCCTACCTCCAGGAAACAGCTCAAGGAGCAACCGTGTAAACACTTTGCCATAGTGATCATGCGGGGACCCCGCAGAGCAGCAGTAGGGGTATTATCTCCCCGGAGAGCCCCGAAGCTGGGTAAGATTCACCGGTGTACATGCCTTCGCCTTATCCCGTTTCCAGGCACCGGCGACGTTCTACTCGCCCCCACCATGATAAGCCATCCTTTGGCATATGTCGCACCCAACCCCCGACATTTGGCGCCCACCGTGGGGCCTGGTGCACCGTCGTCCGGAGACCTGCTCTGGACGGGAACCCTTTTTCTCCCTGGCGAGCGCAGCCAGCCCAGCATGCCAGACGGAGTTTGCGCTGACGCGCTGCATGGCGCTGAGATCGCCTGTGCAGCCAGCTGCCTCGCCGATCTTGTCGGCGAGGTTTGCCTCTCCGACGAACCTGCATCCAACGCAGGCACGAGCGGCCCCGAGAGCCTCCTCGCGGGCCTCCTCGACCAACTCCACGTCGCCGGCGAGCCTGCCGTGGACCTGGAGTCTGTAGGCTCCACCAACCTGATGCTGGTCGACTCCGACACCGCGTCGCTCAACGCGTTCCCCACCAACATGGTGGTCTACGACGAGCCTCTCCCTCGTGCGGAGAGCGACGGAAGCATCATCACCGTGGAACGACTGGACGACTGTCCGCCTCCTCATCCTCCTCTCAAGGAAAGGCGAGTCTCCCCGCCGCCTATTGACCATCCGACTCTCGGCGACCGCCTTGGCCGCCGAGAGGGAGTCGGAGAAAACAACGCCCGCCACCGTGTCGACCTACTTCACCGATCCCTGGCGCTGGAAGAAGAAGACGAGTTGGGCCCGCCTTGTTTCGGGCCCCGCATTCAAGACGAGCCCTTTCCCAAAGGGTTCACGCTCCCGAGAGACACGCCCAAGTACACCGGCTCCGTGAAGCCAGAGGACTGGCTGGTTGACTACTCCACGGCCGTCAACATAGCGAACGGTAACAAGCGTGTCACCGTAAAATACGTTCCGCTCATGCTCCAGGGCACGGCTCGGACATGGCTGAACAGCCTGAAGCCCCGCAGCATCAACAGCTGGGTCGACTTCTGTTGGGGAACATAGTAATTTCAAAAAAAAATCCTACGCACACGCAAGATCATGGTGATGGATAGCAATGAGAGGGGAGAGTGTGATCTACATACCCTTGTAGACCGACAGCGGAAGCGTTAGCACAACGCGGTTGATGTAGTCGTACGTCTTCACGGCCCGACCGATCAAGCACCGAAACTACGGCACCTCCGAGTTTTAGCACACGTTCAGCTCGATGACGATCCCCGGACTCCGATCCAGCAAAGTCTCGGGGAAGAGTTCCGTCAGCACGACGGTGTGGTGACGATCTTAATGTTCTACCGTCGCAGGGCTTCGCCTAAGCACCGCTACAATATTATCGAGGATTATGGTGGAAGGGGGCACCGCACACGGCTAAGAAAACGATCACGTGGATCAACTTGTGTGTCTAGGGGTGCCCCCTGCCCCCGTATATAAAGGAGCAAGGGGAGGAGGCTGGCCGGCCCTATTGGCGCGCCAAGGAGTGCTCCTCCTAGTAGGAGTAGGACTCCTACTAGGAGGGGGAAAGGAAGTGGGGAGGGAGAAGGAAAGGGGGGTGCTGCCCCCTCTCCTAGTCCAATTCGGACCAAGGGGGGAGGAGGCGCGCGGCCCACCCTAGCTGCCCTTCTCTCTCTCCACTAAGGCCCATATGGCCCATTACTTCTCCCGAGGGGTTCCGGTAACCCTCCGGCACTCCGGTTTTCTCCGAAATCACCCGGAACACTTCCGGTGTCCGAATATAGCCGTCCAATATATCAATCTTTATGTCTCGACCATTTTGAGACTCCTCGTTATGTCCGTGATCACATCCGGGACTCCGAACTAACTTCGGTACATCAAAACTCATAAACTCATAATATAACTATCATCGAAACCTTAAGCGTGCGGACCCTACGGGTTCGAGAACAATGTAGACATGACCGAGACATGTCTCCGGTCAATAACCAATAGCGGAACCTAGATGCTCATATTGGTTCCCACATATTCTACGAAGATCTTTATCGGTCAGACCGCATAACAACATACATTGTTCCCTTTGTCATCGGTATGTTACTTGCCCGAGATTCGATCGTCGGTATCTCAATACCTAGTTCAATATCGTTACCGGCAAGTCTCTTTACTCATTTCGTAATACATCATCTCGGAACTAACTCATTAGTTGCAATGCTTGAAAGGCTTATGTGATGTGCATTACCGAGAGGGCCCAGAGATACCTCTCCGACAATCAGAGTGACAAATCCTAATCTCGAAATACGCCAACCCAACATTTACATTTGGAGATACCTATAGAGCTCCTTTATAATCACCCAGTTATGTTGTGACGTTTGGTAGCACACAAAGTGTTCCTCCGGCAAACGGGAGTTGCATAATCTCATAGTCATAGGAACCTGTATAAGTCATGAAGAAAGCAATAGCAACATACTAAACGATCGGGTGCTAAGCTAATGGAATGGGTCATGTCAATCACATCATTCTCCTAATAATGTGATCCCGTTAATCAAATGACAACACATGTCCATGGTTAGGAAACATAACCATCTTTGATTAGCAAGCTAGTCAAGTAGAGGCATACTAGTGACGTTTTAGTTTGTCTATGTATTCACACAAGTATTATGTTTCCGGATAATACAATTCTAGCATGAATAATAAACATTTATCATGATATAAGGAAATAAAATAATAACATTATTATTGCCTCTAGGGCATATTTCCTTCAGTCTCCCATTTGCACTAGAGTCAATAATCTAGATTACACAGTAATGATTCTAACACCCATGGAGCTTTGGTGCTGATCATGTTTTGCTCATGGAAGAGGCTTAGTCAACGGGTCTACAACATTCACATCCGTATGTATCTTGCAAATCTCTATGTCTCCCACCTGGATTAGATCTCGGATGGAATTGAAACGTCTCTTGATGTGCTTGGTTCTCTTGTGAAATCTGGATTCCTTTGCCAAGGCAATTGCACCAGTATTGTCACAAAAGATTTTCATTGGACCCGATGCACTAGGTATGACACCTAGATCGGATATGAACTCCTTCATCCAGACTCCTTCGTTTGTTGCTTCCAAAGTAGCTATGTACTCCGCTTCACATGTAGATCCTGCCACAACGCTTTGTTTAGAACTGCACCAACTGACAGCTCCACCGTTTAATGTAAACACGTATCCGGTTTGCGATTTAGAATCGTCCGGATCAGTGTCAAAGCTTGCATCAATGTAACCATTTACGATGAGCTCTTTGTCACCTCCATATATGAGAAACATATCCTTAGTCATTTTCAGGTATTTCAGGATGTTCTTGACCGCTGTCCAGTGATCCACTCCTGGATTACTTTGGTACCTCCCTGCTAGACTTATAGCAAGACACACATCAGGTCTGGTACACAGCATTGCATACATGATAGATCCTATGGCTGAAGCATAGGGAACATCTTTCATTTTCTCTCTATCTTCTGCATTGGTCGGGCATTGAGTCTTACTCAATTTCACACCTTGTAACACAGGCAATAATCCTTTCTTTGCTTGATCCATTTTGAACTTCTTCAAAATTTTGTCAAGGTATGTGCTTTGTGAAAGTCCAATTAAGCGTCTTGATCTATCTCTATAGATCTTAATGCCCAATATGTAAGCAGCTTCACCGAGGTCTTTCATTGAAAAACTCTTATTCAAGTATCCCTTTATGCTATCCAGAAATTCTATATCATTTCCGATTAGTAATATGTCATCTACATATAATATCAGAAATGCTACAGAGCTCCACTCACTTTCTTGTAAATACAGGCTTCTCCAAAAGTCTGTACAAAACCAAATGCTTTGATCACACTATCAAAGCGTTTATTCGAACTCTTGGAAGCTTGCACCAGTCCATAAATGGATCTCTAGAGCTTGCACACTTTGTTAGCTCCCTTTGGATCGACAAAACCTTCCGGTTGCATCATATACAACTCTTCTTCCAGAAATCCATTCAGGAATGCAGTTTTGACATCCATCTGCCAAATTTCATAATTATAAAATGCGGCAATTGCTAACATGATTCGGACAGACTTAAGCATTGCTACGGGTGAGAAGGTCTCATCGTAGTCAATCCCTTGAACTTGTCGAAAACCTTTTGCGACAAGTCGAGCTTTGTAGACAGTAACATTACCGTCAGCGTCGGTATTCTTCTTGAAGATCCATTTATTCTCAATTGCTTGCCTATCTTTGGGCAAGTCAACCAAAGTCCATACTTTGTTCTCATACATGGATCCCATCTCAGATTTCATGATTTCAAGCCATTTTACGGAATCTGGGATCACCATCGCTTCTGCATAGTTCGTAGGTTCATCATGATCTAGTAACATGATTTCCAGAACAGGATTACCGTACCACTCTGGTGCGGATCTTACTTTGGTTGATCTACGGTGTTCAGTAGTGTCTTGTTCTGAAGTTTCATGATCATCATCATTAGCTTCCTCACTAATTGGTGTAGGTGTCACAGAAACTGGTTTCTGTGATGTGCTACATTCCAATAAGGGAGCAGGTACAGTTACCTCGTCAAGTTCTACTTTCCAACCACTCACTTCTTTCGAGAGAAACTCCTTCTCTAGAAAATTTCTGAATTTAGCAACAAAAGTCTTGCCTTCGGATCTGTGATAGAAGGTGTATCCAATAGTTTCCTTTGGATATCCTATGAAGACACATTTCTTCGATTTGGGTTCGAGCTTATCAGGTTGAAGTTTTTTCACATAAGCATCGCAGCCCCAAACTTTCAGAAACGACAACTTTGGTTTCTTGCCAAACCACAGTTCATAAGGCGTCGTCTCAGCGGATTTTGATGGTGCCCTATTTAACGTGAATGCGGCCATCTCTAGAGCATAACCCCAAAATGATAGCGGTAAATCAGTAAGAGACATCATAGATCGCACCATATCTAGTAAAGTACGATTACGACATTCGACACACCATTACGCTGTGGAGTTCCGGGTGGCGTGAGTTGCGAAACTATTCCGCATTGTTTCAAATGTACACCAAACTCGTAACTCAAATATTCTCCTCCACGATCAGATCGTAGGAATTTTATTTTCTTGTTATGATGATTTTCAACTTCACTCTGAAATTCTTTGAACTTTTCAAATGTTTCAGACTTATGTTTCATTAAGTAGATATACCCATATCTTCTTAAGTCATCTGTGAACGTGAGAAAATAACGATATCCGCCACGAGCCTCAACATTCATCGGACCACATACATCTGTATGTATGATTTCCAACAAATCTGTTGCTCTCTCCATAGTAACGGAGAACGGTGTTTTTGTCATCTTACCCATAAGGCACGGTTCACAAGTACCAAGTGATTCATAATCAAGTGGTTCCAAAAGTCCATCAGTATGGAGTTTCTTCATGCGCTTTACACCGATATGACCCAAAAGGTAGTGCCACAAATAAGTTGCACTATCATTATCAACTCTGCATCTTTTGGCTTCAACATTATGAATATGTGTGTCACTACTATCGAGATTTAATAAGAATAGACCACTCTTTAAGGGTGCATGACCATAAAAGATATTACTCATATAAATAGAACAACCATTATTCTCTGATTTAAATGAATAACCATGTCGCATCAAACATGATCCAGATATAATGTTCATGCTTAACGCTGGCACCAAATAACAATTATTTAGGTCTAATACTAATCCCAAAGGTAGATGTAGAGGTAGTGTGCCGACCGCGATCACATCAACTTTGGAACCATTTCCCACGCGCATTGTCACCTCGTCCTTAGCCAATCTTCGCTTAATCCGTAGTCCCTGTTTCGAGTTGCAAATGTTAGCAACAGAACCAGTATCAAATACCCAGGTGCTACTGCGAGCATTAGTAAGGTACACATCAATAACATGTATATCACATATACCTTTGTTCACCTTGCCATCCTTCTTATCCGCCAAATACTTGGGGCAGTTCCGCTTCAGTGACCAGTCTGCTTGCAGTAGAAGCACTCAGTTTCAGGCTTAGGTCCAGGTTTGGGTTTCTTCTCTTGAGTAGCAACTTGCTTGCTGTTCTTTTTGAAGTTCCCCTTCTTCTTCCCTTTGCCCTTTTTCTTGAAACTAGTGGTCTTGTTGACCATCAACACTTGATGCTCCTTCTTGATTTCTACCTCCGCAGCTTTCAGCATTGCGAAGAGCTCGGGAATAGTCTTATTCATCCCTTGCATATTATAGTTCATCACGAAGCTCTTGTAGCTTGGTGGCAGTGATTGGAGAATTCTGTCAATGACGCAATCATCTGGAAGATTAACTCCCAATTGAATCAAGTGATTATTATACTCAGACATTTTGAGTATATGCTCACTGACAGAACTGTTCTCCTCCATCTTGCAGCTATAGAACTTATTGGAGACTTCATATCTCTCAATCCGGGCATTTGCTTGAAATATTAACTTCAACTCCTGGAACATCTCATATGCTCCATGACGTTCAAAACGTCGTTGAAGTCCCGATTCTAAGCCGTAAAGCATGGCACACTGAACTATCGAGTAGTCATCAGTTTTGCTCTGCCAGACGTTCATAACATCTGGTGTTGCTCCAGCAGTAGGCCTGGCACTCAGCGGTGCTTCCAGGACGTAATTCGTATGTGCAGCAATGAGGATAATCCTCAAGTTACGGACCCAGTCCGTGTAATTTCTACCATCATCTTTCAACTTTGCTTTCTCAAAGAACGCATTAAAATTCAACGGAACAACAGCACGGGCCATCTATCTACAATCAAACATAAACAAGCAAGACACTATCAGGTACTAAGTTCATGATAAATTTAAGTTTAATTAATCATATTACTAAAGAACTCCCACTTAGATAGACATCCCTCTAATCCTCTAAGTGATTACGTGATCCAAATCAACTAAACCATGTCCGATCATCACGTGAGATGGAGTAGTTTCATTGGTGAACATCACTATGTTGATCATATCTACTATATGATTCATGCTCGACCTTTCGGTCTCCGTGTTCCGAGGCCATATATGTATATGCTTGGCTCATCAAGTATAACCTGAGTATTCCGCGTGTGCAACTGTTTTTGCACCCGTTGTATTTGAACGTAGAGCCTATCACACCCGATCATCACGTGGTGTCTCAGCACGAAGAACTTTCGCAATGGTGCATACTCAGGGAGAACACTTCTTGATAATTAGTGAGAGATCATCTTAAAATGCTACCGTCAAACAAAGCAAGATAAGATGCATAAAAGATAAACATCACATGCAATCAATATAAGTGATATGATATGGCCATCATCATCTTGTACTTGTGATCTCCATATCCGAAGTACCGTCATGATCACCATCGTCACTGGCGTGACACCTTGATCTCCATCGTAACATCATTGTCGTCTCACCAATCTTATGCTTCCACGACTATCGCTACCGCTTAGTGATAAAGTAAAGCATTACAGCGCGATTGCATTGCATACAATAAAGCGACAACCATATGGCTCCTGCCAGTTGCCGATAACTTGGTTACAAAACATGATCATCTCATACAATAAAATTTAGCATCATGTCTTGACCATATCACATCACAACATGCCCTGCAAAAACAAGTTAGACGTCCTCTACTTTGTTGTTGCAAGTTTTACGTGGCTGCTACGGGCTTAAGTAAGAACCAATCTTACCTACGCGTCAAAACCACAATGATAGTTTGTCAAGTTGGTGTTGTTTTAACCTTCGCAAGGACTGGGCGTAGCCACACTCGGTTCAACTAAAGTTGGAGAAACTGACACCCGCTAGCCACCTTTGTGCAAAGCACGTCGGGAGAACCGGTCTCGCGTAAACGTACGTGTAATGTCGGTCCGGGCCGCTTCGTCCAACAATACCGCCGAACCAAAGTATGACATGCTAGTAAGCAGTATGACTTATATCGCCCACAACTCACTTGTGTTCTACTCGTGCATATAACATCAACACATAAAACCTAGGCTCGGATGCCACTGTTGGGGAACATAGTAATTTCAAAAAAATTCCTACGCACGCGCAAGATCATGGTGATGCATAGCAACGAGAGGGGAGACTGTGATCTATGTACCCTTGTAGACCGACAGCGGAAGCGTTAGCACAACGCGGTTGATGTAGTCGTATGTCTTCACGGCCCGACCGATCAAGCACCGAAGCTACGGCACCTCCGAGTTTTAGCACACGTTCAGCTCGATGACAATCCCTGGACTCCGATCTAGCAAAGTGTCGGGGAAGAGTTCCGTCAGCACGACGGCGTGGTGACGATCTTGCTGTTCTACCGTCGCAGGGCTTCGCCTAAGCACCGCTACAATATTATCGAGGATTATGGTGGAAGGGGCCACCGCACACGGCTAAGAAAACGATCACGTGGATCAACTTGTGTGTCTAGGGGTGCCCCCTGCCCCCGTATATAAAGGAGCAAGGGGAGGAGGCCGGCCGGCCCTATTGGCGCGCCAAGGAGGAGTCCTCCTAGTAGGAGTAGGACTCCTACTAGGAGGGGGAAAGGAAGTGGGGAGGGAGAAGGAAAGGGGGGCGCTGCCCCCCTCTCCTAGTCCAATTCGGACCAAGGGGGGAGGAGGCGCGTGGCCCACCCTAGCTGCCCTTCTCTCTCTCCACTAAGGCCCATATGGCCCATTACTTCTCCCGGGGGGTTCCGGTAACCCTCCGGCACTCCGGTTTTCTCCGAAATCACCCGGAACACTTCCGGTGTCCGAATATAGCCGTCCAATATATCAATCTTTATGTCTCGACCATTTCGAGACTCCTCGTTATGTCCGTGATCACATACGGGACTCCGAACTAACTTCAGTACATCAAAACTCATAAACTCATAATATAACTGTCATCGAAACCTTGAGCGTGCGGACCCTACGGGTTCGAGAACAATGTAGACATGGCCGAGACATGTCTCCGGTCAATAACCAATAGCGGAACCTGGATGCTCATATTGGTTCCCACATATTCTACAAAGATCTTTATCGGTCAGACCGCATAACAACATACGTTGTTCCCTTTGTCATCGGTATGTTACTTGCCCGAGATTCGATCGTCGGTATCTCAATACCTAGTTCAATCTTGTTACCGGCAAGTCTCTTTACTCGTTTCGTAATACATCATCTCGTAACTAACTCATTAGTTGCAATGCTTGCAAGGCTTATGTGATGTGCATTACCGAGGGGCCCAGAGATACCTCTCCGACAATCGGAGTGACAAATCCTAATCTCGAAATACGCCAACCCAACATTTACCTTTGGAGACACCTGTAGAGCTCCTTTATAATCACCCAGTTACGTTGTGACGTTTGGTAGCACACAAAGTGTTCCTCCGGCAAACGGGAGTTGCATAATCTCATAGTCATAGGAACATGTATAAGTCATGAAGAAAGCAATAGCAACATACTAAACGATCGGGTGCTAAGCTAATGGAATGGGTCATGTCAATCACATCATTCTCCTAATAATGTGATCCCGTTAATGAAATGACAACACATGTCTATGGTTAGGAAACATAACCATCTTTGATTAACAAGCTAGTCAAGTAGAGGCATACTAGTGACGTTTTAGTTTGTCTATGTATTCACACAAGTATTATGTTTCCGGATAATACAATTCTAGCATGAATAATAAACATTTATCATGATATAAGGAAATAAAATAATAACATTATTATTGCCTCTAGGGCATATTTCCTTCAACTTCACCGATGCATTCGTCCGCAACTTCACAAGCACGTACAAGCGTCCTCCCAAGCCTCGTCAGCTTTCCTTGTGCATGCAAGGCCCCAACGAGTTGACTCGCGACTACCTCACACGCTGGGCCGAGCTTCGGAACTCCTGCGAGGGCGTGCATGAGGTGCAGGCTATCGAGTACTTCACCAGCGGGTGCAGAGAAGGCACCCTCCTCAAGCACAAGCTCCTCTGCGACGAGCCAGAAACCCTCGACGAGCTGCTGATCATAGCAGACAAGTATGCCACGACCGACTCCTCCATGAAGGCGGAGATTCAAGTTAGCGCGACTGGCAAAGTGGCCCCTCAGGCTCCTAGAACTCCGGCAGGAGATGCCAGTCGGTGGCAACAGCAAAACGACCACAAGCGCAAGGCCCCGCAGCCGGCTTCCAGCAACCGACAGGTGGCGACAGTTGAAGGCCAGCAGCCGGACGGGCAGCCTCCACCCAAGCGACAGAAAGGTGGCAAGCCCAACTGGTTGCCGGCTTTCTCATATGAGCAGACTCTGGATGGTCCTTGCAAGTTCCACAGCGGCGCGAAGCCATCGAATCACACCACCCGGAAGTGCCACTGGCTCACGAGGATTGCCAAAGGAGACGGCCTCCTGCCCCCCCCCCCCCCCGCCTGCTGGGCAGCAGCCTCCGCCTCCGCCCCAGCAGCCGGCTGTCAGGCTAGTCGGCGCAGTACAAGACGAGTACCCCGAAGAGCACGGAGCCTACGTGATATTTACTAGTGTGGCTGATGATCGACGCAGCAGGCGGCTGCAGCGACAAGAGGTGAATGCAGTAGCATCAGAGACACCAGAGTTCATGCACTGGTCCGAGAAGCCTATCAGCTGGAGCAGAGCTGATCACCCAGAGGTGATGCCGAGTCCGGGCTCTTATGCCTTGGTCTTGGATGCCACCTTTGCCACGAATAGATGAGCTGCTCGTTTCTCGCGAGTTCTGATAGACGGAGGCAGCAACATCAACATCCTGTACAAGGACACCATGGAGAAGTTAGGAATCAAGCAAAGACAGCTTCCGAACAGCCGGACTGTATTCCACGGCATTGTTCCTGGTCTTTCCTGCTCACCAATCGGCAAGATCCTGATGGACGTCCTCTTTGGAGACAAAGATCACTTCCGCCGAGAGTCAGTTTGGTTTGAGGTGGTGGACCTCGAGAGCCATACCATGCATTACTTGGCCGACCCGCCCTGGCCAAGTTCATGGCGGTCCCCCACTACGCCTACCTCAAAATGAAGATGCCCAGTTCCAGTGGGATTCTGACCATAGCTGGCGATTACCGGAAGTCATCTGCATGTGCGGCTAAGAGTAGTCGGCTGGCCGAGTCCCTGGTGATCGCGGCCGAGAAGCGGCTCCTTGATCGGGTTTTGGCGATGGCCGGCAAGCAGCTAGAGGTGTCACCTAACCCAAAGGAGTCGGAGACTGAGGGTTTGTTCAAGCCGGCCAAAGAGACAAAGAAGATACCCTTGGATCCGGAGCACCCAGAGAGGTACGCTGTCGTAGGCGCAAACCTCAACAGCAAATAGGAAGGCGAGCTCGTCGATTTCCTCTGTGAGAATAGGGACATCTTCACATGGTCCCCCCAAAGACATGCCAGGTGTACCGACGGAATTCGCCGAGCACAAGTTATATGTCTGATCTGATGCAAAGCCGGTCAGGCAGCCCCTGCGCCGCCTATCAGAGGAAAAGAGAAGAGTTGTCGGAGAAGAGATAGCCCAACTCCTAGCAGCCGACTTCATTATGGAAGTATTCTTTCCAAAGTGGCTAGCCAACCCGGTCCTGGTACTGAAGAAGAACAAGCAGTGGCTAATGTGTATTGACTACACAAGCCTCAACAAGGCTTGCCCCAAGGACCCGTTTGCTTTACCAAGAATTGATCAGGTGATAGACTCCACCGCCGGATGCGAGCTGTTGAGCTTTTTGGATGCATATTCAGGATATCACCAGATCAAGCTGAACCCGGCTGACAGACTGAAGACCGCCTTCATCACGCCGTTTGGAGCCTTCTGCTACCTCACCATGACGTTCGGCTTGAGGAATGTCGGCTCCACCTTTCAGCGTTGCATGCAGAAGTGCCTCCTCAAGCAACTCGGCAGAAACGCCCACGTCTACGTGCACGATGTGGTGGTGAAGACGGAGAAGCGTGGAACACTGCTGGAAGACCTCAAGGGGACCTTTGAGAACCTGCACCGATACCAGATCAAGCTCAACCCTGAGAAGTGCGTCTTCGGAGTACCAGCCGGCCAACTCCTTGGCTTCCTGGTCTCTGAACGTGGCATAGAGTGCAACCCTGTAAAAATCAAGGCCATTGAGAGGATGGAGGTACCCAGCCGACTGTTGGACGTGCAAAAGTTCACCGGTTGCTTGGCATCCATCAGCCGATTCATCAGTCGGCTGGGCGAGAAAGCTCTCCCCTTATACCAGCTCATGAAGAAGACCACTTTTTTCGAGTGGAACCACAAGGCGGATGAAGCTTTTTTCCAGTTGAAGAAGATGCTGACTACTCCACCCGTTCTGGCGGCTCCGACTCCTAAGGAGCCTATGCTCCTGTACATCGCCGCCACCAGCTGGGTAGTCAGCACAGTCATTGTAGTGGAACGCAAGGAAGAAAGCAAGGCACTACTTGTCTAGAGATCGGTATATTACCTGAGCGAAGTGCTGTCGGCCTCCAAGCATAACTACCCCCACTACCAGAAGATGTGCTATGGCGTGCACTTTGCCGCCAAGAAATTGAAGCCTTACTTTCAAGAGCATCCAATCACTATGGTCTGCACGGCCCCACTTGCCGAGATCATCGAAACCGAGATGCTTCTGGCCGAGTGGCCAAATGGGCCATAGAGCTGGCTCCCTACACCATCCACTACCAGCCCCGCACCACCATCAAGTCACAAGCACTGGCCGACTTCCTCGTCGACTGGGCCGAGACCCAGTACCTACCTCCAGCGCCCGACTCCACCCATTGGCGGATGCATTTCGATGGCTCCAAGATGCGCACCGGCTTGGGAGCCGGCGTTGTCCTCACTTCTCCTAAAGGCGACAAGCTCAAATACGCACTGCAAATCCACTTTGCCGCCTCCAACAACGTCGCCGAGTACGAAGCGCTCATTCACGGGCTCCGACTTGCCAAAGAACTTGGCATTCGCCGGATCCTGTGTTATGGCGACTCGGACTTAGTGGTTCAGCAGTCGTCTGGCGACTGGGATGCTGAAGATGCAAACATGGCGAGTTACCGTTTCCTCGTGCAGCAACTCAGTGGATATTTCGAGGGGTGCGAGTTCCTCCATGTACCAAGAAACGACAACGACCAAGCAGACGCCTTGGCACGAATCGGCTCTACCCGCCAAGCAATACCATCCGGCGTCGCCCTTCAACGCCTCCTCAAGCCGTCTGTCAAGCCTTCACTAGAATCAGACTCCATCTTTGTGTCGGCTCCTCCCGAAGAAGTTGGATCCGACTCCAGAGCCCCGGCAGACGGTACGGGGATTTTGGCAGATGGCTCCAAAGCCGCCACAGTCGAGGCTGGCCCAGGGACTGCAGAACCCGGCCCAGGGACTGCGGCGGCCGGCCCGAAGACTCCAGAACTCGGCCCAAGAGCTGCGTCAGTCAGCCTGGGGACTTCATTAATCCAGCAAGCGGTTGCTGACTCCAGCCCTCCGCCTCCCAGCCCAGCCGCCCTCGTCCAAGTCGCAGTTCTGGCGGTCGAAGAAATAGCAGCACCCTCATGGGCCCAGCCCATCCTCAAATTCCTGGTGAGCAAAGAGCTGCCGACTGATGAGACCTTAGCTCGGCAAGTACAATGCCGAGCGGCAGCCTACACCATAGTCAACGGAGAGCTGGTCAGGCGCAGCGTCACTGGTGTCTACCAGCGCTGCATAGAGCCAGAGCAAGGCCAAGCAATTCTCAAAGACATCCATCAAGGCGAGTGCGGCCACCATGCGGCTTCAAGAGCACTCGTCGCCAAAGCTTTCCGACACGGTTTCTTTTGGCCAACGGCCTTGGAAGAGGCCAAGGAATTGGTCCAAAAATGTAAAGGGTGCCAGAAGTTCCGCTCCAAGCCACATCAGCCGGCTTCTACACTCAAGACCATCCCCATTGCCTGGCCTTTCGCAGTTTGGGGTCTAGACATGGTGGGACCATTCAAAACGGCACGAGGTGGCTTAACTCACTTACTTGTCGCGGTGGACAAGTTCACCAAGTGGATAGAAGCGAAGCCAATCAAGAAACTGAACGGTCCGACTGCCGTGACTTTCATCTCCGACATCACAATTCGGTACGGCATACCACACAGCATCATCACCGACAACGGCACAAATTTTGCCAAAGGCACCTTGGCCCGTTTCTGTGCGACACAGGGCATCCAACTGGACCTAGCATCCGTCGCCCATCCATAGTCAAACGGCCTAGTGGAGTGAGCAAACGGCCTCATCTTGTCCGGCATCAAGCCCCGACTGATCGAGCCTCTGGAGCGCTCGGCTGGCTGCTGGCTTGACGAGTTGCCAGCCATCCTCTGGAGTCTGCGCACGACTCCAAACAAGTCAACCGGCTTCACGCCTTTCTTCCTCGTCTATGGTGTTGAAGCCGTCATCCCAACGGACATAGAGTTCGATTCCCCGCGAGTCACCATGTACACCGAGGAAGAAGCAGAAGAAGCACTACAAGACGGCGTCGACCTGCTGGAAGAGGGCCGGCTGTTGGCACTCAGCCGGTCCAGCATCTACCAGCAGAGCCTGCGCAGATACTACAACAGGAAGGTCAGGCCGAGATCTTTCTAGGAGGGCGACCTCGTGCTCTGATTAATCCAGCAAACAGCCGGCCAGCACAAGCTGTCGGCACCTTGGGAAGGCCCCTTCATCATCAGCAAAGCGCTGGGCAACGACTCCTACTACCTGATCGACGCTCAGAAGCCCCGAGCACGCAAGAGGGACGACTCCGGCAAAGAGACAGAGCGGCCATGGAATGCAAATCTCCTCCAAAAATTTTACAGTTAAACGCGGTATGTATCACTCTACCTTTTGTATTAAAAGTACCAAGACTTCAGGCCCCCCGAGAAGAGCTCGGGGACTACCCTCTTTTATCTATATGATAAGAAATATGCCTTCGAGTATATTACTCTTTGTTATGCCGCTTGGCACCGGGTTCGACTAGTCGGCCCGGGGACTTGCCGTCCTGCGCTATGAAATGCTTCCTGCAGCCGGACAAGTAGTGTGTGGCGTCTAAACCGTCTCCTGCCAGAAGCCGCAGCTCGCAGAGCGACTGTCTGGTGGGCAGGAATAAGGAAGAATGGGCGTCCACATGAAAAATGGCTAAGGACTCAAAGCACAAACATAGCTTAAGGCCGGCTTCCAGCCTTTTTTCGCAAACCGACTCTTGAATAGTCGGCTTGCCGCCTTCTATCTGACTTGTTAAACAACTCTAAAAACGGCTAAGTACTTGCCTTCCCAAAGTGACCAAGAATTTGATCCAGCGGCAGTCCGCAGAGCGGCTGTCTGACTGACAATGACGGCAACTGAGGGAAGACGGCAAAGGAAAAAGCCAAAAGAACAATGAGCAAGAAAGATAGAAGTCGGATGAATATTTACATAACAAAGGCCCTTGGCCGAGTCTTCGAGCAGAATTTCAAAATACACCCCGCGGGTGGAATTGTGCGAATTAACAAGTTCTTCAAAAACTATTAGAACAGATAAAACAAAGACAAGGGGGCGGCAGACGGGTTTGGAGGATCGGAGGAGACGGCGGTGTTGGATGTTGGGGCGGCCGGCTGGGCGGTCTCGGCTTGATCACCTCCGGCAGCAGTCGGCTCGGGCGGGCACGGCTCGTTGCTGGAGGCACGGTCGAGCTGAGGCTGGCCGTCCGCTCTGTCTTCCGGTGCCTCCGTCTTGCTTCCGTCCTCCGCCTCGTCTTCCTCCTCGACGCTGGAGCCAATCACCTCCGACGAGTCCTCGCTGTAGTCGGGGTTCAGCCCAAACCACTCCGGCGGCACCTCCTCGCCGTCTTCAGCCCGCTCGGGGACAAAGATGCTGGTGTTGGTGTACTCGGCGATCGCCGCCGCACGCTTGACAAGGGCGTCTTCCGCGGCTGCCAGCTCCGGCTGGGCCTCTGACCGGAGTGTGGCCACCCGGTCTAGGTCCAGCCCCGGATACCACGCCTTGATGAATTCCAAGGCTCGGCGCACTCCGGCCCGGGCCGAGGAACCCTTCCAGGCCTCAAGACGGCCAGCCGTGACCTCCAGCCAGTCGGAAGTCTGACTGGGGGTGCGCGGAGCCTGCACGTCTGGCCACAGGGCGGCGATCGCTTGGGCGCCGACACGTTGAAGTCGGCGTAGCATCTGGTGGGCCGGCCGCAGGCGAGCCCCAATGCTCAGAATATGCTCGTCAGGGGTCCAAGGGGCATCAGCGGCGATCTCCGCGCCACCCGCCCTCCGCTCCTCGCGGTCGGCCTCGATAGCTTGAATGGCGGCCTGCGAGTGGCCGGGGAAGAAGTCTGCCAAGACGGAAAGAATGAAGAACAAGTCAAAAAAACCAGGAGTCGGCTCGACATATAGCTAGCGGCTCGAAGAAGGAAAGCAAAGAAGCTCACCGTCGACGAGGTCCTCGATCTCGTGGAAGCCGGAGACCAGCATTGCCTCCTTGTCGGTCCAGGAGGAGCGCTCGCTCGCGAACTCGGCCAGGAGGGCGGCCACCGCCTCTTCCGCCTCCTTCTGCGTCTTCGTAAGCAGCTCCTTCTGCTCTGCCAATTGTGCGGCCAGCAGATCGCGCTCTGCGGCGAGCTTGCTGCACTCCTCCCCCTTGGCGCGCAACGCGGAGTCGGCTTCGCTGAGCTGCTATTGAAGAGTGGCATTGGCTTCTGAAGAGAAAGAAGAAAGAGGGTGTTAAGTCATCAACGAAGAAGGTCGCCGGGGAGATCCGGCCCGACTGCTCAGCAGTCGGCCCGAATCTCGGGGACTACAGCCCACGGGTGCGCCAGCGCGCCCCCACAAAGAAGAAAAAGGACTCACTCCGGCTCTTCGACAAGTCGGCAGTCCGCTTGCCCAGCTCTTCAACGTTGCGGTTGAAGGCGGTGACACGGAGGTTGTGATAGTCCTGCAACAAGTATTTCAGAATAAAGGTTAGTACCCGGAACTTACCAATTGGAGTTCTGGGCCACCTGCTCAGCATCCGGCCCAAAAGTCGGGGACTACACCCAGTGGGTGCGCTGGCGCGCCCCCACAGAGAGGAACAAGAAAACAGGGACAAAGGAGAAAGCATACCCGGATGGCTGCCCGCGACACCAGGTGCGCCTTGGTGCAGTTTTGGATGGAATCGCTCTCAGCTCGCAGCTTCATCTGGACATCCAGAAGCGCCTGGTTCAGCGGGCCCATGCCGCCTCCTTGCACCCACCCAATGGGCGCGGCACTCGTCGCTTCGGCGTCTGGAATCCTCAAGCTGGTGGTGCCGGTCTCCAAGGGGCGTGGCGCCAAAGTCGCCTTCTCAAGACGGCGGCGCGTTGGCGAGCCAACTTGAAGGAGTAGCCTTGCCACGGCCTCATCTTCAGTAGGCGGCAAGGGCGGATCCGCCGGCTGTTTGCCTTGCGCGCTTCTAGACGGCGGCGGGGGCGGCTGTGGCATGCGCGACCGCGTTCGGCATGGGGGCGTCGCCGCCGCCTCTCTCCATGATCGGGAGCTCGCCGCCGACTTCCCCTGACTGCCCCGTGAACTCCGGGGGCGGCGGCGCGGAGTTCAGAGGGGTGACGAACACCGCCGACCGCCGGGGCGCGACTTCCTTGGCCGACCGCTTTGCCGCAGCGGCGGCCTCGGCCGCCTCTAGCTGCTTCAGGGCGGAGGCCTCCGCCTTCTCGGCCTCCGCTTTCTCCCGGCGGGCGGCCTCGTCCTCCTCGCGCTTCTCCTGCGCATTCTGCTCCGTTGCCTCCCGAAGATCGGCGGCGGGGTCAATCCGCCGAGTGGTGGCAGACGTCTCCACCGACCCCATAACGGAGGCGGCGGCAACCCTCTCAAGAGTGAGGGGAGCCCTGGGGTGAGGAAAGCATATAAAAAAACTCATACAAGATCAACAAAGAAAAAATAAAGATAAGGGACGGAGGCGCTTATGCAGAGACCAGCGGCGGCTTCTTCACTTCCTTGCGGAAGCGGTTGGCTTTCGCGGCCGCCTCTTCCCGCTTGGTCGCGGCGGCCGCTCCCTTGAACTTCTTCGACCGGCCACCAAGCGTACTCGGCCCGGCCCGGCGCTTCTTCGCACCGCCTTGAGCGTCCAAGCCGGCGGAGGAACTCGCGCTTGGCTGGCCGGCTTTTGGCTGGCAACGCGGGTCGACTTCTCCCTCGGCCTCGTCGTCAAGCCAGTCGACGAAAGTGGCCGAGGGCCTGGAGCCGCTTGCTTCTCCTCCTCATCCCTCGGCGTTGGCTTCCATGGCCGCCGCCCCCAAGTCAGGATCATCAACATCGCTCTCTGCCCGATCGGGGACAAACTGACGAGTCGGCCCCGCGGTGACGGCCGAAGGAGGGACGAGAGGGTTCAGATTCAAAACAAAAAAACGGTTAGACTTGACAAGTCGGACTCGGCAACAAAAGAAACAGAAGAAGAAGGAAGACGACTTACAATAGGCGGGGGGTTGGCGCGCGAATACGGCTCCTTGCCGAACCGCCAGTCCACCGAGAGACCGTAGTTCG
Organism: Triticum urartu; assembly: GCF_056163025.1. Lineage (NCBI taxonomy): Eukaryota > Viridiplantae > Streptophyta > Magnoliopsida > Poales > Poaceae > Triticum > Triticum urartu. The sequence continues at coordinate 148,712,738 of NC_141873.1, read as the reverse complement.
CGATTTAGTTCACCGTGTTCGCCACCTCCGCGTGAGGCATGTCCTTGGAGCACATCCGACTCAGGTCCCGATGACCGCTCATCTGGCAGATCAGGTGAGGTCGGCCTTGGAGTGGGAGGACTCGGCGCGCCACGAAGGCGGCCAGCAAGTTGGCCCCGGTCAGGCCCTCCGACTGCGTCAGCACTCGGAGTCGCGCGACGGCGGCGGCACCAGCGGGAGACAGCGTCTTGGCTCGGTGTGACCAGCTGGGGAGCCTTCCAGCCGGCGTGCCGGCTTCGTAAGCCGGCAGGTTGACCCAGTCGCCTTCTGGGGCGACGTTCTTCACATAAAAATAGGACCGCTGCCACATCTTCACCGACTTAATCAGTGCGATGGTGGGAAACGGATTGTCGGCCACTGATCTCCGCATCGCGATGAATGCACCGCACTGGGCCGGCACGCCGGCGATGTGTGTGCCAAGCTTGGACTGGAAGAACTCACCCCAGAGCTCGATGGCGGGGAGAACGTCGAGGAAGCCTTCGCACAGGGTGGCAAAGGCAGCCAGCAGCACCACCGTGTTCGGAGTAAGGTGGTGTGGCTGGAGCCCGTGGAACTCCAAGAAGGAGCAGAAGAAGCCGCTCGCCGGCAGCCCCAGGCCGTGCATAAGGTGCAAGCGGAATATGACCCGCTCGCCCTCCACCGGCGCCGGCGATATTTCTCCCTCTGGCGCGAGGCGGACCCGCACTAAGTCCCTGCCGGGCAGCGGCCATGTCTGGCGGAGGATCTCGATGTCGTCATCGTTAAACCTGGAGCCATCCCACACTCCGGAGCGAACAACAGGAGGCGCGGCGGCGGAGGAGGAGCTCACCGTTGTGGGCGCGGCATGTTTCGGAGCAGCAGCGGCAAGAGGAAGAAGAAGCAAGAAGGAGCGAAAGGAAGTGGGGAGAATGGGCGCGCGTGCTTCGCCGCCCCCCTCCCCCCACCTACTTGTAGGCTCGTGGGCTGAGAAGTCGAGGGGGCGGTCGTGGGATTAACTGCGCCCGGGACCCCACAACCCCCACGATTTACCACGTGCAATAACCGTGCGGGAACCCCAACCGTCCGCGTGGCCACAACAGATCCGTTCGCATGCCGAGGCGCGGTAGTGGCGGGCCCCGCCTGTAGGCCTGTCCCGTCGCGTGCGTGGGTGAGCAGACTAGCTCCGCCACATGGCGCCTCGCGACGGGTCAACCGCGGGCGGCAACCCGGAAGCTTATCAGGCACGCCGCCTGAACTCCACCGCGACGTTCAAACTTTTTTAGGGGCAAGTCGGCCTTGAGCAAGTCCGACTCCAACTAGTCGGCTTGACAGAAGACGGCTAGCGAAGCCCAGATCCAACCGCCGGAGAGAAGAAACTGTTGAGGCTCCACGACATGTCGCCCTTGGAGCCTCACCAGCTTCGGGGACTACTGTCGGAGTAATGGGCCCCGGGTAGGCTAACCCAGGCCCAGAACCTTTCAAGATATTAAGGCAGACTGCGCCCCTCGAGATCCCAGGACGGAGAGCCGCCTAATGAGGATTCGGCAGTGAGGCGGCCGACTGCCCACTCACGGCCGAGTCCCAGGAACGGCTTCAGGGTAAAGCCGACTCCTGACTGGCGACTTCCATAGAAGTTGGCCTTGGGGAGTCGGCCCGCAATGCCAACAACCCCCATGCCCTCATAAAGAGGGACGGGACGGGGAGTGGCCATAGTATGGTCCACTCCCACCCCTTTTCCAAGGGCAGGCGTGGCTACAGTACGCCGTACCCGCGGAGATCTCCGCGCGGCGCGACACTATTGCCATGTCGGCCCTGACGTCAGCCCCAGGGGGCGGAGCCCTGTGCCCATGACGGCCTACTGGTACGACCCAGGGATGATGGGTCCCACCAGTCGGCGGGCGTACGAAAGACGGCGAAAGCACCACCAGTCGGCCCGGATGGGAGTCGGCCACCGGAAGTCGGCCGGCCCCTCCCACGGGCCCCACACGCCATTAATCAGACACGACAAGTAGTGGCCACAGTGATCGCCCGCCAGACGACGAAGCTGTCGCCACGACCTCATGACCGAGCCTGCGTCATTAGAGGCACGACTAGAGTAATCTGCAGCCGGCAAGACCCACCCGCGGCAGACGTGGCCTGTCGGCTCCATACCGAGCCAGTCGGTGGGCCCCAGGAGTCGGCGGATAAGACTACGGCCAGAGAGACTGACGGCTGAGCCCGCGCCCAGCCGGATTACCATTGTACCCCTGGGGGGTAGGCCTATATAAACCCCCCAAGGCATCCATGCAAGGGGATGGAATCCATTAGCACTAGACCAGATCGTATAGGAAGGAGAGAGCTAGCCTTGCCTTCTCCTACCTCCAGGAAATAGCTCAAGGAGCAACCGTGTAAACACTTTGCCATAGTGATCATGCGGGGACCCCGCAGAGCAGCAGTAGGGGTATTATCTCCCCGGAGAGCCCCGAAGCTGGGTAAGATTCGCCAGCGTGCATGCCTTCGCCTTATCCCGTTTCCAGGCACCGGCGACGTTCTACTCGCCCCCACCATGATAAGCCATCATTTGGCATATGTCACACCCAACCCCTGACATTGGTGGACTTTGGTGGACTTGCCCGATGATCGGTAAGCCATAGAGAATAAATGGATCTTCAAGAAGAATACTAACACTGATGGCAATGTTACTGTCCACAAAGCTTGACTTGTCGCAAAGGTTTTCGACAAGTTCAAGGGGTTGACTACGATGAGACTTTCTCACCCATAGCGATGCTTAAGTCCGTCTGAATCATGTTAGCAATTGCCGCATTTTATGATTATGAAATGTGGCAAATGGACGTCAAAACTGCATTCCTTAATGGATTTCTTAAAGAAGAGTTGTATATGATGCAACCAGAAGGTTTTGTCGATCCTAAAGGTTCTAACAAAGTGTGCAAGCTCCAGCGAGCCATCTATGGACTAGTGCAAGCATCTCGGAGTTGGAATATACGCTTTGATGAGGTAATCAAAGCATATGGTTTTATACAGACTTTCGGTGAAGCATGTATTTACAAGAAAGTGAGTGGGAGCTCTGTAGCATTTCTAATATTATATGTAGATGACATATTGTTGATTGGAAATGATGTAGAATTTCTGGATAGCATAAAAGGATACTTGAATAAGAATTTTTCAATGAAAGACCTTGGTGAAGCTGCTTATATATTGGGCATCAAGATCTATAGAGATAGATCGAGACGCTTAATAGGACTTTCACAAAGCACACACCTTGATAAAGTTTTGAAGAAGTTCAAAATGGATTATTCAAAGGAAGGGTTCTTGCATGTGTTACAAGGTGTGAAGTTGAGTCAGACTCAAAGCCCGACCACTGCAGAAGATAGAGAGAAAATGAAAGTCATTCCCTATGCCTCATCCATATGTTCTATCATGTATGCTATGCTATGCTATGTACCAGACCTGATGTGTGCCTTGCCATAAGTCTGGCAGGGAAGTACCAAACTAATCCAGGAGTGGATCACTGGACAGCGGTCAAGAACATCCCGAAGTACCTGAAAAGGACCAAGGATATGTTTCTTGTTTATGGAGGTGACAAAGAGCTCGTCGTAAGTGGTTACATCAATGCTAGCTTTGACACTGATCCGGATGACTCTAAGTCACAAACTGGATACATATTTATATTGAATGGTGGAGCTGTCAGTTGGTGCAGTTCCAAGCAGAGCGTCGTGGCGGGATCTACGTGTGAAGCGGAGTACATAGCTGCTTCAGAAGCAGCAAATGAAGGAGTCTGGATGAAGGAGTTCATATCCGATCTATGTGTAATACCTAGTGCATCGGGTCCAATGAAAATCTTTTGTGACAATACTGGAGCAATTGCCTTGGCGAAGGAATCCAGATTTCACAAAAGAACCAAATTGAAGGAAATATGCCCTAGAGGCAATAATAAAGTTGTTATTCATATTTCCTTATATCATGATAAATGTTTATTATTCATGCTAGAATTGTATTAACCGAAAACTTAGTACATGTGTGAATACATAGACAAAACAGAGTGTCCCTAGTATTCCTCTACTTGACTAGCTCGTTAATCAAAGATGGTTAAGTTTCCTGACCATAGACATGTGTTGTCATTTAATGAACGGGATCACATCATTAGAGAATGATGTGATGGACAAGACTCATCTGTTAGATTAGCATAATGGTCGTTAAGTTTTATTGCTATTGCTTTTTTCAGGACTTATACATATTCCTCTGACAATGAGATTATGCAACTCCCGAATACCGGAGGAACACCTTGTGTGCTATCAAACATCACAACATAACTTGGTGATTATAAAGATGCTCTACATGTGTCTCCAAAGGTGTTTGTTGGGTTGGCATAGATCGAGATTAGGATTTGTCACTCCGAGTATCGGAGAGGTATCTCTAGGCCCTCTTGGTAATGCACATCACTATAAGCCTTGCAAGCAATGTGACTACTGAGTTAGTTACGGGATGATGCACTACGGAACGAGTAAATATACTTGCCGATAACGAGATTGAACTAGGTATGATGATACCGACGATTGAATCTCGGGCAAGTAACATACCGATGACAAAGGGAATAACGTATGTTGTTATTGCGGTTTGACCGATAAAGATCTTCGTAGAATATGTAGGAACCAATATGAGAATCCAGGTTCCGCTATTGGTTTTTGACCAGAGATGTGTCTCGGTCATGTCTACATAGTTCTCGAACCCGTAGGGTCCACACGCTTAACGTTCGATGACGATTTGTATTATGAGTTATGTGTTTTGGTGACTGAAGTTTGTTCGGAGTACCGGATGAGATCACAGACATGACGAGGAGTCTCAAAATGGCCGAGAGGTAAAGATTGATATATTGGAAGGTAGTATTCAGACACCAGAAGGGTTCCGGAGTGTATCGGGTACATACTGGAGTACCGGAGGGGTTACCGGAACCCCCCGGGGGAAGATATGGGCCATAGGAGGGAGGCTAACTAGCCCACAAGGGGATGGTGCGCCCCCCACAAGGGAGGAGACCGAATTGGTGTAGGGAAAGGGGCGCCACCCCCTTTCCTTCTCCTACTCCCTCTCCTTCCTTTTCCGTCCGGTGAAGAAAGGAAAAACGGGGGGGGGGAATCCTACTAGGACTAGGAGTCCTAGTAGGACTCCCCCCCATGGCGCGCCCCTCTTGGCCGGCCATTCTCTCCTCCCCTCCTTTATATACGGGGGCGGGGGCACCCCAAAGGCACATCAATTGTTCTCTTAGCCGTGTGCGGTGCCCCCCTCCACCGTTTACTCCTCTGGTCATATCACCGTAGTGCTTAGGCGAAGCCCTGCGCGGATCACATCACCATCACCATCACCACGTCGTCGTGATGATGGAACTCTCCCTCGACCCTCTGCTGGATCAAGAGTTTGAGGGACGTCATCGAGCTGAATGTGTGCTGAACTCGAAGGTGTCGTATGTTCGGTACTAGATTGGTTGGATCGTGAAGACGTTCGACTAAATCAACCGCGTTAACCTAACGCTTCCGTTTTCGGTCTACGAGGGTATGTGGACACACTCTCCCCCTCTCGCTGCTATGCATCTCCTAGATAGATCTTGCGTGATCGTAGGAATTTTTTGAAATTGCATGCTACGCTCCCCAACACAAACACATCAAGAGACGCTTCAACTCCATCTGTGAACAAGTCAAGGAGGGAGACACGGTAATTTGCAAAATACATACGGATCTGAATGTAGCAGACCCGTTGACTAAGCCTCTCCCACGAGCAAAACATGATCAACACCAAGACTCCATGGGTGTTAGATTCATTACAATGTAATCTAGATTATTGACTCTAGTGCAAGTGGGAGACTGAAGGAAATATGCCCTAGAGGCAATAATAAAGTTATTATTTCTTATTCATGATAAAGTTTTATTATTCATGCTAGAATTGTATTGATCAAAAACTTAAATACATGTGTGAATACATAAATAAATACTATGTCCCTAGTAAGCCTCTACTAGACTAGCTCGTTGATCAAAGATGGTTAAGGTTTCCTAACCATGGACATGAGTTGTCATTTGATAACGGGATCACATCATTAGAAGAATGATGTGATGGACAAGACCCATCAATTAGCTTAGCATAATGATCGTTCAGTTTAATGCTATCGCTTTCTTCATGTCAAATACATATTCCTTCGACTATGAGATTATGCAACTCCTGGATACCGGAGGAATACCTTGTATGCTACCAAACATCAGAATGTAACTGGATGATCAAAAATATGCTCTACAGGTATCTCCGAAGGTGTTTGTTGAGTTGGCATAGAACAAGATTAGGATTTGTCACTCCGAGTATCGGAGAGATATCTCTGGGTCCTGTCGGTAATACACATCATAAGCTTGAAAGCAACCGACTAAGGAGTTATTCACGAGGTGATGTATTACAGAACGAGTAAAGAGGCTTGCCAGTAACGAGATTGAACTAGGTATGAAGATACCGACGATCGAATCTCGGGCAAGTAACATACCGATGGAAAAAGAGAATTACGTATGTTGTCATAACGGTTCGACCGATAAAGATCTTCGTAGAATATGTAGGAGCCAATATGGGCATCCAGGTTCCGTTAATGGTTATTGACCGGAGAGGTGTCTCAGTCATGTCTACATAGTTCTCGAACCCGTAGGGTCCGCACGCTTAACGTTCGTTGATGATATAGTATTATATGAGTTATGTATGTTGGTGACCGAATGTTGGTCGGAGTCCCAGATGAGATCACGGACATGACGAGGAGCTCCAGAATGGTCCAGAGGTAAAGATTGATATATAGGATGATATGATTAGTCCAAGGGGTAAGGCCCACGGGGCTTTAAGTCGGTGCAAAAGGAGTTTTGCGGAGGCCAGGGGCCAAACGCCGGAGACCCTGGCGCTTGGCCCTAGGCCAGACGTCGAGACCCATGGCGTCTCGGCCAGACACCAAGCACTGTGGCGTCTGGTCCTGGAAGTTTGAGAAGGACTCTTCCTTGCGGGCAAAACCTACTTTGAGAAGGCTTTTCTCAAAGTTTCAACCCCAAGTGAAAGGATCGAGAAGAGGTGTCTAGGGGGGTGATTAGACACTAGGTGCTAAAAGTTGCAGTTTTTAAATTCTTTAGGTTGAAGTGGATTTTGGCACAAGTTTAACAAACACAATACATATCAAGCAAGAATGCATAGAGTGTATGAGCAGCGGAAAGTAAAGCATGCAACTTGCAAGAATGTAAAGAGAAGGGTTTGGAAGATTCAAACGCAATTGGAGACACGGATGTTTTTGTCGTGGTTCTGATAGGTGGTGCTATCGTACATCCACGTTGATGGAGACTTCAACCCACGAAGGGTAACGGTTGCGTGAGTCCATGGAGGGCTCCACCCACGAAGGGTCCACGAAGAAGCAACCTTGTCTATCCCACCATGGCCATCGCCCACGAAGGACTTGCCTCACTAGCGGTAGATCTTCACGAAATAGGCGATCGCCTTGCCCTTACAAACTCCTTGGTTCAACTCCACAATCTTGTCGGAGGCTCCCAAGTGACACCTAGACAATCTAGGAGACACCACTCTCCAAGAAGTAACAAATGGTGTGTTGATGATGAACTCCTTGCTCCTGTGCTTCAAATGATAGTCTCCCCAACATTCAACTCTCTCTCAAAGGATATGGATTTGGTGGAAAGAAGATTTGAGTAGAAAGCAACTTGGGAAGGCTAGAGATCAAGATTCATATGGTAGGAATAGAATATCTTGGTCTCAACACAAGTGTAGGTGGCTCTCTCTCAGAAAATATAGGTTGGAAGTGTAGGTTTGTTCTGATGGCTCTCTCTTTGAATGAAGAGGAGGTGGAGGGTATATATAGCCTCTACACAAAATCTAACCGTTACACATAACTTTCCAAACTCGGTGGGACCGAATGGTTAGACTCGGTCGGACCGATTCAGCAAAGCTAGTGACCGTTAGGGTTTTCGGTGGGACCGACATGCAACTCGGTAGGACCGATATGATTAGGGTTAGGGCATGACGTAATCTCGGTGAGACCGATTACACAAACTCGGTGAGACCGATTTTGGTAATAAGCTAACCAGAGAGTTGGTCAGGTAAACTCGGTGGGACCGATCGCTCATTTCGGTGAGACCGAAATGTTACAAAAGGGAACCGGAGAGTTTACATTGCAGTTTCGGTGGGACCGATCGCAAGTTTCGGTGAGACCGAAAGTATTGCAATAGGCAACAGAGAGTTTGCAATCCCATCTCGGTGAGACCGAGATCCCTATCGGTGAGACCGATTTGCCTAGGGTTTGTAGCAGTGGCTATGACATTTGAAACTCAGTGGCGCCGGATAGAAATAATCGGTGGGGCCGAGTTTGACTTTTGGTTTAAGTCATATGTGGATGTGAGAAAGTAGTTGAGGGTTTTGGAGCATATCACTAAGCATTTTGAGAAAGAACCTCATTAAGCAACACCTCATCCCTCCTTGATAGTATTGGCTTTTCCTATAGACTCAATGTGATCTTGGATCACTAAAATGGAAAATGTAGAGTCTTAAGCTTTGATCTTGAGCCAATCCTTTGTCCTTAGCATCTTGAAGGGGTTTCACATCCTCTAGTCCATGCCACTGCACTGTTGAACTTATCTGACACATACTAGATAAAAATGTTAGTCCAACAAGAGATATGTTGGCATTAATTACCAAAACCACCTAGGGAGCACTTGTGCTTTCAATCTCCCCCTTTTTGATAATTGATGACAACATACATCAAAGCTTTAGATCAAGATATTAAGAGTAGTAAGTAAAGCTTTGGAAATACATGTAACTTGCATAGGCTCCCCCTACATATATGCAATCATGTGATTATGGAATATAGGAGCATGTGAATGCATAAACATGACAAAGTAAGCAATGTGTTACATGTATCTTGGCTATATGCATCAGAGAAAATGAAGAAAATATAAGAAATGTACCTTCATGCTCATGAGTCCTTCTTGCAAACAGTATGTACATCAGCAAGAAATTCTCATTCACATGACTGTGATGCATATACTTACCTTGTGGTCTTGAGTTGGCTTAGGATGGGATGAACCTGCGTAAACAAGGTTAGATAACACAGATACACCTACTGGCCAGAGCAACCAAGAGAAACCACAAGAGTACCAAGACTGGGATGACATGTAGAGTGAGTACTAAGTACCACATTGGATATAGACATGTCCACAAAGGTAAAGGTGTGCAATAAATTCAAGGATTTCCTTCCCTTAGATGTCTTGCTCCCCTAAATCTAGCATGGGATGCTGGGAGAAGATGGGGAACAGGAAATCAGAGCAAAAACAGAGCTCAAAGGAAATAAACAGAGCTAATGCAAACGAGCAAACATGAACATGTCTTTCCCCTCTTGAAGACATGTGACTTCTCTCCTCTTGAACACCAAGCATCTGGGGTCCTTGATGATTACTCTTTCTTCCCTTGAGTATTCTCTCCCCCTATAGATATGATTAAGCTTTGATGTGATCTCTCTCCCCCCCTTTGACATCAATTTCCAAGAAGGGTTCTTCTGGATTTTTGTCATGATGGGTTTGGTCCTTGAGTCACAGAACAAAGCAGCAAGTTGAATAGGATGTCGGTTGAGGACAAGATTCATTGAGTGGAGCTGGATTAAAAAGAATTCAGAAACAAGTGGCGAGATATTTTTCCTGCAGTGAAATCGGTAGCACCGAGTTTGGTGCTTCGGTGGCACCGAAAGGGTTCGGTTGGACCGACGTAAACTGTTCGGTGTGACCGAGTTCATCGCAGAGAAAACACTTGTCACCTCAGCTCACTAGACAAGTAAGATCACACACGGATTTGCAAGGAATTTAATGCAGAAAGTGCAGAACAGAAAATAAAAGAGAAGAAACTAAAAAGAATCTAGATGAAGTTGAAGAGGGAAACAAATATGCATGAGACAAATGCAAGAGCACAGAAAAGAACACAAGAGAACTTCATCTAGAATTTGGCGGTGACAAAGTCACCTATGTTAGAGTATATTGACTTAGGAGTCAAGTGAGATCACTTGATCTTTGGTCATACTCATCGGTTAAGCTCAAAATGGGGTTACCATTTTTCGTTAAAGCATCTTGATGTATTCACATCTTGTTGAGTTGCTTTATCCCATGACTTGGAGTAAAGCTTCTCTAAGATGGAATAACATACCTTGGGTGGTGGTGTTGATCATGATCATGTAGTTGAACTTGTGTGGGTTGCTCAAGGTTGATGCAGCTCATCAAGAGTTGGGAGCACCACTTGGAGTTTGTGTTCATCTACCTACATGGGTTAGTTTTTGCAAGGAAGATCTCTTGTGTATCCAAAATGACAATCATGATAGAATTTGTCAAAGGATATGTTTGAATGGTTGCGTGCTTCCTTGTCTTCATCCACCATTGTGCAGCGACTTGGTGATATAGAAATTGCTCAAGATGTGAGTGAGTTGCAATCTCATAGATTTCGATTCATCCAAGTACCTACACGGGTTAGATAGCATGCAAGGTGCAAATATATCCAAGACATAAGATAGTCAACATAAAAGAAATATCAAGAATTAGTCATAAGCTCATGCCTTGAATGTATTAAATGGAGTTCCTACTCCAATTTTGAAGCATTAGTGATGTTCAATTCACCTCTTAACCTGCAAAACACTTTTTCATCAAGTGGTTTGGTAAATATATCCGCCAATTGTTTATCGATGCGAACATGCTTAAGATTAATGTCCCCTTTGGCAACATGATCTCGAATGAAATGATGACGAACTTCAATATGCTTAGTTCGATAATGTTGCATGGGATTGTGAGCAATCTTAATAGAACTTTCATTGTCACAAAGTAATGGAACATGTTTCGCATTGATCCCATAATCTTTAAGAGTTTGGGTCATCCAAAGTAATTGAACACAGCATGATCCAGTGGCAATGTATTCCGCTTCGGCAGTGGATAAGGATACCGAGTTTTGTTTCTTGGAGGACCAAGAGACAAGAGATCTACCAAGAAATTGACAAGTACCCTAAGTTGACTTTCTATCAAACTTGACACCGGCATAGTCCGAATCGGAGTAGCCAACAAGATCAAAGGAAGCCCTCTTTGGATACCAAATGCCAAAATTTGGTGTATGGATTAAGTATCTCACTATCCTTTTCACAGCCTTAAGATGACATTCTTTAGGAGCAGCTTGATATCGTGCACACATGCACACACTTAGCATAATATCGGGACGTGAAGCACATAGATATAACAATGAACCAATCATAGAGCGATAAACCTTTTGATCAACCGGTTCACCATCTTTGGTTAAATCAAGATGTCGACTAGTAGGCATGGGTGTAGTCATACCTTTGCATTCTTGCATATTGAACTTCTTGAATAAGTCCTTGGTGTACTTCGTTTGAGATACAAAGGTGCCTTCCTTAGTTTGCTTGATTTGCAAACCGAGAAAGAATTTGAGTTCACTCATCATCAACATCTCAAACTTCTCCGACATTAGCTTTCCAAACTTTTCACTAAAATGAGGGTTAGTTGATCCAAATATAATATCATCGACATAGATTTGGCATACAAATAGTTCTCCATTAACCCTTTTAGTAAAAAGAGTAGAATCTATTTTTCCAATTTCAAAGCCTTTTTCAATAAGAAACTTGGTCAAGCATTTATACCATGCTCTAGGAGCTTGTTTAAGACCATAAAGAGCTTTGTGAAGTTTGTAAACATGATTAGGTTTCTTAGGATTGACAAATCCGGGAGGTTGCTTAACATAAACTTCCTCCTCAATTTCACCATTCAGAAAAGCACTTTTAATGTCCATTTGGTATAAGGTGATATCATGATGATTAGCATAGGCAAGTAAGATGCGAATGGACTCAAGTCTAGCAACGGGGGCATATGTCTCACCATAGTCCATACCTTCGACTTGAGTGTAGACTTGGGCGACTAGGCGTGCTTTGTTGCGGACAACTTGACCATCTTCATCTTGCTTGTTGCGAAACACCCATTTGGTACCAATGATGTTGTGATTGTTGTCGGGCTTTTCAACCAATGTACACACTTGATTTCTCTCAAAGTTGTGTAGCTCTTCATGCATAGCGTTTATCCAATCTGGATCTTCCAATGCTTCATCAACCTTCATAGGCAAAAGTTAGCTAAACGAGTTTTTGAGCGAGTGATTCTCCCGGTTTGGATATCATTGTAGATTTGCTCGACGGGGTGATCTTTAGCAATTCTTGCTCGAACTCGTGAAAGCTTTTGCTTGGATCTTGGTTGAACATCTTCTTCATCTTGTTCTTCTTCTTGGCCTTCTTCATTGTTGACATTGTCATTCTCTTGTCGTGGTGGAGAAGGAGGTTGTTGGCGTTCCTGTAACATCCCAAATTTTCAATTTGGAATGTTATACATTAGATCATCATGCATATCATATTTTATTTTGCTTTTGGTTTTGATCCTAGAAAATCTAAGCAACTCAAGGACCCACGGAGAGAGTTGGGGATTTCGTTATTTACATATTTGAGTTTTCTCAAATTATGTAAACATGATCATTTGATTTTATTTATTTTATCATCAATTATTTCTATTACAAAAATATGAGAGAGAGAATAAAATGACTTTCCAAAAATATAGAAATATTGAGGATTTAATAAAAAAATCAAATAAGATTTATTTTGGAGTTTTTCGGTATTTTTAATTGAATTTAGGAAAAATGCGCGTTTTTCAAAGTTGTAGTTTGGGCCCAGATAAATGTTCACTTTATCGGGCTTGATTTTAGAAACCCGGCAAAATTTATTTCGTGATTTTGGAGTCCGTTTAGTATTTCTTTTTATTTTTCTTCCGAGCGGAATTATTTAAAAAAAACGGAACCGACTACGGGCCGTACTCGGCCAGGACTCCCTGGCCGGGGCCTTTATAAGGCGCCCGAGGCCCGAGCCGAGAGAGAGCCCAGCCGCCGCCGCCTAACCCTAGCCCTGCCCCAGCCGCCGCCGCCGCCGGAGCAGCGCGCCGCCCGAGGTTCGTCGCCGCCTTGTTTACCGTGCTGTTTAAAAAAAATTCTGTTCGTCATTTTTCTTTTTCGTCGGATTTTTCGCGGTTATTTTCTGATCGCGATTTCTGATCCGATTTTCGTTTTAGTTTAACTTTTCGCTCGTTTATCGGAATCAGGCGATTCAAGCGCCTGGAGTTTCGTCTCGAAACCCTCTTTCCGAATAATCAACTTAAACATGTTTTTGCTACTGTAAAATTTGCCCTAGATCCAGAGTACTAGAACGAAGTTGTTTTCTTTTGCCGTTTGATTTCTTTTGCTTCGTTCGATTTGATTCTTTTTGCAAACCAGGGTTCTTAAGTTCAACTTTCTGGTTAGATCTTCTATTTGAGTTTTACCTGTGCATTAGATGAGTACTTATTGTATGCTTGTTGTTTGTCTGCGATAGAATACCCGGAGTGCACCGCCTGTTACTTCGAATCTCTAGGTTACGCGGATCATCAGCAAGGCAAGTAACACTTTGATCATACCTTTTCTACAACCCAGTTTTATTGCATTAGATCAATCCTCACACACTACATGATTAGGATCTAATTAAATTGTGGGATGGGAAGTAGATGAGGTAGTACCTATTACCTGTTTATTATCAAACCTTTGGGAGTTACTTCTATGTTTGCTCATGATGCCATGCTATGCTAGTAGACGTGGATTGGGTGAGTGATATCCAAGACAGATGTGAGATTGATAATTAAGGGTTTATCTAAGGTGGCAACCTAACACACATCTGGGTGGATTAAGGCACCTGGGGTTTCCAGGACTTGCCTGTTTTTATTTGGACCGCCACCCAGGCCCAAAGGGATCATGAGATTATTCATACTAGAAACTTCTGTGTGCAGCCACAAGCCATTATGGGCTCTGGCATAGTTGACTAAGTTGTGCGAACTCTTACAGGGTAGACTAGCAGATGTAGGGGAAAGTAGGTGTACCAGTCTATCCGTCGTAAGGTGCTAGCGCTTCTGAAAGACTGTGTCTCGGTCATCCGTCTTCTCAAACACCCTGTAGTGCGAGAAACCAAACGGAGGTGATCGAGTCTTGTGGGGAAAAGTGCGCAAACCTCTGCAGAGTGTAACAAACTAATCATGGTTAGCCGTGTCCCCGGTTATGGACATCTTGAGTATCTAGTACCTGGATTATCATGTGAATCTCAACATGTTACTCTAAATTAATTTTGTGGGGTTTTAATGATGTTACTTAATTGGGATTGAGAATGCTGTCAACCATTCTCAATGTTTAACAACCACCATGATAGCAATTAATTTTATTCCTTTGAAGTAGGGAAAAATTGGCTTTACGCAAAAACTGTAACCATAGAGATTTCCACCAGCCAAATATGCATATAGTATAGCTGTTGCATTCCATTACTCTCTATGTGTTACCTTGCCAGCATATTCCATGTGCTGACCCGTTTTCGGGCTGCAACGTTAATGTTGCAGACTTTTCAGACGACGATTAAGGAGTTTTTAGGTCGTGGTTCTATACTCAGTGATGCCGTTGGAGTTGATGGACTCACTTATCTTCCAAGCCTTGCGTTGTTATCGTTATTAGATGGCCTTAAGCCATATTTATTGTAATAAGTTCTCTTTTGAGACACTCGATGTAATAAGTGTGTGATTGCTACTCTGCTATAAATCCTCCGAGTACTGTGTGGTGTCAGCATTACTGATCCAGGGATGACACCGGAGCACAGAGATCAGACTGTTTGAGGTCTGGTCGCTATAGTTCCTCTTGATGCACTTCCTTGTTTTCTTCATCTTGATGTGTCCCACTTGTGGATGCTTCCGTATCAACTCTTGGTTCTCCTTGTCGTGATGTAGAAGCTTCCACTTGGACGGACGAGGTACTCTCCTTCACCTCCGTTGGACGAATCTTGCCAATAGACAAGTCTTGGATTGCTTCCGGAGGGTCTTTGTCTCCTACATCAATTGGCAATTGCTCTACTTGCGAGACGTTAGATTCATCAAACTTCACATATACCATCTCTTCAACCTTTCGGGTGAAATTATTGTAGACACAGTATGTGTGAGAGTTTGAGCCATAACCAAGTAGAAAACCTTCATGAGACTTAGGAGCAAATTTAGAACGACGATGCATCAAGAATGTAGCACTTTGAGCCGAATACTCGAAAGTATCCAACTTGTGGTTTGTTACCGGTGAGGAGCTCGTATGCCGTCTTGTCGAGTAGCTTGTGAAGATACAAGCGATTTGTTGCATGACAAGCTGTCTCAACCGCTTCCGCCCAAAAGTGTTTTGGCGTCTTGTACTCATCAAGCATCGTTCTTGCCATCCCAATAAGAGTCCGGTTCTTCTTCTCAACGACTCCATTTTGTTGAGGTGTGTACGTAGCCGAGAACTCATGTGAAATCCCTTCTTCATCAAGAAAGGTATCCACATTTGCGTTCTTGAACTCCGTTATGTTGTCGCTTCGAACCTTCTTGATATTCACATCAAATTGATTTTGGGCCTTACTAGCAAAGTTTTTGAAGATCTTTTGGACCTGCGATATGTCATCAAGAAAGAACACCCACGTAAATCTTGAAAAATCATCAACTATAACTAGACCAAAAGAATTTCCACCGAGACTTTTGTAAGCGTTAGGACCAAAAAGATCCATGTGAAGTAGCTCGAGTGGTCTCCTTGTGGTCATGATGTTCTTCATGGGATGCCTTCCTCCAACTTGTTTACCTACTTGACAAGCACTGCAAAGTCTATCCTTATCAAATATAACATATTTTACTCCAAGGATATGATCACCTTTAATAAGCTTGTCAAGGTTTCGCATACCAACATGACCTAATCGTCTATGCCATAACCAACCTTTAGAGGATTTAGCAATTAAGCAAGTTCTAGGTTGAGCCTTTTTAGTGAAATCAACAATGTAAAGATCACCTCTACGTATACCAGTAAAGACCATTTTACGATTGTCTCTACGAAACACTTGGCAATCTACTTCAGTGAATAGAACATTGAAACTGAAATCAGCAAGTCTAGATACTGAAAGTAAGTTGTACCCAAGAGATTCAACGAGCATGACATTTTGTATGGAGCTATCATGTGAGATGGCCACCTTACCGAGGCCAACCACCTTACCCTTTGAGTTATCACCAAAGGTGACATATTTTCGAGGGCCGTCGTTTTCAGCAAGCTCACGAAACATATCTTTATCTCCGGTCATATGATCAGTACATCCACTATCGAGAACCCATTCCTTTCCTCCGGCCATGTAGCCGCGAAGATTTGCCATAAGACCAAAGTGTCTCATCGCATCATCAAGGTCATAGTCACTATCATCATCATCATCCTCATCAGAGTATCCATGTTCAACATCATCTTGTGATTGATCAATTCCTAGAGAGGGTAATTCATTAGATAAATGATCATCATCATCTTGTGGTTTATGAATTCTAATAGCTTTGGAAATGATATTGCTAATGATTCCAACATCTCCTTTGGCACTCGTAAGCTCAAATAAGCAGTCACCAAAATTGGGATCCTTGGAATTCATCTTAATCAAGGCAATGGATTTATGGAGAATTTCATCTAGATCTTTCAAGGAATAATTTGGAAAGAGTTCCTCAAGAAATTTCCATATGGTGTAGGCACACTTAAGAGTAGGCAAACATCCAATCAAATTTCTAGGCAAGCCTCTAGTGATAAGATTAATAGTTCTAAGGTTGCGGATCATGTCAATAGACTCATCAAGGGTAGGATGCAAAGGATCAACATGAGGTGCACAAGGGCTAGCAATGTACTTGTTCAAATTATATTCATTGAAAATCTCAAGCATTTCATTTTTCCACTCATGAAAATATTCTCCATCAAGAATAGGCACTCTACGTCTAAGACTCCCCAAAGTAGACTCATCCATCTTCCTCCAATAGTGTTTAAAACAAGGCAATGAAGACCAAAGCTCTGATACCAATTGAAAGGATCGAGAAGAGGTGTCTAGAGGGGGGTGATTAGACACTAGGTGCTAGAAGTTGCAGTTTTTAAATTCTTTAGGTTGAAGTGGATTTTGGCACAAGTTTAACAAACACAATACATATCAAGCAAGCATGCAAAGAGTGTATGAGCAGCGAAAAGTAAAGCATGCAGCTTGCAAGAATGTAAAGAGAAGGGTTTGGAAGATTCAAACACATTGGAGACACGGATGTTTTTGTCATGGTTCCGATAGGTGGTGCTATCGTACATCCATGTTGATGGAGACTTCAACCCACGAAGGGTAACGGTTGCGCGAGTCCACGGAGGGCTCCACCCACGAAGGGTCCACGAAGAAGCAACCTTGTCTATCCCACCATGGTCATCGCCCACGAAGGACTTGCCTCACTAGCGGTAGATCTTCACGAAGTAGGCGATCTCCTTGCCCTTACAAACTCCTTGGTTTAACTCCATAATCTTGTCGGAGGCTCCCAAGTGACACCTAACCAATCTAGGAGACACCACTCTCCAAGAAGTAACAAATAATGTGTTGATGATGAACTCCTTACTCTTGTGCTTTAAATGATAGTCTCCCCAACACTCAACTCTCTCTCACATGATATGGATTTGGTGAAAAGAAGATTTGAGTGGAAAGCAACTTGGGAAGGCTAGAGATCAAGATTCATATGGTAGGAATGGAATATCTTGGTCTCAACACAAGTGTAGGTGGTTCTCTCTCAGAAAATATAGGTTGGAAGTGTAGGTTTGTTCTGATGGCTCTCTCTACGAATGAAGAGGAGGTGGAGGGGTATATATAGCCTCCACACAAAATCTAACCGTTACACATAACTTTCCAAACTCGGTGGGACCGAATGGTTAAACTCGGTCGGACTGATTCAGGAAAGCTAGTGACTGTTAGGGTTTTCGGTGGGACCGACATGCAACTCGATAGGACCGATATGATTAGGGTTAGGGCATAACGTAATCTCGGTGAGACCGATTACACAAACTCGGTGAGACCGATTTTGGTAATAAACTAACCAGAGAGTTGGTCAGGTAAACTCGGTGGGACCGATCGTTCATTCCGGTGAGATCGAAATGTTACAAAAGGGAACCAGAGAGTTTACATTGCAGTTTCGATGGGACCGAACGCAAGTTTCGGTGAGACCGAGATCCCTATCGGTGAGACCGATTTGCCTAGGGTTTGTGGCAGTGGCTATAACATTTGAAACTCGGTGGCGCCGGATAGAAATAATCGGTGGGGCCGAGTTTGACTTTTGGTTTAAGGCATATGTGGATGTGAGAAAGTAGTTGAGGGTTTTGGAGCATATCACTAAGCATTTTGAGCAAGACCCTCATTAAGCAACACCTCGTCCCTCCTTAATAGTATTGGCTTTTCCTATAGACTCAATGTGATCTTGAATCACTAAAATGGAAAATATAGTCTTAAGCTTTGAGCTTGAGCCAATTTTTTGTCCTTAGCATCTTGAAGGAGTTTCACATCCTCTAGTCCATGCCACTTCACTGTTGAACTTATCTGAAACATACTAGATAAAAATGTTAGTCCAACAAGAGATATGTTGGCATTAATTACCAAAACCACCTAGGGACACTTGTGCTTTCACCCAGGCTCAACATATAAATAGAGGGGCAGGGCTAGCACACAAGGCATCAAGATTCACCAAGCCGTGTGCCGACAACCCCGTCCCCTCTAGTTTATCCTCTGTCTAGTTTCTGTAGTGTTTGGCGAAGTCCTGCGGAGATTGCTCTTCATCACCAACCGTCACCACGCCGTCGTGCTGCCGAAACTGATCTACTACTTCGTCCCTCTTGCTGGATAAAAAGGCAAGGACGTCATCGAGCTGAACGCGGAGATGCCGTACGTTCGATACTTGATCGGGACAGATCATGAAGGTGTACGACTACATCAACCGCGTTGATAAACGCTTCCACTTACGACTTACGAGGGTACGTAGACATACTCTCCGCTCGTTGCTATGCATCTCCATGAATAGATCATTATGTGTGCGTAGATTTTTTTTCCATGCAACGATTTTCAACAACTTTGATGAATATTGACCAGTTTGCACAAAGTTAGTTCAGTTAATTTAAATGGGGTTGAAATGTACGCTGACGGCGTTGGATGGTGGCCTCTCGGGAGGTAGTACAGTACTACTTGTATTGGAATTTAGGCCATTCAAACGGGTCGTCATGCCTGGATACATCCTCGCTGCAGAAGTGCCACGTTTTGCGCTTGGAAGAGCCAGAGCGAGACATGCGGGCACGTGATGAGAGCCAAGATCCCACCAGTAGTCTCTAGTTTTCAGTGGTCACATCCGGGGTTTCTCTGTTAACTTGCGCCAACTAATTTACTTCCTAATCCGGCCGTCAGTGGTCAGGGCGACAGTGATCGAGCACAGCACAGCACAGGGCGTGATTACTTATTTAACGGTGCTGATCGCCGATTATTATTATAACGCGGTGACGCGACGGCTTTTCTGGGGCGCCGTAACGGGGTCGGGGTCCCATACGTACCTGTACGATTTCAAACGCGGTGGTAAAATACTCCTGCTAGTAGTGCAGCTCACGCGCCCGGCTTTGTAGGGGCAGTTGGGACGACGACGATGAGATCCACCGAATCTTTTTGAACTTTCAGACAGGCATGCCAGAGGCACCCACACTCGCTCGCACACCACATACGCGGCCAGAGAGATGATGATGGGAGAGAGAGATAGGGAAAGAGATAAGGAATCTTCGGGCCTACGTCAGGTGACGGCATGGTCGGCGTTTATTCCCCTGACCAGGCTCAGCCCAGTCGTACGCGCCTCCCCTCGGGCCGCGCGCGCGACCACGGGCTTTGCTTTGCTTTGCTGCCTATCCCTATCCCTGCCTGCCTGCCTGCCTGCCTGATTCAAAACTGTCAGGGGACGGACCGGGGCACCACCGTCATTTCCTAGGCCAGGTTATTACAGGCACTAGTGTAGTGGTACTGGACTCTGCATGCGGCGGGGACGGGCGTTTATTAATTTCGAGGCCGCATTAAACATCGTTTTGTTTCGTTGGTGACGTACGCTGCGCTCCTCCACAGTAGTACTCCAGCGGGTACGTACGTAGCCTGAGTAGTACGTACGGCGGCAGCCTGCCGGCTCCGGCACATACCGACCGCCTGCTCCTCCGGCCACGGCCACATGTTGTTGATCAGGTGCGCCGTGCGGGGAAGTGAGGCCAACTTCAGCCCCCTCCCGTCCGGCCACGTCCGTTTGGAACGAAACTGATAGACCCACGGCCCAGCACGCCACACTCTGGACTCATTTTTTCGTTTTGTGTCTGGCCCGATCCATTTCGAGCACAAACATGCGGCCGGTTTGGATCTAGGCGGATAGCAAATGGACGTGCCCCTCGTTCGCATCGGGACCGCGTGACAGGCGGCCACCTACCTTCGACCGTCCAATATAAATGCGCACGCGTGGTCGGCCTCATCTATCATCTGCCCAGGCGCGCGGTAGGCGTCCTTCTTAAATGGAAAGCCGTGAACCGGTTGCAGTCCACGCTCTCACTCTAGTCGTTGCGGCCTCCTTGAAACCCGACGCCCAAACCCTAGCTCTCCCTTCCCCTTCCTCGAGCTCGTCAGCAACCGGCAGCCATGGGGTGGTGGAACACCGGCCGCAAGAGAGCGCACGACCACGAGGCTAGCTCATCCTCGGGTCGCCGCCATCGTGGCGTCAAAGCAGAGGCCGCATCACCCCCACGTGCGCGGGCGTACGCGGGTGCGCGGTATCACGTCGTCGCCGTCGCCTTCGCCCTCTCCGTCGCCACCACCACCTCCTCGCATGACAGAGGAGGAGGAGGAGGAGGAGGAGGCCCGGCTCCTTCAACGTGTCATGGAAGACTCCATGAACACGCACGATAAGCACCAATGGAAGGGCTTCGAGACCATGATTGCTCTCTTTGCGGCCGGCGACGTGGCCGTGCCGGAGTTGGAGATGAGGGAGGAGGTGAAGGAGGAGGTGCTGGAGGAGCAGCCCGTCGCTGCGTTCCACCCGGGCCTGGTGGGCCAGGGGTGGAGCTGGTCGTGCACGGCCGCCGACATGGCCGACGCCGTGGGGCTGTGAACTGGTGCCCTACGCAGGCGCGCTCACCGGAGCGCGAGACATCGCCACGGGGTGAGGTGGTGCATGCACCTCCCGCCTTCCAGAGACCGGCCCACCTCTGCACGCCGCCGCCCTACATCGACCTCATTGGCGACGACGACGACAACGGTGACACATGAGGGGACGGCGACGGGCATGGCATCGATAGGCATGGCAGAAGCGCGCAGGCCATGATTTTCTTTTATGTTTTATGTTAATTATGTCTGTGTGAACTGTGGAACCTGATGGTTCTGTGGCCGTAATGTTTAATCATGTTCTTATGTTTTTACATTTGCGCTTATTTTAATTTTTTCAGGATTTTTTTAGTTTTTGTGATTTTTTTAATCACGTCCATCCTGAATATAATTTGAGGTGCGGACGCGTATTGGATGCACCGACATGGCAACGGCTCAAGCGAACATGAATGACTTTATTATCGCCCTAACAAACAAAAACAGATTAAAACAGACGTCCGTTTAAGATCGTGTGCTGGAGTTGCCTGAAGGATTTTGAGTGGATTCCGGCCGGTTCCAGCGGACGCCGGCCGAATCAACAAACCATGGATGCGTCCGGCCGGCCCAATCGTCAATCATAGCTCGTGCCTGGGCACGTCGCATGCGCCATCCCTCCTAGTACAAGTACTGCAAGTGCCGCCGCCCCCGGCGCGGTGTGGTTTGATCATGTTGCGTGCATCCACGCAAGGAGGCAGGCAGGCAGACGACGCGAGTCACGAGCAGAGACGAGCCACGAGTGTACGCTACTTGAACGTTGTGGCTCGTGCGCGCATGATTTCGCTGACTTTCTCTATACATTTGTTTGTTTTTTAAATAAATCTTATAAAATTGCTTGGAAGTGGGGAGCTCCTAATTGGCGCTGCGGGCGCCAGTTCCCCTAGCTGACGCCCACGCACCATCTCCCCGTGGGCCGGCCCATATAGGGATGGGTTCGCTCCTGTTGGTTCCTCCGTCGCTGGGTGTTCGCTCCATCGATCGATCGCGCTGGTGGGTGGTTCCGTCGCTGGGTGTTCGCTCCATCGATCGCGTTTACAGGTCCGTACACTTCAGAAAACAGTCAACGGTTGATATTATGAAAAAAAATCGCAAAAAATTGAAAAAAAATGTGAATTCAAAAATGTTCACTGACTTTGAAGAACAGTTCATCATTTTCTAGAAAACGTTCGTGCAATTTTAAGAAAAGTTCATCTAATTTAAAAAAATTCATGCAATTTTTAAAAGAGTTCATCAAACTTTCAAAAAAAAGTTCATCGAATTTTAAAAAAAGTTCATCAAATCTGAAAAAAGTTCATCAAAATTGAAAAATGTTCATCGGATTTTAAAAAGTTCATCGGATTTGAAGAATAGTTCATTGGATCTGAAAAAAGTTCATCAACATTGAAAAGGAATTCGTCGACTTTGAAAAAAGTTCACGGAAGTTGTAAAAGGTTGAGAAAAAAAAACCAAAGTGGACTAGACAATAGAAGAAAAGACTGAAGTGTTTTTACACAAATCCGTCCGTGGCCGGGTGGCTAGAGCCTGGCGCTCGCAGCGAAGTAGTTCCTGGTTCGAACCCTCGTTCACGCACCTTTTGACGTTTTCCTAAAAACAGAAAAAAGAAGCAAAACGGGCCGAGCCCAGCTAACGCCGCTGCAGGCGCCTGTTTGCGGAAACAATTAAAACCGGCTTCTGTGGCGCTAAATAGGAAATGCGTTGGAAGTGCGGACATGTGGTGCTAAATGGATGGATGCTTCGACACGTAGGATATTGGGCCTGCCAATCGAATGAGAAAATTAGGCCCCAATTGATCAAGCTACAATTTTCCACATGGATCAGGCTACTTAATCCAGGGGGAGCGCCAGGTATATCTTGCTTCTAGCGAGGTGGAACGTGTTTCGCGTGAAATAGCCTCGTCACGCACACGCGGAGCCCTGCCTGGGACGGCCCATTGACGGCGCTGTAGCGAATGTGCCTCAAGCAAGCAGGGTGATATCATGTGATGTAAAAAAATGGAACAGCTTGATTTCGGAAAATGTTTATCTTTTTACAAGGGGCAAATTTATTTTTGAAAAATGTGATTTAAAAAACATAACATTTCTAAAAACTGAACCATTTCTCCCAACAAGGCAGATAATTTTGAACAATTTCAAGCTTTTCCGGAAATCACGAACAATTTTTGAAGTTCCAATTTTATAAAATAAAAAGAACAAAATTTGACAAATTATGAACAGTTTTTAAAATGAATCTAACAAATTATAAAATTCTAAACATGTTTTGAAGAAACATACAATTTTTAAATTCCCAAATATTGTCTGAATCGGGAAAATTTCTTAAAAAATGATTTTTTTAAAAAAAACAGGAACATTTTTAATTTATGATCAAAACTTGAATCAAGGACATATTTTCTAAATTCCTGAACATTTTTTGAAATGTCATCATGTTTGAAATACTGTACATATTTTAAAATGACATTTTTTTCAAATTCTAAAGAGTATTTGATTTCTTAACTAGTTTTAAATAGAAATCATCTTTAAAAGTAAAATAAAAAATATAGAAAAGACATGGAAACGAAAATAAAAAAAAAGAAAAATAAAAATGAGGACCAAAAAGAAAGAAAAGTAAAAAGAACACACAAAGAAAGCGAAAAAAAAAGGAAAAATTCCGGCCCAGTGGGGGCATCCCTGTGCATTGTTGCGACGGTTTGCCGTAAATTTCTCACAAAATGAAAAGGATAGTTTGCAGCAATGTGTGGCAAAATAGGGGTTTTTTTGAAGGAGTTCTGGTCAGAATGATTTCCCTCTTCCCTCGTTTCTGCGTCGTTGATTTTTTTTCATTCGCCAACTTCTGGTTCGCTTGTGTTGTTCTTTTGTTCAGCCCGGTTTTTTTCTGTTTTTTCCTCTTCCATTTGCTTGTCTTTGTTTCTTTCACGATTTTCCCTGGTTTTTATGTTTTCTTCGCTTTTTTATTTGTTTTCTTTGTTTCATAGGTTCCATTGTTTCTTTCTCGGTTCTCACTCAGGGTTTTCCCTTTATTTTTTCTGTGTTTTTATTCGGTTTTGTGTTAGTTTTTGGTTTTCTTTCGTTTTCATTATTTCCTTCTTGGTTTTCACCGTATCCGTTGTATTTCATTGGTTGTCCTTTTTATTTTGGGTTTTATATGTTTTTATTGATTTTCTTCGTTTCTCTTGGTTTCTTTTTCAGTTTTCATCGACTATTTTTTGCTCAGCATGGTAAACTTTTATACCGTACACAATGTGCATATTATTTGTACACTTGGTACATTTTATGGATACTAGTTGAATATTTTTTAAATATGTAATGTACATTATTTTCTTAATACATGCTTTTAACACTTTTTTCAATACATGACAAAACAATTTTTTAAATATACCATGAACATTTTTTAATGGCAATATGTTTTCACACACAAATGTACACTTTTTTGTATAAACAGGAACATTTTTATATGCATATTAACATTTTAAATAGATGTTTTCGATGTCTATTTTACTCAATGTACGTTGTACGTTTTTGGTACACAAGAGGAACATTTTAATACATTTTTATCATCTCTAGACTACATGATTAACATTTTATAAAATATATTTTGATGCCTATTTTTTTCATACGGATTGCACATTTTTGTATACAGTATGAACCTCTTTTTATACTTGTTAAACATTTTTAAAATAAATACTTCACTTTTTTTAGATATATTTTTGCTGCCTACTTTTTACGTAAAAAATTACATTTTCCGTATACATGTGAAAAAATAATCTCAAACACGTTAAAAAATCACATACAAGAATAACATTTGTTTTCATATTTATTTTTTTGATGTCTATTTTCTTCATACAAATTGTACATTTTTGAAACATAAGAAACCTTTTTCTTATGGATGTTTAAGAATTTTTAAGTACATGGTTAATCATTTTTTTCAAATATATATTTTGATGTATATATTTTTTACATGATTAAAATTATCAAATGCATGATTGACGTTTTTTCATAAACCTTGTACATTTTTGTTATACACCTAACATTTTTTCATATGCATTGTTCATTTTTCATATATTATGGAAACATTTTCAAAATATTGTATAAGCACCCTCGCAAAAAATATATTGTATAATCATTTGTCGAAAAACACAAGAACAATTTTCATTGTCACAATGGTTATTATAGCTATTATTTTAAAAAAAAATTGCGCAAACAAATTGTTATAATGTGTTAATATTTTTTAAATTTTTCAGTAAATTTACTTTTTGAAATATAGTTATTTTAAATACTTTCTAAAATATGAGAAAAAAAGAATCAAAAAAGAATGAACGACAAAAGCCACCCAGTCATGGCTTACCTACGCACTGCAGGGCTAGCCGCGAGCGACCGAGGTGCGGAAGTTTCTGGCCCAAGCCTATGTATTGTGCGACTGAAGCGAGCGCTCCTTCCAACTCGTGTCAAGCTACACGTAGTTTTGTTTTACTTTATTCCGGGCCTGCTGCCTCACCACTCAATCTTAGCTAGCTGATGGGATAATAGACCCAGTTTAATGCAGATGATTCACTTAAACTGTTGGAAAGGGTGGAAAATATGGCCTGACAAACATTAAATGTTCATTTCGGGAGCCCCTATTGGATGCTCGGTGCGCCCAATAGGGTCATGACGCACACGGAGATAGTCGACTGGACCAGCCCATGGGCAGATACCGTCCCGCGACGGGTTTCCTATAGGACACGGGATAGTGCAGCAGCAGGTATTGTACCATGCAAGGTACTGTAGCAACACCTAAAAAAGGCAAGTGAAATAGGCGGAAAGTAAAAAAAAACTTTAAGAAAACCAGCTATTTAATCAAGAACATTTTTTGAAAACACGAATAAATTTTAAAGAATAAAATATTTATTCGAAATTTGTGAGCATTTTTTAACATTGAAGTTTTGTTGAAATTTCTGCGCATTTCTATAAAATTCTGAACGAATTTCGAAATTAAAAAGATTTTTTTAAAAAATGAACCATTTTTTAAAAATCAGCTATTTTTTAAAAATGTTAAAACAATTTGAATCGCAAAAATGCTCATTCAATTTAAAAGTTATGTTAAAAAATGAACAAAATTTAAATCAGCTATTCTATAAAATTCTGAACGAATTTCGAAATTAAAAAGATTTTTTTTAAATGAACCAAATTTGAAAAATGAACATTTTTTTGTTCATTGAATCGCAAAAATGCTCATTCAATTTAAAGTTTATTCATAGAATTCAAAATTTGTTCAACGGGATTTAAAAACTGTTCATAAAAATTCAAAAACAATACATCATATCCAAAATTTGTTCATCAAATTCTAAATTTATTCATCATTTCAAAATAAGTTCATCAAATCCAAATTTTTTCATTGATTTGAAAAAAATAGTAAATTCAAAATTTGTCCATACATGTTTTTTTCAAAAAAAAAATTCATCTGACTGAAAAATGTTCATCATATTCAACATTTGTTTACCATAATGTTCACCAAATTCAAAAAATGTTTATCAAACATTCAAATTCACTAGCATTTTTTGAAATAATGAATATTTTTCGAAATCATGAACATTGTGTCAAATTCGTGAACAATATTTGAATTCAGGAACATTTTTTGGCTCAACGAACTTTTTTGAAATTCACATTGTTTTTAAATTTTGGAAAGTGTTCGAAATCCCAAATTATTTTAAAAATAAAAATAAAACAATTTGAATCGCAAAAATGCTCATTCAATTTAAAAGTTATTTTAAAAATGAACAAAATTTAAATCAGCTATTCTATAAAATTCTGAACGAATTTCGAAATTAAAAAGATTTTTTTTAAAAATGAACCAAATTTGAAAAATGAACATTTTTTTGTTCATTGAATCGCAAAAATGCTCATTCAATTTAAAGTTTATTCATAGAATTCAAAATTTGTTCAACGGGATTTAAAAACTGTTCATAAAAATTCAAAAACAATACATCATATCCAAAATTTGTTCATCAAATTCTAAATTTATTCATCATTTCAAAATAAGTTCATCAAATCCAAAAAAATTCATCGATTTGAAAAAAATAGCAAATTCAAAATTTGTCCATACATGTTTTTTTCAAAAAAAAAATTCATCTGACTGAAAAATGTTCATCATATTCAACATTTGTTTACCATAATGTTCACCAAATTCAAAAAATGTTTATCAAACATTCAAATTCACTAGCATTTTTTGAAATAATGAATATTTTTCGAAATCATGAACATTGTGTCAAATTCGTGAACAATATTTGAATTCAGGAACATTTTTTGGCTCAACGAACTTTTTTGAAATTCACATTGTTTTTAAATTTTGGAAAGTGTTCGAAATCCCAAATTATTTTAAAAATAAAAATAAAACAATTTGAATCGCAAAAATGCTCATTCAATTTAAAAGTTATTTTAAAAATGAACAAAATTTAAATCAGCTATTCTATAAAATTCTGAACGAATTTCGAAATTAAAAAGATTTTTTTTAAAAATGAACCAAATTTGAAAAATGAACATTTTTTGGTTCATTGAATCGCAAAAATGCTCATTCAATTTAAAGTTTATTCATAGAATTCAAAATTTGTTCAACGGGATTTAAAAACTGTTCATAAAAATTCAAAAACAATACATCATATCCAAATTTGTTCATCAAATTCTAAATTTATTCATCATTTCAAAATAAGTTCATCAAATCCAAAAAATTTCATCGATTTGAAAAAAATAGAAAATTCAAAATTTGTCCATACATGTTTTTTTCAAAAAAAAAATTCATCTGACTGAAAAATGTTCATCATATTCAACATTTGTTTACCATAATGTTCACCAAATTCAAAAAATGTTTATCAAACATTCAAATTCACTAGCATTTTTTGAAATAATGAATATTTTTCGAAATCATGAACATTGTGTCAAATTCGTGAACAATATTTGAATTCAGGAACATTTTTTGGCTCAACGAACTTTTTTGAAATTCACATTGTTTTTAAATTTTGGAAAGTGTTCGAAATCCCAAATTATTTTAAAGATAAAAATGAAACAAGATAGGGGGCTTCCCGTTGCCGCTCATGGGCCGGCCAAATGGGCGCGCGAGGGCAGATGGCGCTCCCAAGATTCGATCTCAAGCCATTGCCGCCCTATACTAGTGTTCCTAACCACTAGAACAACTTGCCTATTGTGAATGATAACAGCGCCGACACTATAAGGACGTGCAGCTGCGCTATTTCTTGCATGTATACTATATCACTTAATTTCTGAATTATTTACAAAAAACATCGTGAATTTGAATAAATTCATCGTTTTAGAAAAAGAGTTCGCAAAAACTGAAAAAAACTCAACAATTTTGAAAAAAGTTCATCAAATTTTAAAAAAGTTCATCTGACTTCAAAGTTCAATTAATTTGGAAAAGTTCATCAAGTTAACAAAAGGTTTATCAATTTTGAAAAAAATTCACTGTTATGAAAATAAGTTCACGATTTTGAAAAAAAGTTCACTGTTTTGAGAAAAGTTCATCGATTTTGACGTAAAAGTTCATCAACTAGAAAGAAGTTTATCAATTTTGAAAAAAGTTCACCGTTATGAAAAAAGTTCACCGTTTTGTAAAAAAGTTCATCGATTTGAAAATAGTTCATCGGTTTTGAAGAAAAAGTTCATCAATTAGAAAGAAGTTTTATCAATTTTGAAAAAAGCTCATAGATTTGAAAAATGTTTCATCAATTTAAAAAAAGTTCATCGACTTGAAATAAAGTTCACGAAAATAGTTCATCGATTTTGAAGAAAAAATCATCGACTTTGAAAAAAATGCATCAATTTCGAAAAAGTTCATTGATTTTAAATAAAAGTTCATCAATCTGAAAATAGTTCATAGAATTTGAAAAAAAAATCACGCATTTGAAAAAGAAATACAGAATGGGAAAAAGAAAAAAGAAAAAAAAAGAAAAAGAGAAAAAAACTGTTGCAAAAAAAACGGTTCCCAAAAGTGGGGGATTCGGCGCCCGTGACAAAGAATAAGTCAAACATGACATTACTGACACATATCTAGGCTTATGGTAGTGGTTGGTGCGCTGCTCTTTGAACCTAGAGATCCTAGGTTCGAACCCTGCCTCAGACACCGTATTTTGCTTTGACTCAGTTTGAACAGAATTAAAAAAAAGACAATGGGCCGGCCCGACGCAGCAGGGGGGTGTGCGCCCGATTGCATAATGTACTGTAACGGGCGTAGCGGGCGCCCTTTAGGATTTGCCCATAGGAGGACCCCTCCTATTTGTCGGCGTTCTGGAACAGAATGTCGGAGTTTCCCGCAGAGTGCCGAAGTAATGGGCTGGCCCACGTAGCGCACCCCGTGACGCGCAAAACAAGCAAGGGAAAACGCCACGTATTAGAAGGGAGGATTCAAACCAGATCCAACTCCCATCGACCACATCCCCGCGCACATCTCAGGGAACCCTAATACATGCACCCTCTCGTTTAGGGTTTTCGTCCTCCGGCGGCGATCTCATCGCCGCTGTGAGTTTTTACCTTGCAGTCGGTCCTTTTCCTGCTTGCGCACACCTTGCTGGTCTGCTGCGGGGAGAGTAGGATCGGTGTGTCTTCCCTTTTTCCCATGGAGCGGCTGTTGGGTCCCAAACCCTAGATGGCGACTTCGGAAGGCGGCTCATCGACGGCCGGTTGGACTGGCAAGAACTTGGAGGAGATGATGTAGCACCTTGATCTGAAGGATGAGGAGCTGGATGACGTGGTCATAGGCGAGGAGGAGTTGAGGAAATTTGAGGCAGAGGCTTGCTGGATGGGAATCGGGAAGCTGAACACGACGAGACATTTTAGTTCCACCGTGATGTTTGAGACCCTGAAATCGGTTTGGGGGCTAGCGCAGGTGCCGAAGTTCAGAGAGGCAGGAGATAATTTGTTTGTGTTTCAGATGTTCTGCTTGGGAGACTGGAAGAAGGTCGTCCATGGCGGCCCGTGGCTGTTCAAGGGGATGGGCCTTCTGATTGAGGACTATGATGGCAAGACAGAACCGGAGTCGGTGGTCTTCGATGGCTTGTACGTGTGGGCTCAAATTCACAATATCCCTGAATTGTATCGCAAAACAGAAGTTGTTGATCAACTCGCTCGCCGTATTGGCAGGGTGAAGGAGGTGGTACTTTCTCCGAAGCTTTACTATGAGGGAGACTATGTCAGGGTGCGCGCAAGGGTGATGGTTGATAAGCCTCTGACTAGGGTTACGCCATTAAATGTCACAGGGGAGGGGCATCGTTTCCTCCCAGTAAAATATGAGAAGATCCCCTACTTTTGTCAGGTTTGCGGCATCATGGGGCACAACCATGAAGAGTGTGGAGATGGGGTGTGGGAACCCAAACAGAGGCAGTTTGGAAGTTGGATGTTGGCCCAACGCAAGGAAGTGGCACCTGAGCAACAGCAGTATGGTCGCTCTACTCGCGGGGGTTGGTCCTAGGGCCGTGGCAGAGCCGGGGCTGAGCGTGGTAGAGCCCCACAAAGGGAACAAGATGGTCCGTGGAAGAGGTCATCCCAGGATGCTGGTTTTGAAGATGGAGAGGACATTGGGCCAGAGGTAACCAGCCCTTTGAAACCTGGTACTGATCTTGGTTCTGTACCGGGTGAGGAGCCAGCGGCTAGGCGTAATCTGGATGGTGCCCTTATTGCAAGTACCAATATGCCCAAGGAGAGAAACAACAGGGGGTCAAAACACGATCATCTATGATCAAAGCCAAGTGCAGACGCTGGTAGGGAAGGGAGCTGATCCTATACTTGCTGTTACGTCTGATACACCACCGCCTCCACCAGTGTACGTGTCTCCGAGGGAGTTAAAGAAAGCAAA
Organism: Triticum urartu; assembly: GCF_056163025.1. Lineage (NCBI taxonomy): Eukaryota > Viridiplantae > Streptophyta > Magnoliopsida > Poales > Poaceae > Triticum > Triticum urartu. The sequence continues at coordinate 148,681,795 of NC_141873.1, read as the reverse complement.
AAAGGGTTCCTCACCGACGAAGGAAAACAAGATGGCGTCATTGGCGGGCTCCGAGCCAGGGCTCCGCCAGGCACAATGAAAACGCTATGCTGGAACTGTCGCGGGATTGGCGACCCCGCGATGGTCAGAGAACTCCACGATCTCGTGGAGAGGAGTACGTCGTCGATTCTTTGTTTAGTTGAAACTCAACTACCGAAGAATTGTGTTGAAGGTCTTCGTTTTTCGCTAGGTTTTGATTTCAGTTTTGGAGTCGGTAGTTCTGGCCACAGTGGCGGCATTTGTATCTTTTGGAAAAAATCGTTGGATGTTTCAATAAAGAACTTTTCTTGGTATCATGTGGATGCATGGGTCAGGGAGCCGTTGAAGGAACAATGGCGGCTCTCTTGTCTATGGCGAAGCAAACAGAAGCCTCCGCTATAAAACTTGGGATATGATGAAGTGGTCGAGAGGAGAAAACACTTTGCCGTGGCTGTGCATTGGTGACTTCAATCAAATTCTCAGAAAAGAAGAGCATATGGGGCCAAATGAGAGAGACAGTGCACAAATGGAGGCTTTCCGGGAGGCAACGGATGTTTGTGCCCTAGCGGACTTGGGATACAGGGGGCTGGATTGGACTTGGGAGAAGAAAGTCTCAGGTGGTCATTATTGTCGAGTTCGTCTTGATAGAGCGCTGGCATCGGCTTCTTGGTCCGCTCTATTCCCTTTTGCCAGCTTAGAGCATCTCACGGCAATCAAGTCGGATCACTCTCCAATTCTTCTGGAGACTGACCAAGTCAATGAGAGTGTTTGGGCAGCCCAGCGGCCCTTCCGGTATGAATGTATGTGGGAACGAGATGACCGGTTTGGTGTTGTTCTGGAAAGTGCGTGGAAAGCAAAGGACAGGGCGCGGACAGTTTCAGATTTTTTTTGGAAAGCTGGCTAGTGTGGCTACAGAGCTACAGAAGTGGGGGCGGCATACTTTTGGGTCGGTTCGATCCGAGCTTAGACGACTCCGTAAGAGGCTCGAGGATCTACGAGCTGCACCAATGCGCGTCGGACCAAACACGGAAGAGGAGGAAGTTGAAGCTCGGATGGTCGAGCTGTGTTGCAGAGAAGAGATTATGTGGCGACCAAGGGCCCGTGTACAATGGCTCTCGGAAGGGGACAATAATACTAAATTTTTTCATAAAAAAGCTAGTGCAAGAAAAGCCAAGAATCGCATTATGGAGCTCCAGAGAGCTAATGGTTCTATGAGAATTTGTATGCTTCAGAAAACACTACAGGCATGGAAGAAGTCCTCTCTCATATACCGGTGAAAGTTGATGGTCAAATGAATAGCATGTTGAACGCACCTTATAGGAAGGAAGAGGTGAAATCTGCACTCTTCCAAATGTTCCCGACAAAGGCCCCGGGGCCTGATGGTTTTCCCGCTCACTTTTTTCAGTGACACTGGGACTTATGTGGTGACGAGGTAACCGATATGGTGCTGCATGTTCTGAGTGGTGATGATTCGCCGGAGGAGATAAACAAAACGTTCATCGTTCTAATTCCCAAGATTGCTAGTCCAAAAAATTTAGCACAGTTCAGACCGATAAGCCTCTACAATGTGATCTTCAAGATTGCATCAAAGGTATTGGCTAACCGGCTCAAACTCATTCTCCCCGACATCATATCAGAGGAACAATCTGCAATCGTACCTGGTCACCTAATCACTGACAATTTTATCTCTGCTTATGAGTGCCTACATTACATGAAAACTAGGAAGTTGAAGGGAAACATATTTTGTGCTCTAAAACTTGATATGATGAAGGCCTACGACAGACTCAAGTGGCCATATTTGAAGGCAGTAATGCTGAAGCTAGGGTTCAGTCCTCGGTTCACCGATACTATCATGAGGTGTGTGACCTCGGTATCTTTTCCAGTCATGTTTAATGGAGGTAAGCTGGAGGAATTCAAGCCAGCAAGGGGCTTAAGGCAGGGTGACCCCAATTCGCCCTATCTGTTTCTGTTGGCGGCAGAAGGCCTCTCGTCCTTGCTGAAATCTTCGGTCCCAGGGGAGATTATCAATGGCATTCAGGTAGCTCCAAATGCTCCACGTGTCAATCATCTCCTTTTTGCTGATGATAGTTTGCTCTTTTTCGACGCTACACCTGAGATGGCAACACGGGTCAATGATTTGCTTCAGAGATATTGCAATGCGTCGGGACAACGTATTAATAAAGACAAGTCGTCAATCTTCTTCAGCAAGGGGTGTTCTGAGGACTTGAGGAAAGAAGTTATGCAAGTCTTGGATGTAAATAAGGAACAACTATCCGAGAAGTACCTCGGGCTCCCTTCGGACGTCGGTAGAGCAAAGGAGGGATCCTTCAAGTATCTAAAGGATAGGATTTGGAAACATGTTCAAGGGTGGATGGAAAAGATCCTTTCAGTGGGTGGCAAAGAAGTCCTTATAAAATCGGTGGCGCAAGCGATACCCACCTATTTGATGGCGTGCTTCAAGTTACCAAGGGGTCTATGCCAACATATTAACGGCTTGCTCCGGAAGTTCTGGTGGGGTTCTAAGAAGGGAGAAAGAAAAACCGCATGGGTCTCGTGGGAGGTTATGACACAACCAAAATTTATGGGAGGTATGGGCTTTCGTGACATCGAGCTGTTTAATTTAGCCCTACTTGCCCGCCAAGCCTGGCGCCTACTGCAACATCCTGACTCGCTAAGTGCACGCATACTAAAGGCAGTATATTATCCCGTGTGTACCGTTCTGGAAGCCGAGTTGGGAAGCAATCTGTCCCAAGTCTGGCGTTCCATACATGAAGGGTGTGACACCCTTAAGTTGGGAATCATCAAAAGGATAGGGACGGGAAGCGAGACAAGCATATGGCATGACAACTGGATACCGTGAGATCATAAACTACGGCCGGTTTGCCCAAAGTCTCCAAACCCCCCGCAACTGGTGTCGGAGTTGCTCGACCACACTAATGCGGGCTGGAACATTCCTGTACTGGATGAGCATTTTTATGCAATGGACAAGGAAGCAATACTGAATATCCCCCTGAGTACATGAGTTCAAGCCGATTTCTGGGCATGGCACTATGATAGAAGAGGTATTTTCTCAGTATGGTCGGCGTACCGTTTACTGGCGGCTACAAAGCAACAGAGAACGGATTGGTTGGAGCATGTTCCGGGACACTCACATTCGGAAGCAGATAAGAAGTCTTGGTGCAAACTTTGGAAATTGAGCATACCATCCAAAATCAAAATTTTTGCGTGGAGGCTAGCCAAGACATCGATCCCAACCGGTGAAGTTAGGAATCACAGGAAGATGGCAGATTTGCCGGCTTGCCCTTTATGCCAAGCGGCAGTAGATACTTGGAGACATTCTCTATTGGATTGCCATATGTCACGGTGTGTTTGGGCTTTGGCCGATGAGGAATCGACAGAAGTGATGATCTCCAATAGATCCGAGGATGCTCGATTATGGTTGTTCTGGCTTCTGGATACTTTAGCAGAGCAGCAAGTTATTCATATTTTGATCACCATGTGGGCCATATGGTGGGCGCGACGCCGTGCTATCCATGATGAGCAGTTCCAAAGTCCCTTGAGCACTTCGGTTTTTGTTAAGAATTTTCTGGTGGAGCTTGATTGTATGGCGGTGAACAAGTCACATCTAAAGGACTTGCATGCGAAGCCAAGGGATATGCATGTAACAAGGGAGAATCCAAGGACCGGAATGTCACCACCAGTTTGGCTACCCCCAACCAACGAAGAAGCAAAGCTAAATGCAGATGGGGCCGTGTCCAGATCTGGTAACAGAGGCGCAACAGCTGTGATATGCCGTGACAGAGCGGGTCTGTTTCTGGGAGCTTCGGCAAGAGTTTTTGACGGTCTCACGGATCCGCCCTCCTTGGAAGCACAAGAATGCAATGAAGCCCTGGTGTTGGCGACGGATCTCAATCTCAAGTCTGTTTGCGTGGCGTCGGACTGTGCCACCGTGATCTCTTTGATCGGCGTGGAAGTTCCTTGTCAGTTCGCTTCGGTCTTGAGTGAGATAAACCATAGGGCTAGAAATTTCCCTAATATCCGTTTTGTTCATGAGAATAGAAAGCATAATTTTGAAGCGCATGCTCTTGCAAAAGTTGCGGTTTCTTTGTCTCTCAGGCGTCACCTGTGGCTTGTTAATACGCCCGACATCATCTATATCCCTATGAACATCCAGATTTAATAAAGGTTACATATGTTCAAAAAAAAGAAGGGAGGATTCAAACGCGCGACGCGTGACTCCTGACTTTGTGTCCCAAGCCGCTTGAGCTGATGACTCTTGATTACTATGCAGCGCAAGCTTTTAAGAACCATTTTCAATGGCATAATATTCCTAAAAAAGTTGGGCGCGAGAGGAATTGAACTCCACACATCCAGGCAGTAAGGACAAGTACACAACCGGTGGAACACAAGATAATTTTTGTATGAAAATGCGGCACGGTTTAAAAGAACTACGAAGGAGACGACGTATCTAAATATTTTAGGCAATTTCAAACGCAATTTGTTAAGAAAGAGAATATTTATTTAATAAAAAACATTTCAAATTTCAAATTTATTTGAAAAAGCGAACATTCTATGGAAAATTCACATACAACAAAAACACATAGCGTGGATTTTTTTCAAACTTTTCAGAAGGTTCCGGCATCTCAGTTTTTTGTGCCTTTTCTTTCATGTGTTTCAGCTACCTAATTTATAGTGTTTTCCCCGGTTTACTTTTAAATTTCTATTCATTTTCCTTTTTTGTTTATTATTTTTAAAGTTCAAGCATATTTTTGAATTCGTGAACTTTTTCCAAACTTGTGAACATTTTATAAAATCCATGAACTATTTCAAACTCATGAACTTTTATTAAAGTTTGTGCTCTTTCCAAATTCATGAAAAAATCATAATTCCTGCACTATTTTCAAATTCTTGAACACTTTTTATCCGGGAATATATTTTTATGCACAAGCATTTTTAAAATTCATGAACTATTTAAAAATTAATAGACATTTTTTTAAATGAACATTTTTTACCATATATTTTTATGTACAAAAACATATGATGATTTTTCTTCAACATGTTTCACTTGCGAGGGCGCGAACAGATACCGAGGCCGAGCGAGCGAGCGTAGAGAAGTGAGCTATCCAGAGGCTAGAGAGGGGGCGCCTAATGGGTCGCATGCCCCAACGTGTCTTTGCGAACATTAAATCACAGATCCGGCGTATTAAGCGCCCAATATGAGCTCTTGAAAACCCTTTTTGACATTTGTTGGTTCAAATAGGTGGGAGCTCCTATTGGGAAAATCCTATCTGCCGCATGTTGACGCTCAAAAGTGGCACAATCATAAAAATTGCTTAAAGCTATGTCAAAATCAATTCAAACTTATGATTGTAAGTCACCATGGGATGTCTCTCTTCGAGAAGATCGAGATTGATATGAAGATGCTCCGAAACGGAGCTCGGATGCAAAAGTTATGACAAATTCAGAGATGCTCATATTGACATCAGATTATAAAATGGCCAGAAACTCAATTAACATGGCCTCATATGGAAAAAGTTTCAACGTGAAAGTTGTGCGTCTCATCGAAACGGTTGATTTTGATATAAAGACCGTCTTAATCCGTCTCCGTGTGCAACTTTTGGATCCAAAACAAAGTCAAAAACAGAAACTGCAGAGTCATTTCAGACCGACCGAGTTGATTTGACTCAGTGAGACCGAGTTGGTCCGAAAAATTACAGAAGGTTGGCAACGTTCACTCGGTGGGACCGAAGAAAACCACTCGGTGGCTCCGAGTTGATCCAGAAAATTGCCAAAGATTCCTATCCGAGTTAGGTTGGGTTTTTTGATGTTTTGGACGAGATTTTTAGTGCTTTTCTTGTACGGGAAGTCCAGCCGCCTCATAAATAGATGAGAGGTGAAGGCCGATTAAACAACACACAATCTACTAATTTTTCGTGTTCATTATCCCTCACCCTTGTATCTTTCTTCTCGTTCTTCGTTTGCAGGGCGGGGAACCTCGAGGCCCTAGGGGCGATCAGGTCGACCTAGGGCAGCCCATAGCGCGTGCCCTGACGAGGTCCCTCCCGGATGTGTTGGCTTTCGGGTCTATGAAAGCGCCCATCCGTTTGCTTGCGTACGGCGCTTCCGGACGGGCCTCCTTCGACTTGAGCTGCGGTGCATCACCCTCAACATTGGAGGTACACGGTGACGTGTTCGTGTGCGAACACACTTTTTGGCGACTCCGCGGGGACGAAACTTTGAACGGTCTCTGTCCCGTTCTTGCTACGAAGAGATCGTCATCTAGGATTTGCAAAAAGGTAATATGAATACCCAATTCACTTATGTAGATGCAAATAATGCATATGTTGTTGCTAGATCGTCTAATGAGCATAATGTATCAGCTAGCCCTAGCTTTATGAATCATGTATCTAATTATGTGCAAGAGCCGATGCAACAAAATCTCCATGGTTCTACCTCATATAATTTTAGCAACATGCAGCATATGTATTCCAACTCCCAAGCATGGGCAACCCCATAAATTCATATGCCGATGAACAACATAATGAGTTTGGTTAATCAAGTTGAAACACCCCATGTAGGAACTTTCAATGCCATGCAAGAAAGTGTTTCACCCTTTTATTCGTCGGCAACTAATGTGCAATATACTAATCCAACCATACCGATGAATGAGAGAATTGGTCATCCTACTACTGGCTATTCGGCCAGTTACTCTCAACCGTCATACGCTACACCTCATGTTAGTAATTTTTCGGCACCGTATACAACTGTAGATGATCATAATTCTGCTCTGCACCTTCATGGTCATAGCCGAATAAACGAAAATTTTGCAGGAGTGCACATGCCATCATATAATATTGTAGCATATAATGCATCCTCTATGCAATTGCATAATTTCGGCAACGCCTCATTGCCGAAAGAATCTATAAGTATTGTGGAGCAATCCCTCACATAATGGGAAGTGGCTGCACTAAAAAAAGATATAGCCCGAAATAACAAGATTAGTGCTCTTTGCCTTATAGAACATGATAAAGGGCTAGTTCTTGATTATAATGCAATAAAAGCTAAAGTTTTGTAGAAGATGAATCTTTTCCAATTGATAAAATTTGCGAGCAAAAATATGGTTCTACTGTTGGGGAACATAGCATGCAATTTCAAAAAAATTCCTACGATCACGCAAGATCTATCTAGGAGATGCATAGCAATGAGAGGGGGACAGTGTGTCCACATACCCTCGTAGATCAAAAGCGGAAGCGTTAGGTTAACGCGGTTGATGTATTCGAACATCTTCACGATCCAACCGATCTAGTACCGAACGTACGGCACCTTCGAGTTCAACACACGTTTAGCTCGATGACGTCCCTCAAACTCTTGATCCATCAGAGGGTCGAGGGAGAGTTTCATCAGCATGACGGCATGGTGACGGTGATGGTGATGTGATCCATGCAGGGCTTCGCCTAAGCACTACGACGCTATGACCGAAGGAGTAAACTGTGGAGGGGGCACCGCACATGGCTAAGAGAACAACTGTTGTGCTTTGGGGTGCCCCCTGCCCCCGTATATAAAGGAGGGGAAGAGGAGGCCAGCCACCAAGGGGGGGAGTCCTACTAGGACTCCACTCCTAGTAGGATTCGCCCCCCCCCTTTTTCCTTTCTCATCGGAGGGGAAAAGGGAAGGAGAGGGAGAGGGAGAGGGAAAGAGGAAAGGGGTCGTGCCCCCTCCCCCTTGTCCAATTCGGACTCCCTGGGGGGGGGGGCGCCACCCTGCGGGCTTCCCTCTCTTTCTCCCCTATGGCCCATGAAGGCCTGATACGTCTCTAACGTATCTATAATTTTTGATTGTTCCATGCTGTTATATTATCAATCTTGGATGTTTTATAATCATTTTATATCATTTTTAGTACTAACCTATTGACATAGTGCCAAGTGCCAGTTGCTGTTTTTTGCATGTTTTTTACATCGCAGAAAATCAATACCAAATGGAGTCAAATGCCATGAAACTTGACGAATATTTTTTATGGACCAGAAGACACCTAATGGCCCTGGCTGCGCCTAGGGGGTGCTCCGAGAAGAGCACAACCCACCAGGGCGCGCCGGGAGGCCCAGGCGTGCCCTGGTGGGTTGTGCCCACCTCAGGTGCCCCCCGGACCGCCTATTTTTTGTATAAATACCCCAATATTCCCAAAACCCTAGGGGAGTCGACGAAATATTGATCCGGCCGCCACAGAGTCCAGAACCACCAGATCCAATCTAGATACCATCTCGGATGGGGTTCACCACCTCCGCTGGTGCCTCTCCGATGATCCGTGAGTAGTTCTTTGTAGATCTTCGGGTCCGCAGTTAGTAGCTAGATGGATTCCTCTCTCTTGCTGAATTCTCAATACAATGGTCTCTTGGAGATCCATATGATGTAACTCTTTTTGCGGTGTGTTTTTTGGGGTCTGATGAAGTTTGAGTGTATGATTAGTTATATCTTTTTATATCCATGAAAGTATTTGAGTTTCTTTGATCTCTTTTATGCATGATCTCTTATAGCCTCGTATTTCTTCTCTGATATTTGGGTTTTGTTTGGCCAACTTGATCTATTTATCTTGCAATGGAAAGAGGTACTTTGTAGTGGGTTCGATCTTACGGTGCTTGATCCCGGTGACAGAAGGGGAACCGACACGTATGTATCGTTGCTACTAAGGATAAAACGATGTGGTCTATCTCTACATAGATAGATCTTGTCTACATCATGTCATCGTTCTTATTGCATTACTCCGTTTCTCCATGAACTTAATACACTAGATGCATGCTCGATAGCGGTCGATGTGTGGAGTAATAGTAGTAGATACAGGCAGGAGTCGGTCTACTAATGAGGTGATGTCTATATAATGATCATTGCCTGGATATCATCATGAGTATTTGAAGTTCTATCAATTGCCCATAATTTGTTCAACCACCGTTTGCTATTTTTCTCGAGAGAAGCCACTAGTGAAACCTACGGCCCCGGGTCTCTTTCTCATATATTTGCCTTTACGATCAACTTTTCCTTTGCATTTATTTTCAGATCTATTAAACCAAGAATACAAAAATATTTTGCTCCACTTTATTTTATTTGCGATCTATTTATTCAATCTATTACAAATTTATCCCGTTCGCACACCAATTCCTGGCGCCGTTACCCGAAAGGGATTGACAACCCCTTTAACATGTCGGGTTGCGAGTGGTTGTTATTTGTGTGCAGGGGCTGTTTACGTTGTGTTGCTTGGTTCTCCTACTGGTTCGATAACCACAGTGAGGGAAATACCTACCGTCGCTATGCTGCATGATCCCTTCCTCTTTGAGGAAATACCGACGTAGTCCTAGCCAACATCAAAAGGAATTTCTGGCGCCGTTTTTGGGGAGGATCTTCAACATATACCAGGTTCCTAATTACAAATCTCATCTCCTTGCAATTTACATTATTTGCCATTTGCCTCTCATTTTCCTCTCTCCCCACTTTACAAAAATTTGCCGTCTTATTCACCCCTCTTTTCCGTTCGCCGTTTTCTTGCAAGATCTATCCTTTGCTTGCAATCATGAGTGATTTCGGCATGGCACCAATAGATGATGGCCTAACTCCTAAGATTGGACGTACAGGCAATCTGGATGCTAAAACTTTTATCTTGGGGCAAGGGAATGTTATGGGGAAAGAACGTATCAAAGAATTTTTCAATTGTGTTGGGAATCTAAGTCTTGATGATGCTCCTATACTTAAAACTACTAGATCTTATGCGGATGCTATTTCAGCACTAGTTCTGAAACTTGAAAGTAAATTTATTCGTACCCGTCCTACTTTGCAAAGATTGTTTTTTGAGCTTCCTGTTATAAAGAATCCTAGGGCTAAAAAGTTTGTCACCCTTGTCCTTATGAATGAATTTGATTACATAATACGGGAAACTAGGGAAATCTTTGATTTTTATGGTATGAATCGTGAAAAACCCATGATAGATGAAATTCTTTACAATAGTGACTATGCTTTAAGACATTTGCTTGGGGATAATAAAATCTTTGATGAGAATCTTAAAAAGGAAGTCCCCGTTTTAGATATAATCCAACAAATTTTCAATAATGTTAATCAACATTACTCTTGGATTGTTGCGGGGAATCAAAAAGGTTATGATGAACACCAACTTAGGAACGCTAAGGTTTCTATGGATAATATGTTTTATGTTGTGTTTACAAAATCTCATGACGAAAACGCCTCTAAGAAAGTTAAGAAGAAGGATGACAAAACTTAGATCCTTGCTTTATGCCTAGCTAAGGGCGTAAAACTATAGCGCTTGTTGGGAGGCAACCCAATGAATAAAATATATTTTTGCTTTTTTCTTTCTATTTTTGAGTCTTAGCACAATTATGCTACTGTTATGATTGTGTTTTTTATGTTTTAATTAGTGTTTGTGCCAAGTAAAGCCTTTAGGATCTTCTTGGGTGATAGTTGTTTGATCTTGCTGAAAAACAGAAACTTTTGCTCTCAAGAAAATAATTCTCATGTTTTACCAGAGCGTGATAAAATGCCAAATTTTTCAGAATTTTGGGAGTTACAGAAGTATTCGAAATAGTCAGATTACTACAGACTGTTCTGTTTTGACAGATTCTGTTTTTTGCGTTGTGTGCTTATTTTCATGGCTCTATGGTTTTCTTTGATGAGTTTTTGCCATAGAAAAATTGGAATATAGTAGATATAATGCAAGAACAAAATATGAATTGGTTTGATACAACACTTATAGTAGTGATTTATTTTTCTTATACTAACGGATCTCACGAAGGTCTTGTTAAGTTTTGCGTGATTGAAGTTTTCAAGTTTTGGGTTATCTTACGATGGATGAAGGAATAAGGAGTAAGAAGAGCCTAAGCTTGGGGATGCCTCGGCATCCCCCGCTATTATCCAAAAAGATAGCAAGCAACTAAGCTTGGGGATGCCCCCGAGTGGCATACCCTCTTTCTTCTAACGACCATCGGTATTTTACTCGAAGCTATATTTTTGTTCGTCACATACTATGTGTTTTGCTTGGAGCGTCTTGTATGATATGAGTCTTTGCTTGTTTTATTTTGTGTTTTAACTCTTGATCCCTTGCTGGACACACCTATTTGAGAGAGCCAAAATTATGTCATGACTTGTTAGAATTGCTCTCTATGCTTCACTTAAATCTTTCATGAGCTATGGACTTGCTCTAGTACTTCACTTATATCTTTTTGAGCACGGTGTGCTTTAGTATTTTTGAAGAAATGCTTTCTTGCTTCACTTAGATTTATTTGGGAGTTAGTAATTTTTTTCAAGAAATTCTCTCTTGCTTCACTTAAATTAATTTGATAGAAAGAAAAAAATAATGCTCATGATCTTCACTTATATTTGTTTGAGCTTGTCAAAAGCAACATATGAAAATTAGTGCCAAAGTGATAGATATACAAGAAGGATATAATAAAAACTTTCATGAAGATCATTGGATAAAATAAACTTGATTCTTAGTAATAGTTTTGAGATATGATGATGTGATACTTGAGTTATGTTGATGAGTGATTATGCTTTAGTAAGAATATTGGTGTTAAGGTTTGTGATTCCCTATGCAAGCACGAAAGTCAATAATTATGCAATGAAACTATATCCTACTTGTGGTGCATTATTCGGTGTTAATTATGCTTAATGCTCGCTTATGAGATTATTCGTTTCTTGGTTGGTCGCTTCTCAATCTTTTGCCAGCCTTCATTTTGCACTAAGTATGATCTCTACTTGTGCATCCAAAAACCTTTAAACCAGTTTTGCCATATGAGTCCACTATACCTACCTATATGTGGTATTCTTTTGCCGTTCTAAGCAAATTTGCATGTGCCATCTCTAATTTTCAAAATAAACTTCTCTTTTGTGTGTTAATTTCGCTCGTGGAGCGGTGAGGGGTGGCTAATATTTTCCATGCTAGATGTGTTATTCTCATGATGAGTGTTTATTCACTTGTCATTGCACGATAGTAAGGAAAAGGTATTAGGGATGCCCAGTCCCGAAATGAAAAATGAATTTACTTTATGTTGTCAAATAATAAATTCCTTGGAAAGTGTTGGTATGGAGGGCAACGGTGGGTACGACTAGCCATGGAAAGTGAAAGTATGGTTGAAAAAGGAATACACTTTATTTTCTGTTTGGGAACCGCCTATGATATTTCTAACATGGAAAGTGTTGGGAACTCTAAGTCGTTTTCGTTGGTGGGAAGGATGCACTTCCCAAAATGTTTTTATCTCTAAATTTTTCGCTTTGAGCTCTGTCACCTCTACAAATCCCTACTTCCCTCTGTGAAGGGCCTTTCTTTTACTTTATGCAATTTTTATTTTTGAATTTGAGTCTCCATATTCTCTTATAAAAGCACCAAGTAGGAGGCAATATGATCGTACTTGAGCATTGGGTGTAGTTAATATGCGAGTGTGTTTCATGAATGGATCAATGGTTGAGCATGATGGGCTAGGGATAACTTATTTTAGCATTGATATTTTGAAAGACATGGTTGCTTGTTGATATGCTTGAGTATTTAAGTTATCATGTCAAAACTAGACTATTGCTTTGAACAATATAAAAGTCCGAATGTCCATGCTATAAAGGAAAAATATGATATGACATGATAGGCAGCATTCCACATGAAAAATTCTATTTTTATCACTTACCTACTCGAGGATGAGTAGGAGTTAAGCTTGGGGATGCTGATACGTCTTCAACGTATCTATAATTTTTGATTGTTCCATGCTGTTATATTATCAATCGTGGATGTTTTATAATCATTTTATAATCCTGGATGTTTTATAATCGAGTAGGCGCGCCCTAGTGGATTATTCCCACCTCGGGTGCCCCCCAGACCGCCTCTTTGCTCTATAAATACCCCAATATCCCCAAAACCCTAGGGGAGTCAAGGAAATATTGATCCAGCCGCCACAGAGACCAGAACCACCAGGTCCAATCTAGACACCATCTCGGATGGGGTTCACCACCTCCATTGGTGCCTCCCCGATGATGCGTGAGTAGTTCGTTGTAGACCTTCGGGTCCGTATTTAGTAGTTAGATGGCTTCCTCTCTCTTGCTGAATTCTCAATACAATGGTCTCTTGGAGATCTATATGATGTAACTCTTTTTGCGGTGTGTTTGTTGGGATCTGATGAACTTTGAGTTTATGATCAGTTATATCTTTTTATATCCATGAAAATATTTGAGTTTCTTTGATCTATTTTATGCATGATATCTTATAGCCTCATATTTCTTCTCTGATATTTGGGTTTTGTTTGGCCAAATTGATCTATTTATCTTGCAATGGGAAGAGGTGCGTTCTGGTGCGTTCAATCTTACGGTGCTTGATCCTAGTGACAGAAGGGGAATTAGCATATAGAAAGAAAGCTTTACCGAATACAGGTCTAGTAGGTATAGAGCCGTAAGCGTGGTGGGGGTGCCAGTGCTTAGGCAGATGCCCCTTTGTTCATGATGTTGCAATGAATCCAGTGGATCATCCTCATGGAGAGGTGAGGGGTGCACGAAAGGAGGTAGACCTTCTGTGTCACCTTAGGGAAAGCTCACCAAAGCAGGATTTCGGGCAGTAGTAGGGGTGGTGAAACTTTAGATGTCAAATGCCACCATTTTTTGTGCTCAAGTTAGAACGTAGTTTCTCGAAGTGAATTGGCCAGACCAACACGTATGTATCGTTGCTACTAAGGATAAAACGATGGGGTCTATCTCTACATAGATAGATCTTGTCTACATCATGTCATCGTTCTTATTGCATTACTCTGTTTCTCCATGAACTTAATACACTAGATGCATGCTGGATAGCGGTCGATGTGTGGAGTAATAGTAGTAGATGCTGGCAGGAGTCGGTCTACTAATCTTGGACGTGATGCCTATATAATGATCATTGCCTGGATATCGTCATGAGTATTTGAAGTTCTATCAATTGCTCAACAGTAATTTGTTCACCCACCGTTTGCTACTTTTCTTGAGAGAAGCCAATAGTGAAACATACGACCCCCGGGTATCTTTCTCATATATTTGCCTTCGTGATCTACTTTTCCTTTGCATTTATTTTCAGATCTATTAAACAAAAAATACAAAAATACTTTTCTGTACTTTATTTTGCCATCTATTTATTCAATCTATTACAAAATGTCCGTGCACCAATTTCTGGCGCCGTTACCCGGAAGGGATTGGCAACCCCTTTAACACGTCGGGTTGTGAGTGGTTGTTATTTGTGTGCAGGGGCTGTTTACGTTGTGTTGCTTGGTTCTCCTACTGGTTCGATAACCTTGTTTTCATCACTGAGGGAAATACCTACCATCATTGTGCTACATCATCCCTTCCTCTTTGGGGAAATACCGACGTAGTCCTAGCCGACATCAAGGCCCATTACTTCCCCGGGGGGTTCCGGTAACCCCTCGGTACTCCGATAAATATCTGAAACGTCCCGAAACCATTCTGGTGTCCGAATACTATCGTCCGATATATCAATCTTTACCTCTCGACTATTTCGAGACTCCTCGTCATGTCCGTGATCTCATCCGGGACTCCGAACAATCTCCGGGCACCAAAACACATAACTCATAATATGAATCATCATCGAACGTTAAGCGTGCGGACCCTATGGGTTCGAGAACTATGTAGACATGACCGAGACATATCTCCGATCAACAACCAAAAACGGAACCTGGATGCTCATATTGGTTCCTACATATTCTACGAAGATCTTTATTGGTCAAACCGCAATAACAACATACATCATTCCGTTTGTCATCTGTATGTTACTTGCCCGAGATTCGATCATCGGTATCATCATACCTAGTTCAATCTCATTATTGGCAAGTCTCTTTCCTCGTTTCGTAATGCATCATCCCACAACTAACTCATTAGCCACATTGCTTGCAAGTCTTATAGTGATGTGCATTACCGAGAGGGCCCAGAGATACCTCTCCAATACTCAGAGTGACAAATCCTAATCTTGATCTATGCCAACCCAACAAACACCTTAGAAGACACCTGTAGAGCTTCTTTATAATTAGCTAGTTATGTTGTGATGTTTGATAGCACACAAGGTGTTCTTCCGGTATTCGGAATTTGCATAATCTCATAGTCAGAGGAATATGTATAAGTCATGAAGAACGCAATAGCAATAAAACTTAACGATCATTATGCTAAGCTAATGGATGGTTCTTGTCCATCACATAATTCTCCTAATGATGTGATCTAGTTCATCAAATGACAACACATGTCTATGGTTAGGAAACTTAAACATCTTTGATTAACGAGCTAGTCAAGTAGAGGCATAGTAGGGACACTTTGTTTTGTCTATGTATTCACACATGTATCAAGTTTCCGGTTAATACAATTCTCGCATGAAAAATAAACATTTATCATGATATAAGGAAATATAAATAACAACTTTATTATTGCCTCTAGGGCATATTTCCTTCAGTCTCCCACTTGCACTAGAGTCAATAATCTAGATTACATAGTAATGATTCTAGCACCCATGGAGTCTTGGTGCTGATCATGTTTTGCTCGTGGAAGAGGCTTAGTCAATGAATCTACAATATTCAGATCCGTATGTATTTTGCAAATCTCTATCTCTCCCTCCTTGACTGATCGCGGATGGAGTTGAAGCGTCTCTTGATGTGTTTGGTTCTCTTGTGAAATCTGGATTCTTTTGCTAAGGCAATTGCTCCAGTATTGTCACAAAAGATTTTCATTGGACCCGATGCACTAGGTATTACACCTAGATCAGATATGAACTCCTTCATCCAGACTCCTTCATTTGCTGCTTCCGAAGCAGCTATGTACTCCGCTTCACACGTAGATCCCGCCACGACGCTCTGCTTGGAACTGCACCAACTGGCAGCTCCACCATTCAATATAAATGCGTATCCGATTTGTGACTTAGAGTCATCCGGATCAGTGTCAAAGCTTGCATCGATGTAACCATTTACGACAAGCTCTTTGTCACCTCCATAAACGAGAAACGTATCGTTAGTCCTTTTCAGGTATTTCAGGATGTTCTTGACCGCTGTCCAGTGATCCACTCCTGGATTACTTTGGCACCCCCCTGCTAAAATTATAGCAAGGCACACATCAGGTCTGGTACACAACATTGCATACATGATAGAACCTATGGTTGAGGCATAGGGAATGACTTTCATTTTCTCTCTATCTTCTATAGTGGTCAAGAATTGAGTCCGACTCAACTTCACACCTTGTAACACAGGCAAGAACCCTTTCTTTGACGATCCATTTTTAACTTCTTCAAAACTTTATCAAGGTATGTGCTTTGTGAAAGTCCAATTAAGCGTCTTGATCTATCTCTATAGATCTTGATGCCTGATATATAAGCAGCTTCACCGAGGTCTTTCATTGAAAAATTCTTATTCAAGTATCCTTTTATGCTATCCAGAAATTTTGTGTTATTTCCAATCAACAATATGTCATCCACATATAATATTAGAAATGCTACGGAGCTCCCACTCACTTGTACATACATGCTTCTCCAAAAGTCTGTATAAAACCATATGATTTGATCACACTATCAAAGCATATATTCCAACTCCAAGATGCTTGCACCAGTCCATAAATGGATCGCTGGAGCTTGCACACTTTGTTAGCACCTTTAGGATCGACAAAACCTTCTGGTTGCATCATATACAACTCTTCTTTAAGAAATCCATTAAGGAATGCAGTTTTGACATCCATTTGCCAAATTTTATAATCATAAAATGCGGCAATTGCTAACATGATTCAGACATACTTAAGCATCGCTACGGTGAGAAGGTCTCAGCGTAGTCAACTCCTTGAACTTGTTGAAAACCTTTCGCAACAAGTCGAGCTTTGTAGACATTAACATTACTGTCAGCGTTAGTCTTCTTCTTGAAGATCCATTTATTCTCTATGGCTTGCCGATCATCGGGCAAGTCAACCAAAGTCCACATTCTGTTCTCATACATGGATCCCATCTCAGATTTCATGGCCTCAATGTTGGGGAACATAGTAATTTAAAAAAAAATCCTACACACACGCAAGATCATGGTGATGCATAGCAACGAGAGGGGAGAGTATCGTCCACGTACCCTCGTAGATCATACGTGGAAGCACTACGAGAACGCAGTTGATGTAGTCGTACGTCTTCATGATCCGACCGATCCAAGTACCGAACGCACGAACCTCCGAGTTCAGCACATGTTCAGCTCGATGATGTCCCACGAACTCCAATCCAGCAGAGCTTTACAGGAGAGTTCCGTCAGCACGACAGCGTGATGACGGTGATGATGTTGCTACCGAGCAGGGCTTCACCTAAGCACCACTACGATATGATCGAGGTGGATTATGGTGGAGGGGGGCACCGCACATGGCTTGGAACAATCAACTTGTGTGTCTTAGGGTGCCCCTGCCCCCGTATATAAAGGAGCAAGGGGGAGGCCGGCCGGCCCTTGAAGGGTGCGCTAGGAGGAGGAGTCCTCTTGCTAGTAGGAGTAGCACTCCCCTTTCCTACTCCTACTAGGAGGGGGAAAGGAAGGAGGACAGGGAGAAGGAAGGAGAGGGAGGAAAGGAGGAAAGGAGGAAAGGGGGCCGGCCCCCTAGTCCAATTCGGTTTGGGCTAGGGGGGACGCGCGCCTTGCCTTGTCCTGCCTCCTCTCTTCCACCACTTGGCCCATGAGGCCCAATACTTCTTCCCCCGTATTTCCGTAACTCCCTGGTACTTCAAAAAATACACGAATCACTTGGAACCTTTCCGATGTCTGAATATAGTCGTCCAATATATCAATCTTTACGTCTCGACCATTTTGAGACTCCTTGTCATGTCCCAGATCTCATCCGGGACTCCGAACTATCTTAGATACATCAAACACATAAACTCATAATACCGATCGTCACCGAACGTTAAGCGTGCGGACCCTACGGGTTCGAGAACTATGTGGACATGACCGAGACACGTCTCCGGTAAGTAACCAATAGCGGAACCTGGATGCTCATATTGGTTCCTACATATTCTACGAAGATCTTTATCGGTCAAACCACATAACAACATACGTTGTTCCCTTTGTCATCTGTGTGTTACTTGCCCGAGATTCGATCGTCGATATCTCAATACCTAGTTCAATCTCGTTACCGGCAAGTCTCTTTACTTGTTCTGTAATGGATCATCCTACAAGTAACTCATTAGTCACATCGCTTGCAAGGCTTATAGTGATGTGCATTATCGAGAGGGCCCAGAGATACCTCTCCGACAATCGGAGTGACAAATCCTAATCTCGATCTATGCCAACTCAACAAGTACCATCAGAGACACCTGTAGAGCACCTTTATAATCACCCAGTTACGTTGTAATGTTTGGTATCACACAAAGTGTTCCTCCGGTATTCAGGAGTTGCATAATCTCATAGTCATAGGAACATGTATAAGTCATGAAGAAATCAATAGCAACAAACTAAACGATCATCATGCTAAGCTAACGGATGGGTCAAGTCAATCACATCATTCTCTAATGATGTGATCCCGTTAATCAAATGACAACTCATGTCTATGGTTAGGAAACATAACCATCATTGATTCAACGAGCTAGTCAAGTAGAGGCAAACTACTGACACTCTGTTTGTCTATGTATTCACACATGTACTAAGTTTCCGGTTAATATAATTCTAGCATGAATAATAAACATTTATCATGATATAAGGAAATATAAATAGCAACTTTATTATTGCCTCTAGGGCATATTTCCTTCAGTCTCCCACTTGCACTAGAGTCAATAATCTAGTTCATATCGTCATGTGATTTAACACCAATAGTTCACATCTTTATGTGATTAGTTCACATCTCCATGTGACTAACACCCAAAGGGTTTACTAGAGTCAATAATCTAGTTCACATCGCTATGTGATTAACACCCAAAGAGTGATCATGTTTTGCTTGTGAGAGAAATTTAGTCAATGGGTCTGCAATATTCAGATTCGTATGTATTTCGCAAATTTCTATGTCCACAATGCTCTGCATGGAGCTACTCTAGCTAATTGCTCCCACTTTCAATATGTATCTAGATCGAGACTTAGAGTCATCTAGATCGATGTAAAAAGCTTGCATCGACATAACTCTTTACGACGAACTCTTTTATCACCTCCATAACCGAGAAATATTTCCTTAGTCCTCTAAGGATAAGTTTGACCGCTGTCCAGTGATCTACTCCTAGATCACTATTATACTCCCTTGCCAGAATCATGCTAAGGTATAGAATAGGACTGGTAAACAGCATAGCATACTTTATAGAACCTATGACTGAGGCATAGGGAATGACTTTTCATTCTCTTTCTATTTTCTTCTATGGTCGGGTTTTGAGTCTTTACTCAACTTCACACCTTGCAACACAGGCAATAACTCTTTCTTTGACTGTTCCATTTTGAACTACTTCAAAATCTTGTCAAGGTATGTACTCATTGAAAAAACTTATCAAGCGTCTTGATCTATCTCTATAGATCTTGATGCTCAATATGTAAGCAGCTTTACTGAGGTATTTCTTTGAAAAACTCTTTTCAAATACTCCTTTATGCTTTCCAGAAAATTCTACATTATTTCTGATCAACAATATGTCATTCACATATATTTATCAGAAATGTTGTAGTGCTCCCACTCACTTTCTTGTAAATACAGGCTTCACCGCAAGTCTGTATAAAACTATATGCTTTGATCAACTCATCAAAGCGTATATTCCGACTCCGAGATGCTTGCACCAGTCCATAGATGGACCACTGGAGCTTGCACACTTTGTTAGCATCTTTAGGATCGACAAAACCTTCTGGTTGCATCATATACAACTCTTCTTTAAGAAATCCATTAAGGAATGTAGTTTTGACATTCATTTGCCAGATTTCATAAAATGTGGCAATTTTCTAACATGATTCAAACAGACTTAAGCATCGCTACGAGTGAGAAAATCTCATCGTAGTCAACACCTTGAACTTTGTCAAAACCTTTTTCTACAAGTCTATCTTTGTACATAGTAACACTACTATCAGCGTCCGTCTTCCTCTTGAAGATCCATTTGTTTTCTATGGCTTGCTGATCATCAGGCAAGTCAACCGAAGTCCACACTTTGTTTTCATACATGGATCCCATCTCAGTTTTCATGGCCTCAAGCCATTTTGCGGAATCTGGGCTCATCATCGCTTCCTCATAGTTTGTAGGTTCATCATGGTCTAGTAACATGATTTCCAGAACAGGATTACCGTACCTCTCTGGTGCGGATCTCACTCTGGTTGACCTACGAGGTTCGGTAGTAAATTGATCTGAAGTTACATGATCATCATCATTAGCTTCCTCACTAATTGGTGTAGGAGTCACGGGAACAGATTTCTGTGATGAACTACTTTCCAATAAGGGAGCAGGTATAGTTACCTCATCAAGTTCTGCTTTCCTCCCACTCACTTCTTTCAAGAGAAATTCCTTCTCTAGAAAGGATCCATTCTTAGCAACAAATGTCTTGCCTTTGGATCTGTGATAGAAGGTGTACCCAACTGTCTCCTTTGGGTATCCTATGAAGACACATTTCTCCGATTTGGGTTTGAGCTTATCAGGATGAAATGTCTTCACATAAGCATCGCAACCCCAAACTTCAAGAAACGACATCTTAGGTTTCTTGCCAAACCATAGTTCATACGGTGTCGTCTCAACGAATTTAGATGGTGCCCTGTTTCAGTGAATGTAGCTGTCTCTAATGCATAACCCCAAAAACGATAGTGGTAAATCGGTAAGAGACATCATAGCTCGTACCATATCCAGTAAAGTACGATTACGACGTTCGGACACACCATTACGCTGTGGTGTTCCGGGTGGCGTGAGTTGCGAAACTATTCTTCATTGTTTCAAATGAAGACCAAACTCGTAACTCAAATATTCTCCTCCACGATCAGATCGTAGAAACTTTATTTTCTTGTTACGATGATTTTCCACTTCACCCTGAAATTCTTTGAACTTTTCAAATGTTTCAGACTTATGTTTCATTAAGTAGATATACCCATATCTGCTCAAATCATCTGTGAAGGTGAGAAAATAACGATATCCGCTGCAAGCCTCAATATTCATCGCACCACATACATCAGTATGTATGATTTCCAACAAATCTGTTACTCGATCCATTGTTCCGGAGAACGGCATTTTAGTCATCTTGCCCATGAGGCATGGTTCGCAAGTACCAAGTGATTCATAATCAAGTGATTCCAAAAGTCCATCGGAATGTAGTTTCTTCATGCGCTTTACACCAATATGACCTAAATGGCAGTGCCACAAATAAGTTGCATTATCATTATCAATTGTGCATCTTTTGGCTTGAACATTATGAATATGTGTATCACTACGATCGAGATCAAACAAACCATTTTCATTGGGTGTATGACCATGGAAGGTTTTATTCATGTAAACAGAATAACAATTATTCTCTAACTTAAATGAATAACCGTATTGCAATAAACATGATCAAATCATATTCATGCTCAACGCAAATACCAAATAACACTTATTTAGGTTCAACACTAATCCTGTAAGTATAGGGAGTGTGCGATGATGATCATATCAATCTTGGAACTACTTCCAACACACATCGTCACCTCGCCCTTAACTAGTTTCTGTTGCCGAGGGGTTGCTATAAACACTAGTAAACTACACATCAATAACATGTATATCCAATATACCTTCGTTCACTTTGCCATCCTTCTTATCCACAAAGTATCTAGGGCAGTTCCACTTCCAATGACAATTTTTATTTGCAGTAGAAGCACTCAGTTTCAGGCTTGGGTCTAGCTTTGGGCTTCTTCACGGGAGCAAAAACTTGCTTGCCGTTCCTTTTTGAAGTTCCCCTTCTACCTTTTGCCCTTTTCTTGAAACTAATGGTCTTGTCAACCATCAACACTTGATGCTTTTCTTGATTTCTACCTTCATCGATTTCAGCATCACGAAGAGCTTGGGAATCATTTCCGTTATCCCTTGCATATTATAGTTCATCATGAAGTTCTAGTAACTTGGTGATAGCGACTAGAGAACTCTTTCAATCACTATCTTATCTGGAAGATTAACTCCCACTTGATTCAAGTGAGTGTAGTACTCAGACATTCTGAGCACATGCTCACTAGCTGAGCTATTATCCTCCATCTTGTAGGCAAATTACTTGTCAAAGGTCTCATACCTTTCGACATGGGCATGCGTCTGAAATACTAATTTCAACTCTTGGAACATCTCATATGCTCCGTGGCGTTTCAAAAACGTCTTTGAAGCCCCAATTCTAAGCCATAAAGCATGGTGCACTAAACTATCAAGTAGTCATCATATCGAGCTTGCCAAATGTTCATAACGTCTGCATCTGCTCCTGCAATTGGTCTGTCACCTAGCAGTGCATTAAGGACATAATTCTTCTGTGCAACAATGAGGATAATCCTTAGATCATGGATCCAATCCGCTTCATTGCTACTAACATCTTTCAACTTAGTTTTCTCTAGGAACATACCATAAATTAAACGGGGAAGCTATACGCGAGCAATTGATCTACAACATAGATATGCAAATACTATCAGGTACTAAGTTCATGATAAATTAAAGTTCAATTAATCATATTACTTAAGAACTCCCACTTAGATAGACATCCCTCTAATCATGTAAGTGATCACGTGATCCAAATGAACTAAACCATGACCGATCATCACGTGAAATGGAGTAGTTTTCAATGGTGAACATCACTATGTTGATCATATCTACTATATGATTCACGCTCGACCTTTCGGTCTCAGTGTTCCGAGGCCATATCTTCATATGCTAGGCTCGTCAAGTTTAACCCGAGTATTTCTGCGTGTGCAAAGCTGGCTTGCACCCGTTGTATGTGAACGTGGAGCTTATCACACCCGATCATCATGTGGTGTCTCGGCACGACGAACTTTGGCAACGGTGCATACTCAGGGAGAACACTTGTACCTTGAAATTTAGTGAGAGATCATCTTATAATGCTACCGCCGAACTAAGCAAAATAAGATGCATAAAGGATAAACATCACATGCAATCAAAATATGTGACATGATATGTCCATGATCATCTTGCGCCTTTGATCTCCATCTCCAAAGTACTATTATGATCTCCATTGTTACCTGCATGACACCATGATCTCCATCATCTTGATATTTTATCAACGTGTCGTCACATGGTCGTCTCACCAGCTATTGCTTTTGCAACTATTGCTATCGCATAGCGATAAAGTAAAGCAATTATTTGGCGCTTGCATCTTATGCAATAAAGAGACAACCATAAGGCTTCTGCCAGTTGCCGATAACTTCAAGAAAACATGATCATCTCATACAATAACTTATATCTCATCATGTCTTGACCATATCACATCACAACATGCCCTGCAAAAACAAGTTAGACGTCCTCTACTTTGTGGTTGCAAGTTTTACGTGGCTGCTACGGGATGAGCAAGAACCGTTCTTACTTACGCATCAAAACCACAACGATATTTCGTCAATTATGTGTTGTTTTAACCTTCACAAGGACCAGGCGTAGCCACACTCGATCCAACTAAAGTTGGAGAAACTGACACCCGCAAGCCACCTGTGTGCGAAGCACGTCGGTGAACCAGTCTCGCGTAAGCGTACGGGTAATGTCGGTATGGGCTGCTTCATCCAACAATACCGCTGAATCAAAGTATGACATGCTGGTAAGCAGTATGACTAGTATCGCCCACAACTCACTTGTATTCTACTCGTGCATATAACATCTACGCATAAACCTGGCTCTGATGTCACTGTTGGGGAACGTAGTAATTTCAAAAAAATTCCTACGCACACGCAAGATCATGGTGATGCATAGCAAAGAGAGGGGAGAGTATCGTCCACGTACCCTCGTAGACCGTAAGTGGAAGCGCTATGAGAACGTGGTTGATGTAGTCATACGTCTTCACGATCCGACCGATCCAAGTACTAAACGCACGGCACCTCCGAGTTCAGTACACGTTCAGCTCGATGACGTCCCACGAACTCCGATCCAGCAGAGCTTCACAGGAGAGTTCCGTCAGCACGAAGGCATGATGACGGTGATGATGTTGCTACCGACGCAGGGCTTCGCCTAAGCACCGCTACGATATGATCGAGGTGGATTATGGTGGAGGGGGGCACCGCACACGGCATGGAACAATCAACTTGTGTGTCTTAGGGTGCCCCCCTGCCCCCGTATATAAAGGAGCAAGGGGGAGGCCAGCCGGCCCTTGCAGGGCGTGCCAGGAGGAGGAGTCCCCCTCCTAGTAGGAGTAAGACTCCCCTTTCCTACTCCTACTAGGAGGGGGAAAGGAAGGAGGAGAGGGAAAACCAAGGAGAGGGAGGAAAGGAGGAAAGGGGGGCTGGCCCCCTAGTCCAATTCGGTTTGGGTTAGGGGGGCCGCGCGCCCTGCCTTGTCCTGCCTCCTCTCTTCCACCACTTGGCCCATGAGGCCCAATACTTCTTCCCCCGTATTCCCGTAACTCCCCGGTACTTCGAAAAATACCCGAATCACTCGGAACCTTTCCGATGTCCGAATATAGTCGTCCAATATATCGATCTTTACGTCTCGACCATTTCAAGACTCCTCGTCATGTCCCCGATCTCATCCGGGACTCCGAACTACCTTAGGTACATCAAACACATAGACTCATAATACCGATCGTCACCGAACATTAAACGTGCGGACCCTACGGGTTCGAAAACTATGTAGACATGACCGAGACACGTCTCTGGTAAATAACCAATAGCGGAACCTGGACGCTCATATTGGTTACTACATATTCTAGGAAGATCTTTATCGGTCAAACCGCATAACAACATACGTTGTTCCCTTTGTCATCAGTATGTTACTTAGCCGAGATTCGATCGTCGGTATCGCAATACCTTTCTCATTACCGGCAAGTCTCTTTACTCGTTCCGTATTGCATCATCCCGCAACTAACTCATTAGTCACATTACTTGCAATGCTTATAGTGATGTGCATTACCGAGAGGGCCCAGAGATACCTCACCAACAATCGGAGTGACAAATCCTAATCTCGATCTATGCCAACTCAACAAGTACCATCGGAGACACCTGTAGAGCACCTTTATAATCACCCAGTTATGTTGTGACGTTTGGTAGCACACAAAGTGTTCCTCCGATATTCGGGAGTTGCAGAATCTCATAGTCATAGGAACATGTATAAGTCATGAGGAAAGCAATAGCAACAAACTAAATGATCATCATGCTAAGCTAACGGATGGGTCAAGTCAATCACATCATTCTCTAATGATGTGATCCCGTTAATCAAATGACAACTCATGTCTATGGTTAGGAAACATAACCATCATTGATTCAACGAGCTAGTCAAGTAGAGGCAAACTAGTGACACTCTGTTTGTCTACGTATTTACACATGTACTAAGTTTCCGGTTAAGACAATTCTAGCATGAGTAATAAACATTTATCATGATATAAGGAAATATAAATAACAACTTTATTATTGCCTCTAGGGCATATTTCCTTCACTCAAGCCATTTCACGGAATCTGGGCTCATCATCGCTTCCTCATAGTTCGTAGGTTCGTCATGGTCTAGTAACATGACTTCCAGAATAGGATTACCATACCACTCTGGTGCGGACCATACTCTGGTTGACCTACGAGGTTCGATAGTAACTTAATATGAAGTTTCATGATCATCATCATTTACTTCCTCACTAATTGGTGTAGGCATAACTAGAACTAATTTCTGTGATGAACCATTTTCCAATTCGAGAGAAGGTACAATTACCTCATCAAGTTCTACTTTCCTCCCAGTCACTTCTTTCGAGAGAAACTCCTTCTCTAGAAAGGATCCATTTTTAGCAACGAATAACTTGCCTTCGGATCTGTGATAGAAGGTGTACCCAACAGTTTATTTTGGGTATCCTATGAAGACATATTTCTCCGATTTGGGTTCGAGCTTATCAGGTTCAAGCTTTTTCACATAAGCATCGCAGCCCCAAACTTTAAGAAATGACAACTTAGGTTTCTTGCCAAACTACAGTTCATATGGTGTTGTCTCAACGGATTTAGATGGTGCCCTATTTAACGTGAATGCAGCCGTCTCAAAAGCATAACCCCAAAACGATAGTGGTAAATCGGTAAGAGACATCATAGATCCCACCATATCTAATAAAGTACGGTTACGACGTTCGGACACACCATTACGATGTAGTGTTTCAGGTGGCGTGAGTTGTGAAACTATTCCACATTGTTTCAAATGAAGACCAAACTCGTAAGTCAAATATTCGCCTCCACAATCAGATTGTAGAAACTTTATTTTCTTGTTACGATGATTTTCCACTTCATTCTGAAATTCTTTGAAATTTTTAAATGTTTCAGACTTATGTTTCATTAAGTAGATATACCCATATCTGCTCAAATCACCTGTGAAGGTTAGAAAATAACGATACCCGCCGTGAGCCTCAACACTCATCAGACCGCATACATCAGTATGTATTATTTCCAATAAGTCGGTGGCTCGCTCCATTGTTCCAGAGAATAGAGTCTTAGTCATCTTGCCCATGAGGCATGGTTCGTAAGCATCAAGTGATTCATAATCAAGTGATTCCAAAAGCCCATCAGCATGGAGTTTCTTCATGCGCTTTACACCAATATGACCTAAACAACAGTGCCACAAATAAGTTGCACTACCATTATTAACTTTGCATCTTTTGGCTTCAATATTATGAATATGTGTATCACTAAGATTGAGATTCAACAAAAATAGACCACTCATCAAGGGTGCATGACCATAAAAGGTATTACTCATATAAATAGAACAACCATTATTGTCAGATTTAAATGAATAACTGTCTCGCATCAAACAAGATCCAGATATAACGTTCATGCTCAACGTTGGCACCAAATAACAATTATTCAGGTCTAAAGCTAATCCCGAAGGTAGATGTAGAGGTAGCGTGCCGACGGCGATCATATCGACCTTTGGACCATTTCCGACGCGCATCATCACCTCGTCCTTAGCCAATCTTCGTTTAACCTGTAGCCCCTGTTTCGAGTTGCAAATATGAGCAATAGAACTAGTATCAAATAACCAGACGCTACTACGAGCATTAGTAAGTGATACGTCTCCAGCGTATCTATAATTTATGAAGTATTCATGTTGTTATATTATCATTCTTGGATGTTTTACAATCATTTTATAGCAACTTTATATCATTTTTTGGGACTAACCTATTGACCCAGTGCCTAGTGCCAGTTCTTGTTTTTTGCTTGTTTTTACATCGCAGAAAATCAATATCAAACAGAGTCCAAACACCGCGAAACTTTTTTTGGATTTTTATGGAACAGAAGACATTCAACGAGCTAGAGCAGCACCTGGGGTGTGTGTTGGGGAATGTAGCAGAATTTTAAAATTTTCTATGCATTACCAAGATCAATCTATGGAGTCATCTAGCAACGAGGGAGAGAGGAGTGCATCTACATACCCTTGTAGATCGCGCATGGAAGCGTTCAAGAGAATGGGGTTGATGGAGTCGTACTCGTCGTGATCCAAATCACCGATGACCAAGTGCCGAACGGACGGCACCTCTGCATTCAACACACGTACGGTTGGGAAGATGTCTCCTCCTTCTTGATCTAGCAAGGGGGAAGGAGAGGTTTATGAAGATCCAGCAGCACGACGGTGTGGTGGTGGATGCAGCAGGATCCCGGCAGGGCTTCGCCAAGCGCTAGCGGGGAGGAGAGGTGTTACGGAGGGAGAGGGAGGCGCCAAGAGCAAGGGTATGGCTGCCCTCCCTCCCCCCTCTTTATATAGGGGCCTTGGGGGGGCGCTGTCCCTAGGGAGATGGATCTCCAAGGGGGCGGCGGCCAAGGGGTGGCTTCCCCCCAAGCCAAGTGGGGGGCGCCCCCACCCCTAGGGTTTCCCAACCCTAGGCGCAGGGGAGGCCCAAGGGGGGGCGCACCAGCCCACTAGGGGCTGGTTCCCCTCCCAACTCAGCCCATGGGGCCCTCCGGGATAGGTGGCCCCACCCGGTGGACCCCCAGGACCCTTCCGGTGGTCCCGGTACAATACCAGCGACCCCCGAAACCTTCCCGATGGCCGAAGCTGGACTTCCTACTTTACCTCCGGACCATTCCGGAACTCCTTGTGACATCCGAGATCTCATCCGGGACTCCGAACAACTTCCGGGTTACTGCATACTAATATCTCTACAACCCTAGCATCACCGAACCTTAAGTGTGCAGACCCTACGGGTTCGGGAGACATGCAGACATGACCGAGATGCCTCTCCGGTCAATAACCAACAGCGGGATCTGGATACCCATGTTGGCTCCCACATGCTCCACGATGATCTCATCGGAAGAACCACGATGTCGAGGATTCAATTAATCCGTATACAATTCCCTTTGTCAATCGGTACGTTACTTGCCCGAGACTCGATCGTCGGTATCCCCATACCTCATTCAATCTCGTTACCGGCAAGTCACTTTACTCGTGCCATAATGCATGATCCCGTGATCAACCACTTGGTCACATTGAGCTCATTATGATGATGCATTACCGAGTGGGCCCAGAGATACCTCTGCGTGATACGGAGTGACAAATCCCAGTCTCGATTCGTGCCAACCCAACAGACACTTTTGGAGATACCTGTAGTGTACCTTTATAGTCACCCAGTTACGTTGTGACGTTTGGCACACCCAAGGCACTCCTACGGTATCCGGGAGTTGCACAATCTCATGGTCTAAGGAAATGATACTTGACATTCGGAAAAGCTACAGCAGACGAACTACACGATCTTTGAGCTATGCTTAGGATTGGGTCTTGTCCATCACATCATTCTCCTAATGATGTGATCCCGTTATCAATGACATCCAATGTCCATAGTCAGGAAACCATGACTATCTTTTGATCAACGAGCTAGTCAACTAGAGGCTCACTAGGGACGTGTTGTGGTCTATGTATTCACACATGTATTGCGATTTCCGGATAACACAATTATAGCATGAACAATAGACAATTATCATGAACAAAGAAATATAATAATAACCATTTTATTATTGCCTCTAGGGCATATTTCCAACAGGGTGCCCCGAGGGGGGCACAACCCACCAGGGCGCGCCTGGGGGCCCAGACGCGCCCAGGTGGGTTGTGCCCACCTAGGTGGCCTCCCGCACCCCCTCTTTACCCTATAAATTCCCAAAAATTCCATAAACCCTCGTGGTTAACCTAGATCAGAAGTTCCGCCGCCGCAAGGCTCTGTAGCCACCGAAAACCAATCTAGACCCTTTCCGGCACCCTGCCGGAGGGGGGAATCATCTTCGGTGGCCATCCTCATCATCTCAGTGGTCACCATGATGAGGAGGGAGTAGTCCACCCTCGGGGCTGAGGGTTTGTACAAGTAGCTATGTGTTTAATCTCTCTCTCTCTCTCTCCCGTGTTCTTGAGATGTCACGATCTTGATGTATCGCGGGCTTTGTTAATATAGTCAGATCATATTGTGTTTTCCCCTCTCTATCTTGTTGTGATGAATTGAGTTTTTCCCTTTGAGTTTTCGTTGTTAGCGGATTGAATACTTTTATGGATTTGAGAACACTTGATATATGTCTTGCAATTGAATACTCGTGGTGACAATGGGGTATCGTATTGATTCACTTGATATATATTTTGGCACACAACTCACGGATTCCCAGGTGACATTGGGGTAATCTATGCATAGGGGTTGATGCACATTCTTATCTTTGTTTCTCCGGTAGAAATCTTGGGGCACTCTTTGAAGTTCTTTGTGTTGGATTGAATATTATGAATCTGAATTTGCTTTGGTGTTATTTTAGTATGAACTCTTGGTTAGATCGATCAGAAAGAATAGCTTTGTGTTAATTTAGTACGAACTCTAGGATAGATTGATCGGAAAGAATAGCTTTGAGGTGGTTTTGTACCCTACAAACAATTCCGTCTTATGTTCTCTGCTAGATAGGAACTTTGGAGTGATTCTTCATCGCACGTTGAGGGACGGTTATATGATCCAATTATATTAGCACCGTTGAGAGGTTGCACTAGTGAAAGTACGGACCCTAGGCCTCATTTTCAAGCATTGCAATACCGTTTTTGTGCACATTTACTATTTGCTACCTTGCTGTTTTTATTTATTCAGGTTATAAAAATATATTTCTACCATCAATATTACACTTTTATCACCATCTCTTTGCCGAACTAGTGCACCTATACAATTTTCCATTGTATTGGGTGTATTGGGCACACAAGAGATTTCTTGTATTTGGTTGCAGGGTCGTTTGAGAGAGACCATCTTCATCCTACACCTCCCACAGATTGATAAACCTTAGGTCATCCACTTGAGGGAAAATTGCTACTGTCCTACAAAACTCTGCGCTTGGAGGCCCAACACGTGTCTACAAGAATAAAGTTGCGTAGTAGACATCGTATATCAAATATACCTTTCACTTTGCCATCCTTCTTATCCACCAAATACTTGGGGCAGTTCCGCTTCCAGTGACCAGTCCCTTTGCAGTAGAAGCACTCAGTTTCAGGCTTAGGTCCAGACTTGGGCTTCTTCCCTTGAGCAACAACTTGCTTGCTATTCTTCTTGAAGTTCCCCTTCTTCCATTTGCCCTTTTTCTTGAAACTAGTGGTCTTTTTAACCATCAACACTTGATGCTCCTTATTGATTTCTAACTCCGCAGCCTTAAGCATCACGAAGAGCTCGGGAATTGTCTTTTCCATCCCTTGCATGTTATAGTTCATCATGAAGCCTTTATAGCTTGGTGGCAGTGATTGAAGAACTCTGTCAATGACACTATCATCAGGAAGATTAACTCCTAGCTGAGTCAAGTGGTTATGGTACCCAGACATTCTGAGTATGTGTTCACTGACAGAACTGTACTCCTTCATTTTGCAGCTATAGAACTTGTTGGAGACTTCCACTACTGCAGGATGCTACTAATGCGACACTATGATCAGAGACCCTGCGAGAAACTGTGTGCGATGCAATAATCGCAAACGGTGGTGTATGAAAACCATCAAAAAAGGTGCAAAACGTTTGCGATGGAGGGTGCATCAAACACAGTTCAGATTTTAGTTGCGTGTGTGATGAAGGGCATACAGTTCAGTTCAATTAACTATTTGCGATGAGGAGGAACAAAAGAAAGGGGCAGCAAGATGAAGGCGTGTGCGATACACAGCATACGGTTCACTCGGATGAACTGTTTGTGATTAGGCAAAACAAAAGAAACGGGCAGACAGATGAAGGTGTGTGCGATATATAGCATACAGTTCACTCGGATGAACTGTTTGTGATTAGGCAACACAAAAGAAATGGTCAGCCATATCAAGGTATGTGCGATATATGGCATGCGGTTCACTCGGATGAACTGTTCATGTTGACACAAGAGAACAGAAATGGTTCAACTTAACAAGACGTGTGTGTTGTGCGATGGGATTGCATACAGGACAACAACACACACACACACACACACTTATAAGGACATGCTTGCATAACCAAATTAAACATTCACTTACATAGGTGGCTACTACAACCATGGCATTTGCACACACCAAAGTAAACTATTACATGCATAATTACATAGGTGGCTACTACACACATGACATTTCCACACACCAACAATAAAGTAAACTATGTATTACATACATGATTAACTAGAATAAACGATCATCTGATCATCATCTACTTCTTGTGACACTTGCTCTGCTTGTGGCTCGATCCAGGCTCGTCGATTTTGGTAACGAGGCACTTCCTCATGTCAACGATCCGCCTGTGCATCTTGTAGCATGTGTACACGCTCTTGGCCGCGAACCTAAGGTGAGGTTCATCCATTTGCCGCATCCAGGCGCCGTGCCAGGATACGGGACTTGTTCTTTGGGCATCCTGCTTCATCTTTTCGTAGTAGGGGTCGATGATGGCCGAGGCGAGTTCGACCAGGGAGTCCTTCGTGCTGCCCCAGACCCTGTAGTGGTCATGGATTTCAACAAGGTTCTTGCAGGCCAAGCCCGTAACACGGAGGGTGTTTACATCGTCGGTGGTTTCCACCGTGGCGAACTTGTAGTCGGAGCTATTGACAAACCTGTTGAAACGGTCGCAAGGCTCTGTGGCCATGCAATAGTGGTAGATGAGGACATGATGGCCCATGCACAAATGGGCGATGGAAACCGTCTAATCTATGCTGGGACGACCGATGGTGTATTGGAGGTCGATGCCGACCACCTTGGTCTTGTCTCAAGCAAGCAACTGCTCAACGCTGTTGATGTAGTCGTCCACCACGGCTGGGTCGATGGTGTACACCACCGAGATATCCGTCTCCCTCGCGTGGGTCTCCACTCCATGCTTGCTGAACTCCATTGGAGCGCCGCTGGACATCCCCTCTCTATGTGTCATCGTGGGTGTGCTTGTTGTGTTGTGGGGCACGATTGAAAGGTTGAAGAGACTAAGGTTATAATGGCCGCGGGAATTAAAGAGGAAGTCAGACGACCAGGAATATCGGCAGGCCCTGATGGCAGTTCTAATTTGCAGCGCGTAACTCCATCGTGTCGCACGTAACTGCATCACGTGGCAACGCGCGCGGCACAACCGCATGCATATGGGCCCCCCGACGTGATCGTGCGCACGCCCAACCGCCGGCAGAGCACGTGCAAAGGGACGTGAGCAGAGCACTCCACGGTCGCCTGAACGGCGATCAACCATCTCTATCTCTACTCTTATAAAAGACCGAGTTGGTGATGATGGTGTGCCTGCCATCGTGTAATATAGACAGTCCAATCTATATCTGACGGTTAGAAAGCAAACTATGACAATTTTGCAAAAAGATACCCGTACCTCTCTCCACACTTGCAGATAAGGACTTCTCTTGTTCATCCTTTTCTCTCACAAGATAAACTACTCATACAAATGTGAGCATCTTGCTAGTATATATATGCATATAACAGTTGAACGCGCAAGGAAAAGCTGTCCACAAGCCGAGTGCGTCGACGGACGCGAGCAGAGCACACCAACGAACACGACAAAGTGCACCGCGGCGCGTAACAGCGAGCAGAGCTTGCTGAGGGACGCGAGCAGAGGACGACACAGTGATACGTGGCAAATAAGACGAACTGTGCGAGCGGTGTCGGAGACATCAAGCACGAATCAGATTAGAGTTGCGTGTGCGATACATGGCATACAATTGATCCATCTGAGATGTTTGTGATGGAATAAGCCGTTTGTGTCGCGGGCAAACGCTTGCTGGTATATAACCTTAAATTTGACCAAAACAGTGTTAATGCATATTACAAAAATTATATAGCTAGAAACTATGTTCAAATACGACACCAACGATATAATCTTTGGCGACATGCATTTGTATTTTATTAGTTAAATTCTACTTATAAACCAGGACGGGGTATAGTAGGTAATTAAATTGCAAACATTTTTTAATTAAACATATCCTCTCGCACGTCTTGTCACCCCACTGCTGCAGACGACTTGCAGCGTAAGCTTGCGCAGCGCGCGGGGGCGTTCTTTTGGCCAAATAGTGGCGCCAATGAATCATCGGTGAGCCCGTTCCCACACAACCTCACAGTTTCCTGCGCAAGCTTCTCGCCTGACTCGGTGAGATCCCCCAAAATCACAATGCTTACCAGCCTGCTATAAAAACCCTCACGGCTGGCGAGTCCTGTGTCGCATTTTCCCCTCCCTCCCTATAGCTTATCTCGTCTACTTCTCCCACAATCTCTAATGGCACAGGTCCGTCATCATTGCTCAGCCACTCCGCCGTCATCAGAGGACAGCTCCAGCTGGGAGGCTACACCGCGGCGGCAGCGCAGTCCCCGACATAGTGTAGTGCGCGTGGCATCCCTGTTGGGTGTGCGCAAAACACCCACCACACGATCCGTCGCCGCTGCCCGTCGGGAGCTGTTGCCGGCCGCCGTTGCTGCCACACCACCGTCGAAAGACAGGGCCATCTCCTGCTCCGCCGCCGCAGCCCAAAGGCAGGAGGTGGCCATCGTGGCCGCCACCCCACTGCCAGCCACCGTGGCCATCACCCGCTCCACCACCATGGCCCGAAGGCGGGAGGTGGTGGTCGTGGCCGCCACCCCATCGTCGGTCGCCATGGCCGCCAGCCCATCATCGACCGCCGGGATTATCACCCGCTCCGCCGCCGCGGCCTGAAGGCGGGAGGTGGAGGTGGAGGCCCGCACATGCGTCAGCGACCTTGCGTGCTACATCGAGTTCCTGCGGGAGGAGGAGGAGCGCCTCATCAAGCATGCAAAGAGCCTTACCGCAGCCGTGGCCGCAGCACACACCGATGGAGAGGCGAGGAATCAGGAGATCTACGAGCAGTCCGGCCGCTTCAAGAGGGATCATCTGGAGCGGCAGTGGGCATTTGAGCTGGCGAGCGTCGCTGAACGTGCAGCACCGGCATGCACCATATTGCATTTGTCCAGCTCGTCGGTAGGCTCCTTCTCCTCCTCTGCCTCTTACTGAGGGGGTGAGCGCGCTTGGCAGAGGAGAGGCTGCCGGAAGTAGCACAAAGCCCCTTCGTGGTAGTAGTAGTATTTAGGGGCTATTCTGTTCAGTTCATCTGACTATAGATGTGTGGTCGAACTGTACAACACACTTAAAATTAGCTAGTATATATAGTTGAACTAGCTATTTCAGTACGTGGTTGGCAACAATTGGGGAGAAGTTTGGTCGGTTCAGCTGTCGAGTTGAACTGTTTGTATAAATTAAGAATGACTGCTTAATCTATGAATGAAATATATGCTTAATTACTGAATTTTAGTTGCATAAATTAGATAGTGCTAATGATTTCTAGCTGCATATTTTGACAAATCGCAGTGTTACAAGGATTGACAAATGGCAACGTTACTAGATCAACAAATGTAAATCTTTCCAATTTGACAAATGGCAACATACCCAATAATTGTTTGTACATGGTTGCACACGGGTCATCCAAAACAACCGTTTGCATTGAAGGGATGCACAAATCCTGAGCTACTCTCACTTTGCATATGGGTATTCTATCTAAAACGTTTGCGATCAAGAGCTGCACAAATCCTGCTCGACACATTTTCCCTTGGCTTCCTGGTGAAGCTGTCGGTTTGCATACGGGTGTTTTAACTAAAACGTTTGCGATGAGTGTTTTATATTTAAAAACCGAATTAAACTGGGGAAACCGAATTAAACCTGGGAAGCTGAATTTTTTTACCACGGCATGTTGATGCCGCTCCATGATAGCATGCCAAGTTTCATGAATTTCAGACGAGTTTTTGATTTACTAGAATTTAAAAACCAGGTAACTCAATGTTTGTGACCGAGTGACAGTGGCAGGTTGTTTGAAGTTCATTCACATTTCTTCCATGGGACCTAAGCATGCACCCAAGGACACATATTTGGTTTTCAACCAGTTTATATGCACTGGAGAATGTGCATGTAGTTCAAATTTGAATTATGCACATAAAATGCCTGGAAAACCCAGTTAATGTATAAAAATGTCCAAACGAACCTCGAAAAATTCCAAAATTGAACACAACACTCTTGTTGTTCTATGTTGACACTCGAATTTTTTTGAAAGCAATAAGAGGCAATGGATATCATTTCATCCCCCAAGGTGGCACGTTCCCTGCCAAAACCATCACTGTGAGAAGCTCTGGTTTGTGAGAAGCTTATACCCGAACCTGCCCCAAATGGGATGAAATTTTTACCACGGCATGTTGATGCCGCTCCATGTTAGCATGCCAAGTTTCATGAATTTCAGACGAGTTTTAGATTTACTAGAATAGAAAAACCAGGTATATCAATATGTGCGGCCGACTAACGGTGGCAGGGTGTTTGAAATTCATTCCAATTTCTTGCATGGGACCTAAGCATGCAACGACACATATTTGATTTTTCAACCAGTTTATATGCACCAGAGAATGTGCATGTAGTTCAAATTTGAATTATGCGCATAAAATGCCTAGAAAACCGAGTTAATGTAGAAAAATGTCCAAACGAACCCCGAAAATTTCCAAAATTGAACACATCACTCTTGTTGTTCTATGTTGACACTCGAAATTTTTTGAAAGCAATAAGAGGCAACCGATATCGTTTCGCCCCCAAAGGTGGCATGTTCCCTACTGAAACCATCACGCTTGTTGTGAGAAGCTCTGGTTTGTGAGAAGCTTATACCCAAACCTGCCCCAAATGGGACAAATTTTTTACCACAGCATGTTGATGCCACTCCATTATAGCATGCCAAGTTTCATGAATTTCAGACGAGTTTTTGATTTACTAGAATTTAAAAACCAGGTATCTCAATGTTTGCGGCCGAGTGACGGTGGCAGGGTGTTTGAAATTCATTCCCATTTCTTGCATGGAACCTAAGCACGCACCCAAGGACACATATTTGATTTTTCAACCAGTTTATATGCACTGGAGAATGTGCATGTAGTTCAAATTTGAATTATGCACATAAAATGCCTGGAAAACCCAGTTAACGTATAAAAATGTCCAAACGAACCCCAAAAAATTCCAAAATTGAACACAACACTCTTGTTGTTCTATGTTGACACTCGAATTTTTTTGAAAGCAATAAGAGGCAACGGATATCATTTCGTCTCCAAAGGTGGCACGTTCCCTACAGAAACCATCACGCTTGTTGTGAGAAGCTTATACCCAAACCTGCCTCAAATGGGACAAATTTTTTACCATGACATGTTGATGCTGCTCCATGATAGCATGCCAAGTTTCATGAATTTCAGACGAGCTTTGGATTTACGAGAATTTAAAAACCAGGTATCTCAATATGTGCGGCCGATTGACGGTGGCATGGTGTTTGAAATTCATTCCCATTTCATGCATGGTACCTAAGCATGCAACCAAGGACACATATTTGATTTTTCAACCAGTTTATATGCACTTGAGAATGTGCATGTAGTTCAAATTTGAATTAGGCGCATAAAATGCCTGGAAAACCCAGTTAATGTATAAAAATGTCCAAACGAACCCAAAAAAATTCCAAAATTGAACACAACACTCTGGTTGTTCTATGTTGACACTCGGAATTTTTTGAAAGCAATAAGAGGCAACGGATATTGTTTTGTCCCCAAAGATGGCACATTCCCTTCCGAAACCATCACGCTTGTTGTGTGAAGCTCTAGTTTGTGAGAAGCTTATACCCAAACCTGCCCCAAATGGGAAAAAAATTACCACGGCATGTTGATGCCGCTCCATGACAGCATGCCAAGTTTCATGAATTTCAGATGAGTTTTTGATTTACTATAATTTAAAAACCAGGTATCTCAATGTTTGCGGCCGAGTGATGGTGGCAGGGTATTTGAAATTCATTCCCATTTCTTGCATGGGACCTAAGCATGCAACCAAGGACACATATTTTATTTTTCAACCAGTTTATATGCACTGGAGAATGTGCACGTAGTTCAAATTTGAATTATGCGCATAAAATGACTGGAAAACCTAGTTAATGTATAAAATGTCCAAACGAACCCCCAAAAATTCCAAAATTGAACACAACACTCTTGTTGTTCTATGTTGACACTCGAAATTTTTTGAAAGCAATAAGAGGCAACGGATATTGTTTCGTCCCCAAAGGTGGCACGTTCCCTACCGAAACCATCACGCTTGTTGTGAGAAGCGCTGGTTTGTGAGAAGCTTATACCCAAACCTGCCCCAAATGGGACAAATTTTTAACCACGGCATGTTGATGCCACTCCATGATAGCATGCCAAGTTTCATGAATTTTAGACGAGTTTTGGATTTACTAGAATTTAAAAACTAGGTATCTTAATATGTGCGGCCGACTGACGGTGGCAAGGTGTTTGAAATTCATTCCCATTTCTTGCATGGGACCTAAGCATGCAACCAAGGACACATATTTGATTTTTCAAGCAGTTTATATGCACTGGAGCATGTGCATGTAGTTCAAATTTGAATTATGCGCATGAAATGCCTAGAAAACCCAGTTAATGTATAAAAATGTCCAAACGAACCCCAAATAATTCCAATTTTTTTGATGACACACCTATAGTTGCATGTTCACTGTAGATAAAAGTTCTAGCAATTGAAGCACCGTCCATGGTCGCTGTGACCCCATAATGTAATTCAAATCAAGACAAAAAAATCAAGTAGATCCCACACAGTATATTATAACC
Organism: Triticum urartu; assembly: GCF_056163025.1. Taxonomy (NCBI): domain Eukaryota; kingdom Viridiplantae; phylum Streptophyta; class Magnoliopsida; order Poales; family Poaceae; genus Triticum; species Triticum urartu. Next base: position 148,643,599 of record NC_141873.1, on the reverse strand, counting down.
AACTGTTTGTGATGCAGCACAAAATATCTTCGGACCGTGTCTGTATAAGGGAACGTATCTGATGACACTTTGCGCACCAGTTTTTTGGCTGAAGCGATTCCAAATTTTCGGCTTCCGCGGAAATATCTACCTCCCCGCCCCCTCCCCCTTACCAAAAGCCACATTTCCCCTATTTCCGCCTTCTTTTCTAAGTTGAAGCCTTCACTCATTGCTTGCAGTGCTACCGCCTCCTCACCGGCAACCCTCCTTCACGCTGCTCGGCCTCGCCTATCCAGGCAGGTAATCCACACCCGACCCCATCCTCCTCCCCCTTGCACATCCCACATGCCCCGACCGTCGGCGCGAGCGCGACACCTTCCACCCAAATCACCGACCCCTCCACCAAATAAGCGCTGACCTAAGCCATGGTGCATGCTGTATAGCTAGGACCTCAAGGAGCATTTGGCAGTGGAGAAGCAAATCACGACCGCACGCGCGGATGAGGTCGCGATGGCTGCCATTCGTGCCGACCCCCAGATCTTGAAGGAGCACCTTGCCATTTGCTAGCTACGCCGGTTAAGCATGCTCGGTTTACCCGTTGCGTGTGTTGCTCCTGCCTTTCCTTCACAAATTTCTAGTGAATTATGCTATCTAATTTTACCATGCAATCTGTTGCTCTAGTGTATATGTTCTATATGTCGTGCAGTGTGGTGCTCACTTATTAACTATTTTGTTAATTAGTTGTCATCTTCTGTTAACTATTTGGTTCAATTCTGCAAATGTGATGTTCAATTCTTCAGGCTGCAATTTTATATTGTCTTCCATGTGAGAAATAAATCGAATTTATCTTTACAAAATACATGAGAAACGAATACAATTTCTATATTTCCAAGTTGTCAAGCATGCTTGGTTTGGTTATACATTGCGGAATGTGGTGCTCAGTTAACGTTTGGTTCATTTGTGTTGTGGTGTTTAATTAACTGTTTGGTTCAATTCTGCAATGCGATGTTCAATAGTTGTGGGTGCATTCTGTTATTGTATACCATGTGAGGAATAAATTGAATTTGGCTGTAGTAAATACATGAGAAACAAATACAATCGCTACAATTGGCTATAGTTAACTGTTTGGTTAACTGTCTGATCTTCTATTAGGAGTATGTTATATTGTGCAATGTGGTGCTCAGTTAATGTTGGTTCATTTGTTGTGGTGTTTAGTTAACTGCTTGGTTCAATTCTGCAATGCGATGTCCAATTGTCGTGGGTAGAATTTTGTATTGTTGTGCATGTGAGGAATAAATCGAATTTGGCCGCACTTAATACATGAGAAACATATACAAGTGCTATATTTCCTAGTTCCTAATCATGCTTGGTTTGGATAAATGGGTTTTCCGTGTGGCTTGAATTAATCTGATGAATCTGCAATGTGCTTATTTTTCATCAACATATTTTACTAATAGCATGCGAACCCTTACTTAACCTGATGACTAACTACCTTATATGTGTTGCAGGGAAACAACGGGAAGCACCGAGGTTTACAATCGAGGTTAGCACATGCATGGTCCGTTGTCTAATAACACATTATTGTGCAATTGCAGGAACCATTCTAATATTTAGGTTTTTAACAATTTTGGTCTTGCACATGTAGGTCCTGCTGTCAGAGGTTTTGACCCACTGTTCGACCCTTTTTGCATATGGGGAAATGAGTTGTCCATGAATATCAGTCAAGTCAAGAAACTCAGAAAGATTGTTAGGATAAAGAAATTAGCGATAAAAAACAACAAGATCTTTGTCTGCACAATGAAGAAGACATCAGTTCACTACAGGATGGTACTAACTAGTATACCTTGCCCTTTTTATTCCTTTGCCCCATTTTCAATATAGAGAAGATATTTATGCACATCCTTGTTTTCTGGCCTTTCTAAAGTAGTTCACTGATGATTACCTCTCAAACCACCTGTATGGGCAGGAGGCGAGAAAGGTATTCATACAACATCCACGGTTCAATATTGAAGTGTTCCTGAAGAGGATGAAGGATGGACGGTCAATCATCCACATGCACTGGCCTAAAGTTACAAAGACCTTCAACATCAATGAAGGTTCAATATTCGCTTTCTGCTTCAGCAGTTTTCCAGATGAGATACATATGTCTATGTACCGTCTATGATGCTAATTTCAAAAGGTTATAGATGTTGCATGTGAAACTTGGTCCTGGTGTAGTTGTGTAATGGGGTAGCTGAGTGTTGAAGCTATATGATGTTGTACTCTGATGTATTTCAATTATGAAAACGAAATATATTGTGTGCTTAATATGAAATGCCAATTAGATTAATAAATGGATTATGAATAATCGGATAATTAGCCTGCTAATTGGGTTTTGCTATTGCAAACGGTTGTTGAAAAAATACCGTGGGCGATGACCTCAGGCAACGCACACAGTTTCTAGGAATAAACCGTGTTGGATCAATGAAAAATCACACACGACTTTCTCTTGAAAACTATTTGCATTAGGCCACCTTGCGCAAATGTTTACCACATAAAACCTGTGTGTGATGGAGAGCCTTTTCCACACAATTTCTTCTACGGACCGTGTGTGATACATTCAATAACGCAAACGATTTAACGGGAAAAAAATGTTTGTGATGTACCTATGAACGGAAACATTTTCCTTGGAGCGACTGTGTGGGGTGTACATACGAACAGAAACATTTGGCGGGGACTGACTGTGTGGGATGTACTTGCGACTGGAAACAATTTCGCCGTATAATTGTATTTGTTTAGCTCTATTGTACGTATTTCCGTATTTGAGCGCTCGTCGGTCGCACACCATCTCATTTTCCCGAGCGTGCGTGCCAGGAGGGCATATCCCTAACGGTTTCTGGGTCGTGTGGGAAGGACCCTCCCTATCGCCCACACTCACATGGCGATGGTTCCAAATGCCGTCGTGGAAAGGGGTTAAAAACCATTTGTTTAGGAGCTCACTGTACCAGTGTTCATATCTCTCAACACGGGCATTTGCTTGAAATACTAACTTCAACTCTGGGAACATCTCATATGCTCCATGACATTCAAAACGTCTTTGAAGTCCCGATTCTAAGCCGTAAAGCATGGCACACTGAACTATCGAGTAGTCATCAGCTTTAGTTTGCCAGACGTTCATAACGTCCGGAGTTGCTCCTGCAGTGGGTCTTGCACCTAGCGGTGCATCTAGGACGTAATTCTTCTGTGCAGCAATGAGGATAATCCTCAAGTTACAGCCCTAGTCCGTGTAGTTGCTACCATCATCTTTCAACTTAGCTTTCTCTAGGAACACATTAAAATTCAAGGGAATGGTAGCACGGGCCATTGATCTACAACAACATAGATATGCAAAAACTATCAGGACTAAGTTCATGATAAATTTAAGTTCAATTAATCATATTACTTAAGAACTCCCACTTAGATAGACATCCCTCTAGTCATCTAAATGATCACGTGATCCATATCAACTAAACCATGTCCGATCATCACGTGAGATGGAGTATTTTTCAATGGTGAACATCTCTATGTTGATCATATCTAGTATATGATTCATGTTCGACCATTAGGTCTCAGTGTTCTGAGGCCATATCTGCATATGCTAGGCTCATCAAGTTTAACCTGTGACGCCCCGAGACCGCTGTGACAGGTGTTTTCTAGTTTTTCGCTGTCGTTGCCATGTCATTCGCTTGATTGTTGCATATTGTCTTGTCATCATGTGCATTGCATCATCATGTTTTCAAAACTTGCATCCGTCCCGGTCTCCTCGTTCCGTTCATTGTCCGTTCTGAGCCCAGACACACTTGCACACGCCCGCAGCACGTCTGAAATATTATTTTATAAGTGGCCGGAAAATGTTCTCGGATTGGGTTGAAAGTTGGCGTGTGGTCTTATTATAGGGTAGATAGACCGCATGCCAAGTTTCATCGCATTTGGAGTCCGTTTGATGCCCCAACATTTAACTATAGCGGCAGTATAGCCGATCAAACGTCGAACGTTTTCGGTCTTCGGAAACGGTTGCCGGGCTGTCCTCTTTCCTCTCCTCTCAGCCCAAGCCTCTCTACACATTTCACTACCGACCGCCAGGCCAGCCTACCCCTCTTTGCACAGTGCATCGACCCCTCGCGCATGTCCGAAACTCACCCGAACCCGACTCGGACAGTAATCACCATTGGGTCCGGATCATCCCCAAACGTCTACAAAACATCTCCGTTTTGTTAATTGGACTCCCTAGCTATTTTATCCGCGATCGTCCGATTGCGATCGTAGGGTCGAGATAGCCCCTAACCTAATCCGTGATGTATATATGTAGTCCACTCCTAGTCTAATTTCAGACCAAGTCCCTAATTTCTAGGGATCCTCCCAGCCGCCGCCGCCGCACTCATTCCCCACCTCGGGATCCTCTCATTCCCCCTGCACCAACCACCAGCCATCTCCCCTCGATCCATCGATCCACCCAACCGTCCGCAGCCTCCCTCACTTTTTGGATCGGCAGGAACCGCGCCTGGATCCCCTCCCTCTCGGGTCTTCCTTGGAGCCAGCTGTCCTCGCCGGTGATGAGCAGCAGCGCCAACAGGACCTCCCCGTGCGCCGCCAGATCCAGGCCGGGCCTCCTCGCACCCTCCTTCCTCCCGTTCTTCTTGCCTCTGGTCTCTAACCTCTCTTCCCCGTGTTCCTCGCAGAAGAACCAACGCCATGGCACCGCCCTCACCTCGTCCCGATCCAGTGGACCCGGACGCAAGGATCTTGCCGCCCCGGATCTCCTCCACCCGTGCCTGCACCCATCATCGCCGCCCCACCAAGTCCCACGCCATGGACGCCCGTGCCAGCTAGCCCCTGCCGTCGAGCCGCCCCTAAGCTTCGTCTGCACCGCCATTTCCTGGATTCGGCCGTCTTCGCCATCTCCAGCGCTGCCGGAGCCCCAAGACCCCTCCGCCAAGACCCGTCGTGGCCGCTATCGTGCCCCGCCGCCGCTTCCTGGTTTGAGTGCCCGTGCGAGGATTCCCAACGCATCAATGCGTTGACCTCATTGAGCGGGACGAGCCCATCCACCCGATGGGCCTCTAGGGCCCATACCTCCACGCGTGGCCCAGTTCCAGCAGGCCCAGCCTGCCTCCCCAGCTGCGCCCAGCCTTTCCACAAGTCGGCCCATGTGGCCTGGTGAGCAGCCCCCGCTCCTATGCACTTTGGGCCGGCCAGATTCGGCCCAGTGTATATTTTTTCAGATCTGCGAGTTTGTCTTTTTCCAGAGACAGCAGTTTTGCAGATTGGCCCCTAAACTTCATGCATTTAATAACTTCACAACCGTGCATCGGATCTAAATAATTTATATATGAAACTTGCTTATAATTTCATCTAGTTTAATAATATGTCATTTTCATCCATGTTTAAAATGCTTAAAATGCTGTTTGTTTGAATTTGCTTAAATAACATGCTAAAATGATTTATTTCATAACTAAATAACCGTAGCTCCAAATTTAACAAAATTTATATGTAAATGGGGTAGAAAAATGCCTAGTATAACATGGTGGCATCACTTTACATGTTTAACAACTATAAAATATGGTTTAGGGCAGAACAATACCAAACCCAATATATGCATATGAGGGTTTCCCGGACTTGTTGTTTGTTGTTTCGGCCTCATTTAAACTTGCCTAGATAGGTAGTTTTCATTTGCTTCACCCTCTTGCCATGTTTAATAACATTTAATATTTTTGGGTACATAAACGAGATCAAACTAAATAACTTGAATGTGGTGTTTCTTCAATATCCAACGGAGTTGCATGTTGAGCTCCACTTAATTTGTAGGATTGTTTGTGCATTTTGCCATGCCATGCCTCATTAAACCGGACATGCATCATACTTGTTTGCGCATTGTGCCATGCTTATGTGATGATTGTTTACTATGTTGTTTGCTTTCTTTCCGGTGTACTTCTTCTCGGTAATCCGGTAACGTTGCGCTTGTGAGGATCCGTTGGCTACGTCCGTTTATCTTCTTGATGGACTCGTTCTTCTTCCTTGCGGGATCTCAGGCAAGATGACCATACCCTCGAAATCACTTCTATCTTTGCTTGCTAGATGCACGCTCTTTTGCTATGCCTATGCTGCGATACCTACCACATGCTTATCATGCCTCCCATATTGCCATGTCAAGCCTCTAACCCACCTTGTCCTAGCAAACCGTTGTTTGGCTATGTTACTGCTTTGCTCAGCCCCTCTTATAGCGTTGCTAGTTGCAGGTGAAGATTGGAGTTTGTTCCTTGTTGGGACATGGATTATTGTTGGGATATCACAATATCTCTTATTTAATTAATGCATGTATATACTTGGAAAAGGGTGGAAGGCTCGGCCTTATGCCTGGTGTTTTGTTCCACTCTTGCTGCCCTAGTTTCCGTCATACCGATGTTATGCTCCTTGATTTTGCGTTCCTTACACGGTTGGGTTATAATGGGAACCCCTTGACAGTTCGCCTTGAATAAAACTCCTCCAGCAAGGTCCAACCTTGGTTTTACCATTTGCACTAACAACCTACCACCTTCCCTTGGGTTCTGCAGACTCAAGGGTCATCTTTATTTAACCCCCCGGGCCAGTGCTTCTCTAAGTGTTGGTCCGAAACGGGCAGCCTGCGGGGCCACCTCGGGGAAACTTGAGGGTTGGTTTTACTCATAGCTTGACCTATCCGGTGTTGCCCTGAGAACGAGATATGTGCAGCTCCTATCGGGATTGTTGGCGCATCAGGCGGCTTTGCTGGTTTAGTTTTACTATTGTCGAGATGTCTTGTAACCGGGATTCCGAGTCTGATTAGGTCTTCCTGGGAGAAGGAATATCCTTCGTTGACCGCGAGAGCTTGTGATGGGCTAAGTTGGGACACCCCTGCAGGGATATGATCTTTCGAAAGCCGTGCCCATGGTTATGGGCAGATGGGAATTTGTTAATGTCCGGTTGTAAAAAACTTGAGACTTATCTTAATTAAAATACATCAACCGCGTGTGTAACCGTGATGGTCTCTTCTCGGCGGAGTCCGGGAAGTGAACACGGTGTTGGAGTTATGCTTGGCGTAGGTTGTTCTAGGATCACTTCTTGATCATAGATTCTCAAACGTGCTTTGCCTTCTCTTCTCGCTCTCATTTGCGTATGTTAGCCACCATATATGCTAGTGCTTGCTGCAGCTCCACCTCATACCTTTTCCCTACCTATAAGCTTAAATAGTCTTGATCGCGAGGGTGTGAGATTGCTGAGTCCCCGTGACTCACAGATACTTCCAAAACCAGTTTGCAGGTGCCGATGATACCGTGCAGGTGACACAACCGAGCTCAAGGAGGAGCTCGATGAAGATCTCGTTCATTGTGTTGTTTCATTTTAGTTGATCAGTAGTGGAGCCCAGTTGGGACGATCGGGGATCTGTGTAGCATTTGGGGTAGTCTTCTTTTATTTTGGTTCCGTAGTCGGACCTTGTTTGTATCTGGATGATATAATGCTTAATTCATGTATTGGGTGAAGTGGCGATTGTAAGCCAACTATGTATCTCTTTCCCTTATGTATTACATGGGTTGTGTGAAGATTACCTCACTTGCGACATTGCTTACAATGCAGTTATGCCTCTAAGTCGTGCTTCAACACGTGGGAGATATAGCCGCATCATGGGTGTTACAAGTTGGTATCAGAGCCTTCCCCGACTTAGCAGCCCCCTGCTTGATCAAATCGTTGGCGTTGTTGAGTCTAGAAAAATGTTTTGAATCTTATAGGTTTATATATATCGGAGAGTAGGATTCTTTTTACTCCTCAGTCCCTTCGTCGCTCTGGTGAGGCATCCTGACATAGAGTTTTGACTCTTCTCTTCTCAAATTTCACTAAAAAAAATTTTAGGATCACGCGGGTATCTTGGAATCGTTCCGATGGTTTTGTGACGAGAACATTGTTCTTGGTGCCTCCTGACATTTAGGGGTTGTGGCAGTGTCCCGGGGAGTTGAGCTCCGAGGTGTTGTCGTCACAATTTTATCGTTGCAGTTCTGGAATACCTGAGTTTCGCCGACATCAAAAATCTCTTTTATGCAGTTGTTGGTGAGATAGTCTTGACGCCACCTAGTACTGGGGCGAGAGTTCGGGAGTATCGCCATAACTCGTATAACGGATGCTTTTCGAAGGTTGAGGTAAATGATTTACGAAGTTTTCTTGGTTATGTGTTGAAGGATGGATACATCTGGATGTAGGATTTGCTAGCTTTGGGTGAGATATCATGCTTCCCCTGTATCCCCAACACCTGATTGCATAACCGGGAAAATTTCGGGAGTTTATAAGTGGGAATTCAAGTAACTCTTATGATATCTTTCCGACAGATGTATGTTATGAGATTGGGGTTCGACGTCTAGTGGTCCGCCTATCCACGGTTGGTTTACAGTGGTCTCATTGTGTCTTAAAGAGTCCTTGGCTATGCTGACTCGGGGACGCTTCGTATGTCATGTGCACTGCCTTGTACATGATGGTGTTGTACGATCGAGCCCGTGTAGGCCCCACCACGAAAACTTCGGACGAAATCTCTATCATATGTTTGTTCTGGCTTATTCTGCAAGCCAATCCTTTGTTTTGCTTTTGGTTGTGGTATTCGAGTTGCTTCGAAGTCAAGTGTTGATTCCATACCTTTCCGAACCGGTGTTCTCATACTCCGATGGGAATACCAATCCTTCATGATAATCAAGATTGTCATGTCAATTCTTTTCAACCGGTGTGTTTTCTCTTCAAGTGGATCTGATTATTTCAACATCCGCAAAGATCAACTCAAAGTCTTCTCGATGTTATTTGTTCCATCCGTCCCCAAGTTGCCTTTGTTTTCCCACCCTCCCACCCTTTTTCTTCAAGGACTCAGATTTCTTAATCAAGTATCCTTTTATTGATGGGAAGTCTCTCCATTATTTTCCGTCAATATTCTTATCCGGTGATTATCAGGAAGATACTAGCGGAGTTTCAAGTTCATCATTCTTCGTTCTCTTTCTTCTCCGGTGGTTTCAATTCAAGTTTTCCGTGTTGATCATTCCTTTCCTTTTTTTAAATATCTTCTCTTGTCAGGTGCACCTCGTTATCATTCACCTCTCACTACTCATTTGTTACGGAGTGCTGAAGATATCTTAGAAGATTCACGGTTACATTCTCGATCCGTTCAAGTTCTTTTGAGATTGTTATCTCATTCAAGCCATTTAATTCAACCGGTGCATTCTCTCTTTTAAATCATTCTACGGTGTTTCTTTTGAGTGGGCCCTAACCCACAGGTTTTTTCCCAGGATCTTACCTGACTCTTCTAATTTTCCCAGAGTTATCCTCAATTTTTTCTCAAAGTTTGATGTAAGAATGAGTTATCATCAGTCAAATGTATTTCTCCAAGATCTTTCAAATTCTTTTCATCGTTGGCTCAACCTCTTCGCTTTTGATTCTTCCGGAGTGACTCAACAATTCACGGTGGTGTTTCTCGTCATCATTCTCAGATTTTGAAGACCAAAGAAGAGTTTCTCCTCAATCTGCTCCATTCTCTTCAAGATTCATGGTTCTAGCTTATTGCCATTCTCTCATAATTGTTTTGATTGTGAGAATTCTTCTCATCCATCCGGAGCATCTCATGAGCTGTTTTCATTTTTTTCCTCTGAAGCCCATCATTTCAGAAGAATTATTCATTCTCAGCTTTCAGCTCTCGCTCTCCAAATCTTACCGGTGCATCATTCAAGTATTCTCTAATCAGCTCGGGATCTCTTCGTTCACTTACATCTAAATTCTCTCAAGAATCTTCATTCGTTCTCTAATTCTTACCGGTGATTCATCCCTTTACTTCGTTCATTTTTAATTCTTATGGTGGTTCGTTCAAGAATTCTCTTCCGTTGCTATTGTATTAATTTATCCGTTGTCACAGTCCTACCGGTGGTTCATTGAAGACTTTCTCAAGTTGGCGCTATATCTATCTAAATCCTTTCTACGAGAATAAGTCGTATGGCGATCCGTTGCTTGTCATCAATCTAAATTGGTGAAGGATAAGCATAATGTAATTCTTATTCTTGTTTCATCGAGTAAATTCAATTCATGCTTTCCGGAGGTTCATAAAAAATTCTCGGTTTCAATTGTTTCATCTTTTTTCTTTTCCCGGAGTTCCAAGCTCTCTCAGTTATCTCGTCGCGAAGCTTCATCTAAATCATTGCAAGGATTCACCTTGTGTTTTCAACTTCTCTTTCCTTTCGTGTGATCATCCTTTTGTTGCCGGAATTCTTCATGGAGGCTCTACATGATGGTTCTTTAAGGATTTAATTCCTTCTCGAAGTGTTCATCGAGATTCTTTTCAGAGGAGCTCAAGTATTCTTCATCTTGCATTCCAAAATGCAATTCTTTCTACCTTATCATCTGAGGTCGTGTTATGTCATTGTTGATAATTTCCCTTCATGTTTCATGATTCACAGGTTTTCAAGAGTGACATATCTAAATCCATCATTTTCTCTTTGCTCAAGACATCTTTTCAACCAATTAACCTCTTCATTGGATTTATCTTGGGTTATATTTCACCTAAAGCTTTCCCTAAGGATTTTGCTAATTATGGTGCTTATAAACGACCCTAGTTCTTCATTTATCCTCCCGGTGAAATTAGTTTCTCGTCTTCTTGTTGATATCAATCCAATCTATTGTTTCCGTTAGTGGCATAATTTCACCTCATAGTTTTGAGATGTTTTTACATAAGCCCACAACAACCTTATTATTTTGTTGTTTAATTTTCAACAACTCCATTCAAACCTTCTTTCTAAGGACGCTTTCAAATTCATTCGACGTAGAAGATGTTGTTTTGTTCTTTATTACTTTCAATCTGTTCTATCTTTTGTTCCGGAGGCATTATGATGTTGCTCTCTTCAACCCATCAAATTGTTTGTCAAGATCTTGTTCAATTCCTTCCATTTACAGTAGAAGTGCTGTCCAAATTATATCAGTCTTATTCTTTTTCTATCTTGTTTTAACCGGAGTGTTGTGTCTATCATTCCTCTTCTAACCGGAGTCTCATCCAAGTGCTTTCATATTGAAAAGCTCATATTCTCTACCTTCCATTTCCAACCGGAGTGTTGCCATCATTGATCTTTATCATTACTTGTACATCTCGTGTCAACCGAGGTGCTTGCATCTAATTCTTGTCCATTGTAACCTTTTCCTTATGTCTTTCAACCCATAAGGTTCTTGTAATGTTCCTTGTTCCTCTTTTTTAATGGAGTGTTTTCAACTTTGTTCATCTCCGTTGTATTCTTTTCTCTAAATGGTTTAACCTCTCAAGGTTCGTGGTTTCACTAGTTTGTCAGAGAAGCAACTTAGTTTACCTCTCGTCTTCCTCTTCCGCTTTCCCTCCGGTGCCATTCTAGATCTCGGGACGAGATCCTCTCGTAGTGGTGGAGTGTTGTGACGCCCCAAGACCGTTGCGCCAGGTGTTTTCCAGTTTTTCGCTGTCGTTGCCATGTCATTCACTTGCGTGTTGCATCTTGTCTTGTCATCATGTGCATTGCATCATCATGTTTTCAAAACTTGCATCCGTCCCGGTCTCCTTGTTCCGTCCGTTGTCCGTTCTGAACCCAGACACACTTGCACGCGCCCGCGGCACGTCCGAAATATTATTTTATAAGTGGCCGGAAAATGTTCTCGGATTGGATTGAAAGTTGGCGTGTGGTCTTATTATAGGGTAGATAGACCGCATGTCAAGTTTCATCGCATTTGGAGTCCGTTTGATGCCCCAACGTTTAACTATAGCGGTAGTATAGCCGGTCAAACGTCGAACGTTTTCGGTCTCCGGAAACGGTTGCCGGGCTGTCTTCTTTCCTCTCCTCTCAGCCCAAGCCTCTCTACACATTTCACTACCGACCGCCAGGCCAACCTACCCCTCTTTGCACAGTGCATCGACCCCTCGCGCATGTCCGAAATTCACCCGAACCCGACTCGGACAGTCATCACCGTTGGGTCCGGATCATCCCCAAATGTCTACAAAACATCTCCGTTTTGTTAATTGGACTCCCTAGCTATTTTATCCGCGATCGTTCGATTGCGATCGTAGGGTCGAGATAGCCCCTAACCTAATCCAAGATGTATATATATAGTCCACCCCTAGTCTAATTTCAGACCAAGTCCCTAATTTCTAGGGATCCTCCCAGCCGCCGCCGCCGCACTCATTCCCCACCTCGGGATCCTCTCATTCCCCCTGCACCAACCACCAGCCATCTCCCCTCGATCCATCAATCCACCCAACCGTTTGCAGCCTCCCTCACTTTTTGGATCGGCAGGAACCGCGCCTGGATCCCCTCCCTCTCGAGTCTTCCTTGGAGCCAGCCGTCCCCGCCGGTGATGAGCAGCAGCGCCAACAGGACCTCCCCGTGTGCCGCCAGATCCAGGCCGGGCCTCCTCGCGCCCTCCTTCCTCCCGTTCTTCTTGCCTCTGGTCTCTAACCTCTCTTCCCCGTGTTCCTCGCAGAAGAACCAACGCCATGGCACCGCCCTCACCTCGTCCCAATCCAGTGGACCCGGATGCAAGGATCTTGCCGCCCCGGATCTCCTCCACCCGTGCCTGCACCCATCATCGCCGCCCCACCAAGTCCCACGCCATGGACGCCCGTGCCAGCCAGCCCCTGCCGTTGAGCCGCCCTTAAGCTTCGTCCGCACCGCTGTTTCCTGGATCCGGCCGTCTTCGCCGTCTCCAGCGCTGCCGGAGCCCCAAGACACCTCCGCCAAGACCCGTCGTGGCCGCTGTCGTGCCCCGTCGCCGCTTCCTGGTTCGAGTGCCCGTGCAAGGATGCCCAACACATCGATGCGTTGACCTCATTGAGCGGGACGAGCCTAGCCACCCGATGGGCCTCCAGGGCCCATACCTCCGCGCGTGGCCTAGTTCCAGCAGGCCCAATCTTACCTACGCATCAAAACAACAACGATAGTTTGTCAAGTTGGTGCTGTTTTAACCTTCGCAAGGACCGGGCGTAGCCACACTCGATTCAACTAAAGTTGGAGAAACTATCACCTGCAAGCCACCTATGTGCAAAGCACGTCGGGAGAACCGGTCTCGCGTAAGCGTACGCGTAATGTCGGTCCGGGCCGCTTCATCCAACAATACCGCTGAACCAAAGTATGACATGCTAGTAAGCAGTATGACTTATATCGCCCACAACTCACTTGTGTTCTACTCGTGCATATAACATCAACATATAAAACCTAGGCTCGGATACCACTATTGGGTTTCGTAGTAATTTCAAAAAAATTCCTACGCACACGCAAGATCATGGTGATGCATAGCAACGAGAGGGGGAGTATGATCTACATACCTAGTAGATCGACAATGGAAGCGTTTGGTTGATGTAGTCGTACGTCTTCACGATCCGACCGATCAAGCACCGAAACTACGGCACCTCCGAGTTCTAGCACACGTTCAGCTCGATGACGATCCCGGACTCCGATCCAGCAAAGTGTCGGGGAAGAGTTCCGTCAGCACGACGGCGTGGTGACGATCTTGATGTACTACTACTGCAGGGCTTCGCCTAAGCACCGCTACAATATTATCGAGGACTATGGTGGCTGGGGGCGCCGCACACGGCTAAGGAATAGATCACGTGGATCAACTTGTCTATCTCTGGGGTGCCCCTACCTCCGTATATAAAGGACTAAAGGGGGGAGGCGGCCGGCAAAGGAGGGCGCGCCAGGAGAGTCCTACTCCCTCTGGGAGTAGGATTCCCCCCCCCCCCCCCCCCAATCCTAGTTGGAATAGGATTCGCGGAGGGGGGAAAAGAGAGAGAGGGGCCGCCCCCCTCTCCTTGTCCTATTCGGACCAAGGGAGGGGAGGGGCGCGCGGCCCATGTAGGGCTGCCTCTTCTCTTTTCCGCTAAGGCCCATCATGGCCCATTTAGCTCCCGGGGGGTTCCGGTAACCTCCCGGTACTCCGGTAAAATCCTGATTTCACCCGGAACACTTCCGGTATCCAAACATAGGCTTCCAATATATCAATCTTTATGTCTCGACCATTTCGAGACTCCTCGTCATGTCCGTGATCACATCCGGGACTCCGAACAAACTTCGGTACATCAAAATGTATAAACTCATAATATAACTATCATCGTAACCTTAAGCGTGCGGACCCTACGGGTTCGAGAACAATGTAGACATGACCGAGACATATCTCCGGTCAATAACCAATAGTGTAACCTGGATGCTCATATTGGCTCCTACATATTCTACGAAGATCTTTATCGGTCAGACTGCATAACAACATACGTTGTTCCCTTTGTCATCGGTATGTTACTTGCCCGAGATTCGATCGTCGGTATTCCAAATACCTAGTTCAATCTCGTTACTGACAAGTCTCTTTACTCGTTCTGTAATACATCATCCCGCAACTAACTCATTGGTTGCAGTGCTTGCAAGGCTTAAGTGATGTGCATTACCGAGAGGGCCCAGAGATACCTCTCCGATAATCGGAGTGAAAAATCCTAATCTCGAAATACGCCAACCCAACATGTACCTTTGGAGACACCTGTAGAGCTCCTTTATAATCACCCAGTTACGTTGTGACGTTTGGTAGCACACAAAGTGTTCCTCTGGTAAACGGGAGTTGCATAATCTCATAGTCATAGGAACATGTATAAGTCATGAAGAAAGCAATAGCAACATACTAAACGATCGGGTGCTAAGCTAGTGGAATGGGTCATGTCAATCAGATCATTCACTTAATGATGTGATCCCGTTAATCAAATAACAACTACTTGTTTATGGTTAGGAAACATAACCATCTTTGATTAACGAGCTAGTCAAGTAGAGGCATACTAGTGACACTTTGTTTGTCTATGTATTCACACATGTATTATGTTTCCGGTTAATAAAATTCTAGCATGAATAATAAACATTTATCATGATATAAGGAAATAAATAATAACTTTATTATTGCCTCTAGGGCATATTTCCTTCAGTCTCCCACTTGCACTAGAGTCAATAATCTAGATTACACAGTAATGATTCTAACACCCATGGAGCCTTGGTGCTGATCATGTTTTGCTCGTGGAAGAGGCTTAGTCAACGGGTCTGCAACATTCAGATCCGTATGTATCTTGCAAATCTCTATGTCTCCCGCCTGGACTAGATCCCGGATGGAATTGAAGCGTCTCTTGATGTGCTTGGTTCTCTTGTGAAATCTGGATTCCTTTGCCAAGGCAATTGCACCAGTATTGTCACAAAAGATTTTCATTGGACCCGATGCACTAGGTATGACACCTAGATCGGATATGAACTCCTTCATCCAGACTCCTTCATTTGCTGCTTCCGAAGCAGCTATGTACTCCGCTTCACATGTAGATCCCGCTACAACGCTTTGTTTAGAACTGCACCAACTGACAGGTCCACCGTTTAATGTAAACACGTATTCAGTTTGCGATTTAGAATCGTCCGGATCAGTGTCAAAGCTTCATCAACGTAACCTTTTACGATGAGCTCTTTGTCACCTCCATATATGAGAAACATATCCTTAGTCCTTTTCAAGTATTTCAGGATGTTCTTGACCGCTGTCCAGTGATCCACTCCTGGATTACTTTGGTACCTCCCTGCTAGACTTATAGCAAGGCACACATCAGGTCTGGTACACAGCATTGCATACATGATAGATCCTATGGCTGAAGCATAGGGAACGTCTTTCATTTTCTCTCTATCTTCTGCATTGGTCGGGCATTGAGTCTTACTCAACTTCACACCTTGTAAGACAGGCAAGAACCCTTTCTTTTCTTGATCCATTTTGAACTTCTTCAAAACTTTGTCAAGGTATGTGCTTTGTGAAAGTCCAATTAAGCGTCTTGATCTATCTCTATAGATCTTAATGCCTAATATGTAAGCAGCTTCACCGAGGTCTTTCATTGAAAAACTCTTATTCAAGTATCCCTTTATGCTATCCAGAAATTCTATATCATTTCCAATTAGTAATATGTCATCTACATATAATATCAGAAATGCTATAGAGCTCCCACTCACTTTCTTGTAAATACAGGCTTCTCCAAAAGTCTGTATAAAACCAAATGCTTTGATCACACAATCAAAGCGTTTATTCCAACTCCGAGAGGCTTGCACCAGTCCATAAATGGATCGCTGGAGCTTGCACACTTTGTTAGCGCCCTTTGGATTGACAAAACCTTTTGGTTGCATCATATACAACTCTTCTTCCAGAAATCCATTCAGGAATGCAGTTTTGACATCCATCTGCCAAATTTCGTAATCATAAAATGCGGCAATTGCTAACATGATTCGGACAGACTTAAGCATCGCTACGGGTGAGAAGGTCTCATCATAGTCAATCCCTTGAACTTGCTGATAACCTTTTGCGACAAGTCGAGCTTTGTAGACAGCAATATTACCGTCAGCGTCAGTCTTCTTCTTGAAGATCCATTTATTCTCAATTGCTTGCCGATCATCGGGCAAGTCAACCAAAGTCCATACTTTGTTCTCATACATGGATCCCATCTCAGATTTCATGGCTTCAAGCCACTTTGCGGAATCTGGGCTCACCATCGCTTCTTCATAGTTCGTAGGTTCATCATGGTCTAGTAGCATGACTTCCAGAACAGGATTACCGTACCACTCTGGCGCGGATCTTATTCTGGTTGATCTACGAGGTTCAGTAGTATCTTGTTCTGAAGTTTCATGATCATCATCATTAGCTTCCTCACTAACTGGTGTAGGTGTCACAGAAACAGTTTTCTGTGATGTACTACTTTCCAATAAGGGAGCAGGTACATTTACCTCGTCAAGTTCTACTTTCCTCCCACTCACTTCTTTTAAGAGAAACTCCTTCTCCAGAAAGTTTCCGAATTTAGCAACAAAAGTCTTGCCTTCGGATCTGTGATAGAAGGTGTATCCAATAGTCTCCTTTGGATATCCTATGAAGACACATTTCTCCGATTTGGGTTCGAGCTTATCAGGTTGAAGCCTTTTCACATAAGCATCGCAGCCCCAAACTTTTAGAAACGACAACTTTGGTTTCTTGCCAAACCATAGTTCATAAGGCGTCGTCTCAACGGATTTTGATGGCGCCCTATTTAACGTGAATGCGGCCGTCTCTAGAGCGTATCCCCAAAACGATAGCGGTAAATCAGTAAGAGACATCATAGATCGCACCATATCTAGTAAAGTACGATTACGACGTTCGGACACACCATTACGGGTGGCGTGAGTTGCGAAACTATTCCACAATTTTTCAAATGTACACCAAACTCGTAACTCAAATATTCTCCTCCACGATCAGATCGTAGAAACTTTATTTTCTTGTTACGATGATTTTCAACTTCACTTTGAAATTCCTTGAACTTTTCAAACGTTTCAGACTTATGTTTCATTAAGTAGATATACCCATATCTGCTTAAATCATCTGTGAAGGTGAGAAAATAACGATATCCGCCACGAGCCTCAATATTCATCGGACCACATACATCTGTATGTATGATTTCCAACAAATCTGTTGCTCTCTCCATAGTACCGGAGAACGGCGTTTTAGTCATCTTGCCCATGAGGCACGGTTCGCAAGTACCAAGTGATTCATAATCAAGTGGTTCCAAAAGTCCATCAGTATGGAGTTTCTTCATGCGCTTTACACCGACATGACCTAAACGGCAGTGCCACAAATAAGTTGCACTATCATTATCAACTCCGCATCTTTTGGCTTCAACATTATGAATATGTGTATTACTACTATCGAGATTTAACAAGAATAGACCACTCTTCAAGGGTGCATGACCATAAAAGATATTACTCATATAAATAGAACAACCATTATTCTCTGATTTAAATGAATAACCGTCTCGCATCAAAAAAGATCCAGATATAATGTTCATGCTTAACACTGGCACCAAATAACAATTATTTAGGTCTAATATTAATCCCGAAGGTAGATGTAGAGGTAGCGTGCCGACTGCGATCACATCGACTTTGGAACCGTTTCCCACGCGCATCGTCACCTCGTCCTTAGCCAATCTTCGCTTAATCCGTAGTCCCTGTTTCGAGTTGCAAATATTAGCAACAGAACCAGTATCAAATACCCAGGTGCTACTGCGAGCATTAGTAAGTTACACGTCAATAACATGTATATCACATATACCTTTGTTCACCTTGCCATCCTTCTTATCCGCCAAATACTTGGGGCAGTTCCGCTTCCAGTGACCAGTCTGCTTGCAATAGAAGCACTCAGTTTCAGGCTTAGGTCCAGGTTTGGGTTTCTTCTCTTGAGTAGCAACTTGCTTGCCGTTCTTTTTGAAGTTCCCCTTCTTCTTCCCTTTGCCCTTTTTCTTGAAACTAGTGGTCTTGTTGACCATCAACACTTGATGCTCCTTCTTGATTTCTACTTCCGCAGCTTTCAGCATCGCAAAGAGCTCGGGAATAGTCTTATTCATCCCTTGCATATTATAGTTCATCACGAAGCTCTTGTAGCTTGGTGGCAGTGATTGGAGAATTCTGTCAATGACGCAGTCATCTGTAAGATTAACTCCCAATTTAATCAAGTGATTATTATACCCAGACATTTTGAGTATATGCTCACTGACAGAACTGTTCTCCTCCATCTTGCAGCTATAGAACTTATTGGAGACTTCATATCTCTCAATCCGGGCATTTGCTTGAAATATTAACTTCAACTCCTGGAACATCTCATATGCTCCATGACGTTCAAAACATCGTTGAAGTCCCGATTCTAAGCCGTAAAGCATGGCACACTGAACTATTGAGTAGTCATCAGCTTTGCTCTGCCAGACGTTCATAACATTCGGCGTTGCTCCTGCAGCAGGCCTGGCACCCAGCGGTGCTTCCAGGACGTAATTCTTCTGTGCAGCAATGAGGATAATCCTCAAGTTACGGACCCAGTCCGTGTAATTGCTACCATCATCTTTCAACTTTGCTTTCTCAAGGAATGCATTAAAATTCAACGGAACAACAGCACGAGCCATCTATCTACAATCAAACATAAATAAGCAAGATACTAATCAGGTACTAAGTTTCATGATAAATTTAAGTTCAGTTAATTTACTTAAAGAACTCCCACTTAGATAGACATCCCTCTAATCCTCTAAGTGATTACATGATCCAAATCAACTAAACCATGTCCGATCATCACGTGAGATGGAGTAGTTTCATTGGTGAACATCTTTATGTTGATCATATCTACTATATGATTCACGCTCGACCTTTCGGTCTCCGTGTTCCGAGGCCATATCTGTATATGCTTGGCTCGTCAAGTTTAACCTGAGTATTCCGCGTGAGCCAATGTTTTGCACCCGTTGTATTTGAACGTAGAGCCTATCACACCCAATCATCACGTGGTGTCTCAGCACGAAGAACTTTCGCAACGGTGCATACTCAGGGAGAACACTACTTGATAATTTAGTGAGAGATCATCTTATAATGCTACCGTCAATCAAAGCAAGATAAGATGCATAAAAGATAAACATTACATGCAATCAATATAAGTGATATGATATGGCCATCATCATCTTGTGCTTGTGATCTCCATCTCCGAAGCACCGTCGTGATCACCATCGTCACCGGCGCGACACCTTGATCTCCATCGTAGCATCGTTGTCGTCTCGCCGAGCTTGTGCTTCCACGACTATCGCTACTGTTTAGTGATAAAGTAAAGCACTACAGCGCGATTGCATTGCATACAATAAAGCGACAACCATATGGCTCCTGCTAGTTGCCGATAACTCGGTTACGAAACATGATCATCTCATACAATAAAATTTAGCATCATGTCTTGACCATATCACATCACAACATGCCCTGCAAAAACAAGTTAGACGTCCTCTACTTTGTTGTTGCAAGTTTTTACGTGGCTGCTACGGGCTTAAGCAAGAACCAATCTTACCTACGCATCAAAACCACAACGATAGTTTGTCAAGTTGGTGCTGTTTTAACCTTCGCAAGGACCGGGCGTAGCCACACTCGATTCAACTAAAGTTGGAGAAACTGTCACCTGCAAGCCACCTATGTGCAAAGCACGTCTGGAGAACCGGTCTCGCGTAAGCGTACGCGTAATGTCGGTCCGGGCCGCTTCGTCCAACAATACCGCCGAACCAAAGAATGACATGCTGGTAAGCAGTATGACTTATATCGCCCACAACTCACTTGTGTTCTACTCGTGCATATAACATCAACATATAAAACCTAGGCTCTGATACCACTATTGGGTTTCGTAGTAATTTCAAAAAATTTCCTACGCACACGCAAGATCATGGTGATGCATAGCAACGAGAGGGGGAGTATGATCTACATACCTAGTAGATCGACAACGGAAGCGTTTGGTTGATGTAGTCGTACGTCTTCACGATCCGACCGATCAAGCACCGAAACTACGGCACCTCCGAGTTCTAGCACACGTTCAGCTCGATGACGATCCCCGGACTCTGATCCAGCAAAGTGTCGGGGAAGAGTTCCGTCAGCACGACGGCGTGGTGACGATCTTGACGTACTACTGTTGCAGGGCTTCGCCTAAGCACCGCTACAATATTATCGAGGACTATGGTGGCTGGGGGCGCCGCACACGGCTAAGGAATAGATCACGTGGATCAACTTGTCTATCTCTGGGGTGCCCCTGCCTCCGTATATAAAGGACTAAAGGGGGGGAGGCAGCCGGCCAAGAGGGCGCGCCAGGAGAGTCCTACTCCCTCTGGGAGTAGGATCCCCCCCAATCCTAGTTGGAATAGGATTCGCGGAGGGGGAAAAGAGAGAGAGGGGCCGGCCCCCTCTCCTTGTCCTATTCGGACCAAGGGAGGGGAGGGGCGCGCGGCCCATGTAGGGCTGCCTCTTCTCTTTTCCACTAAGGCCCATCATGGCCCATTTAGCTCCCGGGGGGTTCCGGTAACCTCCCGGTACTCCGGTAAAATCCCGATTTCACCCGGAACACTTCCGGTATTCAAACATAGGCTTCCAATATATCAATCTTTATGTCTCGACCATTTCGAGACTCCTCGTCATGTCCGTGATCACATCCGGGACTCCAAACAAACTTCGGTACATCAAAATGTATAAACTCATAATATAACTATCATCGTAACCTTAAGCATGCGGACCCTACGGGTTCGAGAACAATGTAGACATGACCGAGACATATCTCCGGTCAATAACCAATAGCGGAACCTGGATGCTCATATTGGCTCCTACATATTCTATGAAGATCTTTATCGGTCAGACCGCATAACAACATACGTTGTTCCCTTTGTCATCGGTATGTTACTTGCCCGAGATTCGATCGTCGGTGTTCCAAATACCTAGTTCAATCTTGTTACTGACAAGTCTCTTTACTCGTTCTGTAATACATCATCCCGCAACTAACTCATTGGTTGCAGTGCTTGCAAGGCTTAAGTGATCTGCATTACCGAGAGGGCCCGGAGATACCTCTCCGACAATCGGAGTGACAAATCCTAATCTCGAAATACGCCAACCCAACATATACCTTTGGAGACACCTGTAGAGCTCCTTTATAATCACCCAGTTACGTTGTGATGTTTGGTAGCACACAAAGTGTTCCTCTGGTAAACGGGAGTTGCATAATCTCATAGTCATAGGAACATGTATAAGTCATGAAGAAAGCATAGCAACATACTAAACGATCGGGTGCTAAGCTAGTGGAATGGGTCATGTCAATAAGATCATTCACTTAATGATGTGATCCCGTTAATCAAATAACAACTACTTGTTTATGGTTAGGAAACATAACCATCTTTGATTAACGAGCTAGTCAAGTAGAGGCATACTAGTGACACTTTGTTTGTCTATGTATTCACACATGTATTATGTTTCCGGTTAATACAATTCTAGCATGAATAATAAACATTTATCATGATATAAGGAAATAAACAATAACTTTATTATTGCCTCTAGGGCATATTTCCTTCACTATGCACTTTGGGCCGGCCAGACTCTGCCCAGTCTATATTTTTTTCAGATCTACGAGTTTGTCTTTTTCCAGAGACAGTAGTTTTGCAGATTGGCCCCTAAACTTCATGCATTTAATAACTTCACCACCGTGCATCGGATCTAAATAATTTATATATGAAACTTGCTTAGAATTTCATCTAGTTTAATAATATGTCATTTTCATCCATGTTTAAAATGCTTAAAATGTTGTTTGTCTGAATTTGCTTAAATAACATGCTAAAATGATTTATTTCATAACTAAATAACCGTAGCTCCAAATTTAAGAAATTTTATATGTAAATGGGGTAATTAAATGCCTATTTTAACATGGTGGCATCACTTTGCATGTTTAACAACTATAAAATATGGTTTAGGGCATAACAGTACCAAACCCAATATATGCATATGAGGATTTTCCGGACTTGTTGTTTGTTGTTCCGACCTCATTTAAACTTGCCTAGGTAGGTAGTTTTCATTTGCTTCACCCTCTTGCCATGTTTAATAACATTTAATATTGTTGGCTACATAAACGAGATCGAACTAAATTACTTGAATGTGGTGTTTCGTCAATATGCAACGGAGTTGCATGTTCAGCTCCACTTAATTTGTAGGATTGTTTGTGCATTTTGCCATGCCATGCCTCATTAAATCGGACATGCATCATACTTGTTTGCGCATCGTGTCATGCTTATGTGATGATTGTTTACTATGTTGTTTGATTTCTTTCCGTTGTACTTCTTCTTGATATTCTGGTAACGTTGCGTTTGTGAGGATCCGTTGGCTACGTCCGTTTATCTTCGTCATGGACTGGTTCTTCTTCCTTGCGGGATCTCAGGCAAGATGACCATACCCTCGAAATCACTTCTATCTTTGCTTGCTAGATGCTTGCTCTTTTGCTATGCCTATGCTACGATACCTACCACATGCTTATCATGCCTCCCATATTGCCATGTCAAGCCTCTAACCAACCTTGTCCTAGCAAACCGTTGGTTAGCTATGTTACCGCTTTGCTCAGCCCCTCTTATAGCGTTGCTAGTTGCAGGTGAAGATTGGAGTTTGTTCCTTGTTGGGACATGGATTATTGTTGGGATATCACAATATCTCTTATTTAATTAATGCATCTATATACTTGGCAAAGGGTGGAAGGCTTGGCCTTATGCCTGGTGTTTTGTTCCACTCTTGCCACCCTAGTTTCCGTCATACCGGTGTTATGCTCCTTGATTTTGCATTCCTTACACGTCTGGGTTATAATGGGAACCCCTTGACAGTTCGCCTTGAATAAAACTCCTCCAGCAAGGTCCAACCTTGGTTTTACCATTTGCACTAACAACCTACCACCTTCCCTTGGGTTCTGCAGACTCAAGGGTCATCTTTATTTAACCCCCCGGGCCAGTGCTTCTCTAAGTGTTGGTCCGAAACGGGCAGCCTGCGGGGCCACCTCGGGGAAACTTGAGGGTTGGTTTTACTCATAGCTTGACCTATCCGGTGTTGCCCTGAGAACGAGATATGTGCAGCTCCTATCGGGATTGTCGGCGCATCGGGCGGCTTTGCTGGTTTAGTTTTTCCATTGTCGAGATGTCTTGTAACCGGGATTCCGAGTCTGATTAGGTCTTCCTGGGAGAAGGAATATCCTTCATTGACCGTGAGAGCTTGTGATGGGCTAAGTTGGGACACCCCTGCAGGGATATGATCTTTCGAAAGCTGTGCCCACGGTTATGGGCAGATGGGAATTTGTTAATGTCCGGTTGTAAAAAACTTGAAACTTATCTTAATTAAAATACATCAACCGCGTGTGTAACCGTGATGGTCTCTTCTCGGTGGAGTCAGGGAAGTGAACACGGTGTTGGAGTTATGCTTGGCGTAGGTTGTTCTAGGATCACTTCTTGATCATAGATTCTCGAACGTGCTTTGCCTTCTCTTCTCGCTCTCATTTGCGTATGTTAGCCACCATATATGCTAGTGCTTGCTGCAGCTCCACCTCATACCTTTTCCCTACCTATAAGCTTAAATAGTCTTGATCGCGAGGGTGTGAGATTGCTGAGTCCCCGTGACTCACAGATACTTCCAAAACCAGTTTGCAGGTGCCGATGATACCGTGCAGGTGACGCAACCGAGCTCAAGGAGGAGCTCGATGAAGATCTCGTTCATTGTGTTGTTTCATTTTAGTTGATCAGTAGTGGAGCCCAGTTGGGACGATCGGGGATCTGTGTAGCATTTGGGGTAGTCTTCTTTTATTTTGGTTCCGTAGTCGGACCTTGTTTGTATCTGGATGATATAATGCTTAATTCATGTATTGGGTGAAGTGGCGATTGTAAGCCAACTATGTATCTCTTTCCCTTATGTATTACATGGGTTGTGTGAAGATTACCTCACTTGCGACATTGCTTACAATGCGGTTATGCCTCTAAGTCGTGCTTTGACACGTGGGAGATATAGCCGCATCGTGACATGACCCGAGTATTCTGCACGTGCAAAACTGTCTTGCACCTATTGTATGTGAACGTAGAGCTTATCACACCCGATCATCACGTGGTGTCTTGGCACGATGAATTGTCGCAACGGTGCATACTTAGGGAGAACACTTATACCTTGAAATTTAGTGAGGGATCATCTTATAATGCTACCGCCGTACTAAGCAAAATAAGATGCATAAAAGATAAACATCATATGCAATCAAAATATGTGACATGATATGGCCATCATCATCTTGTGCCTTTGATCTCCATCCCCAAATCATCGTTATGATCTCCATCATCACCGGCTTGATACCTTGATATCGATCGTAGCGTCGTTGTCGTCTCGCCAACTATTGCTTCTACAACTATCACTACCACATAGTGATAAAGTAAAGCAATTACATGGCGATTGCATTTCATACAATAAAGTGACAACCATAAGGCTCCTGACAGTTGCCGATAACTTTTACAAAACATGATCATCTCATACAATAACTTATATCACATCATGTCCTCACCATATCACATCACAACATGCCCTGCAAAAACAAGTTAGACATCCTCTACTTTGTTGTTGCAAGTTTTACGTGGCTGCTACGGGCTTCTAGCAAGAACCATTCTTACCTACACATCAAAACCACAATGATTTTTCGTCAAGTGTGATGTTTTAACCTTCAACAAGGACCAGCCGTAGTCAAATTCGATTCAACTAAAGTTGGAGAAACAGACACCCGCCAGCCTCCTTTATGCAAAAGAAGTTGCATGTCTGTTGGTGGAACTGGTCTCATGAATATGGTCATGTAAGGTTGGTCCGGGCCGCTTCATCCAACAATACTACCGAATCAAAATAAGATGTTGGTGGTAAGCAATATGACTATTATTGCCCACAACTCTTTGTGTTCTACTCGTGCAAATCATCTATGCATAGACCTGGCTCGGATGCCACTGTTGGGGAACGTAGCATGCAATTTCAAAAAAAAATCCTATGATCACGCAAGATCTATCTAGGAGATGCATAGCAACGAGAGGGGGAGAATGTGTCCACGTACCCTCGTAGACCGAAAGCGGAAGCGTTAGGTTAACGCGGTTGATGTACTCGAACGTCTTCATGATCCAACCGATCTAGTACCGAATGTACGGCACCTCCGAGTTCACCACACGTTTAGCTCGATGACGTCCCATGAACTCTTGACCCAACAGAGGGTTGAGGGAGAGTTTCGTCAGCACGACGGCGTGGTGACGGTGATGGTGATGTGATCCGCGCAGGGCTTCACCTAAGCACTACGACGCTATCACCGGAGGAGTAAACTGTGGAGGGGGCACCGCACACGGCTAAGAGAACAATTGTTGTTCTTTGGGGTGCCCCCTGCCCCCGATATAAAGGAGGGGAGGAGGAGGCCGGCCACCAAGGGGGCGTGCCAAGGGGGGGAGTCCTACTAGGACTCCACTCCTAGTAGGATTCGCCCCCTTTTTCCTTTCTCGTTGGAGGGGAAAAGGGAAGGAGAGGGAGAGGAAGAGGGAAAGAGGAAAAGGGGGCCGTGCCCCTCCCCCTTGTACAATTTGGACTCCCTTGGGGGGGGGGGCCACCCTGCGGGCTTCCCTCTCTTTCTCCCCTATGGCCCATGAAGGCCCATTACTTCCCCGGGGGTTCCACTAACCCCTCAGTACTCCGATAAATATCCGAAACGTCCCGAAACCATTCCGGTGTCCGACTACTATCGTCCAATATATCAATCTTTACCTCTCGACTATTTCAAGACTCCTTGTCATGTCCGTGATCTCATCCGAGACTCCGAACAATCTTCGGTCACCAAAACACATAACTCATAATACAAATCATCATCGAACGTTAAGCGTGCGGACCCTACGGGTTTGAGAACTATGTAGACATGACCGAGACATATCTCTGATCAATAACCAAAAGTGGAACTTGGATGCTCATATTGGTTCCTACATATTCTACAAAGATCTTTATCGGTCAAACCGCAATAACAACATACATCATTCCCTTTGTCATCGACATGTTACTTGCCCGAGATTCGATCATCGGTATCATCATACCTAGTTCAATCTCGTTACTGGCAAGTCTCTTTACTCGTTCCGTAATGCATCATCCCGCAACTAACTCATTAGCCACATTGCTTGCAAGGCTTATAGTGATGTGCATTACCGATAGGGCCCAGAGATACCTCTCCGATACTCGGAGTGACAAATCCTAATCTCGATATATGCCAACCCAACAAACACCATCGGAGACACCTATAGAGCATCTTTATAATCACCAAGTTATGTTGTGATGTTTGATAGCACAGAAGGTGTTCCTCCGGTATTCGGGAGTTGCATAATCTCATAGTCAGTGGAATATGTATAAGTCATGAAGAAAGCAATAGCAATAAAACTTAACGATCATTATGCTAAGCTAACGGATGGGTCTTGTCCATCCAATCATTCTCCTAATGATGTGATCCCATTCATCAAATGACAACACATGTCTATGGTTAGGAAACTTAACCATCTTTGATTAATGAGCTAGTTGAGTAGAGGCATACTAGGGACACTTTGTTTTGTTTATGTATTCACACATGTCTCAAGTTTCCGGTTAATAAAATTCTAGCATGAATAATAAACATTTATCACGATATAAGGAAATATAAATAACAACTTTATTATTGCCTCTAGGGCATATTTCCTTCATCTACAACAATGCATATGTCTTCATCTAGTAGTACATCATATTATACACCCCCTACACAATTGCAAAGTTTCGCTAACACCTGTATGTCACTGCTGAAAGAATCTAAAAGCATTGGGGGGAATCATATCTGGAGTAGGATGAAATTGAGAAAGAGCTTAAAGCCAATTTTTTCGCTCGCCAACAGAAACTAACAGGAAAAGAATTAGCTCAAATAAAAGAAGCATTGCCAATTGGAAGAATCAATAAAATGAAGGATGATTCGGAACATGAAAGTGCTTCGGTTGAAAACCCTGAATCAAGTAGTGTATATTTCGAATCCATCAAATCCAAAGAGGCAACCAATATTGAGAAAGGGCGTGGGAAGCATAGGAAAATAGTCGTGCTTGATTTTTCTGAAGTTAATGGACCATACTTCCTACCCTATGAGTTCCATGCCGTAGAAATTGACAGACCTCAAGGACAAGAACAAGTAGCCGACCAAAGTTTAGTTGACAAGGATCTTCAGGTAATGCTGCACAGAATCAAGAAAAAGATGATGAAAAGGTGTTGGGGAGCCATCCAAAGGCGGAGCAACATAATTTTCAAGTCACACTATCACCATGCTTGTTGGGTTTCGTAGTAATTTCAAAAAATTTCCTACGCTCACGCAAGATCATAGTGATGCATAGCAACGAGAGGGGAGAGTATGATCTATGTACCTTGTAGATCGACAAAGGAAGCGTTTGGTTGATGTAGTCGTACGTCTCCACGGCCCGACTGATCAAGCACCGAAACTACGGCACCTCCGAGTTCTAGCACACGTTCATCTCGATGACGATCCCCGGACTCCGATCCAACAAAGTGTTGGGGAAGAGTTCCTTCAGCACGATGGCGTGGTGACGATCTTGATGTACTACTGCAGCAGGGCTTCGCCTAAACTCCGCTACAATATTATCGAGGACTATGGTGGAAGGGGGCACCGCACACGGCTAAGAATATGATCACGTGGATCAACTTGTGTCTTTCTGGGGTGCCCCTGCCTCCGTATATAAAGGACTAAAGGGGGGGTCCGGCCGGCCTAGGAGAGGCGCGCCAGGAGAGTCCTACTCCCTCTGGGAGTAGGATCCCCCCCCAATCCTAGTTGGAATAGGATTCGTGGAGGGGGGAAAAGAGAGAGGGGGGCCGGCCGCCTCTCCTTGTCCTATTCGGACCAAGGGAGGGGAGGGGCGTGCGGCCCATCTAGGGTTGCCTCTTCTCTTTTCCACTAAGGCCCATATAGCTCCCGGGGGGTTCCGGTAACCTCCCGGTACTCCGGTAAAATCCCGATTTCACCCGGAACACTTCCGATATCCAAACATAGGCTTCCAATATATCAATCTTTATGTCTCGACCATTTCGAGACTCCTCGTCATGTCCGTGATCTCATCCGGGACTCCGAACAAACTTCGGTACATCAAAATGCAAACTCATAATATAACTGTCATCGTAACCTTAAGCGTGCGGACCCTACGGGTTCGAGAACAATGTAGACATGACCGAGACATGTCTCCGGTCAATAACCAATAGCGGAACCTGGATGCTCATATTGGCTCCTACATATTCTACGAAGATCTTTATCGGTCAGACCACATAACAACATACGTTGTTCCCTTTGTCATCGGTATGTTACTTGCCCGAGATTCGATCGTCGGTATTCCAATACCTAGTTCAATCTCGTTATCGCCTAGTCTCTTTACTCGTTCTGTAATACATCATCCCGCAACTAACTCATTAGTTGCAATGCTTGCAAGGCTTAAGTGATGTACATTACCGAGAGGGCCCAGAGATACCTCTCCGACAATCGGAGTGACAAATCCTAATCTCG
This sequence comes from Triticum urartu, assembly GCF_056163025.1. Lineage (NCBI taxonomy): Eukaryota > Viridiplantae > Streptophyta > Magnoliopsida > Poales > Poaceae > Triticum > Triticum urartu. The sequence continues at coordinate 148,614,694 of NC_141873.1, read as the reverse complement.
AAATACGCCAACCCAACATATACCTTTGGAGACACCTGTAGAGCTCCTTTATAATCACCCAGTTACGTTGTGACGTTTGGTAGCACACAAAGTGTTCCTCTGGTAAACGGGAGTTGCATAATCTCATAGTCATAGGAACATGTATAAGTTATGAAGAAAGCAATAGCAACATACTAAACGATCGGGTGCTAAGCTAATGGAATGGGTCATGTCAATCAGATCATTCACTTAATGATGTGATCCCGTTAATCAAATAACAACTCTTTGTTCATGGTTAGGAAACATAACCATCTTTGATTAACGAGCTAGTCAAGTAGAGGCATACTAGTGACACTTTGTTTTTCTATGTATTCACACATGTATTATGTTTCCGGTTAATACAATTCTAGCATGAATAATAAACATTTATCATGATATAAGGAAATAAATAATAACTTTATTATTGCCTCTAGGGCATATTTCCTTCAGTCTCCCACTTGCACTAGAGTCAATAATCTAGATTACACAGTAATGATTCTAACACCCATGGAGCCTTGGTGCTGATCATGTTTTGCTCGTGGAAGAGGCTTAGTCAACGGGTCTGCAACATTCAGATCCGTATGTATCTTGCAAATCTCTATGTCTCCCACCTGGACTAGATCCCGGATGGAATTGAAGCGTCTCTTGATGTGCTTGGTTCTCTTGTGAAATCTGGATTCCTTTGCCAAGGCAATTGCACCAGTATTGTCACAAAAGATTTTCATTGGACCCGATGCACTAGGTATGACACCTAGATCGGATATGAACTCCTTCATCCAGACTCCTTCATTTGCTGCTTCCGAAGCAGCTATGTACTCCGCTTCACATGTAGATCCCGCTACAACGCTTTGTTTAGAACTGCACCAACTGACAGCTCCACCGTTTAATGTAAACACGTATCCGGTTTGCGATTTAGAATCGTCCGGATCAGTGTCAAAGCTTCATCAACGTAACCTTTTACGATGAGCTCTTTGTCACCTCCATATATGAGAAACATATCCTTAGTCCTTTTCAGGTATTTCAGGATGTTCTTGACCGCTTTCTAGTGATCCACTCCTGGATTACTTTGGTACCTCCCTGCTAGACTTATAGCAAGGCACACATCAGGTCTGGTACACAGCATTGCATACACGATAGATCCTATGGCTGAAGCATAGGGAACGTCTTTCATTTTCTCTCTATCTTCTGCATTGGTCTTCCAATTAGTAATATGTCATCTACATATAATATCAGAAATGCTATAGAGCTCCCACTCACTTTCTTGTAAATACAGGCTTCTCCAAAAGTCTGTATAAAACCAAAGGCTTTGATCACACTATCAAAGCGTTTATTCCAACTCCGAGAGGCTTGCACCAGTCCATAAATGGATCGCTGGAGCTTGCACACTTTGTTAGCTCCCTTTGGATCGACAAAACCTTCTGGTTGCATCATATACAACTCTTCTTCTAGAAATCCATTCAGGAATGCAGTTTTGACATCCATCTGCCAAATTTCGTAATCATAAAATGCGGCAATTGCTAACATGATTCGGACAGACTTAAGCATCGCTATGGGTGAGAAGGTCTCATCGTAGTCAATCCCTTGAACTTGCTGAAAACCTTTTGCGACAAGTCGAGCTTTGTAGACAGTAATATTACCGCCAGCGTCAGTCTTCTTCTTGAATATCCATTTATTCTCAATTGCTTGCCGATCATCGGGCAAGTCAACCAAAGTCCATACTTTGTTCTCATACATGGATCCCATCTCAGATTTCATGGCTTCAAGCCACTTTGCGGAATCTGGGCTCACCATCGCTTCTTCATAGTTCATAGGTTCATCATGATCTAGTAGCATGACTTCCAGAACAGGATTACCGTACCACTCTGGCGCGGATCTTATTCTGGTTGATCTACGAGGTTCAGTAGTATCTTGTTCTGAAGTTTCATGATCATCATCATTAGCTTCCTCACTAACTGGTGTAGGTGTCACAGAAACAGTTTTCTGTGATGTACTACTTTCCAATAAGGGAGCAGGTACATTTACCTCGTCAAGTTCTACTTTCCTCCCACTCACTTCTTTTAAGAGAAACTCCTTCTCCAGAAAGTTTCCGAATTTAGCAACAAAAGTCTTGCCTTCGGATCTGTGATAGAAGGTGTATCCAATAGTCTCCTTTGGATATCCTATGAAGACACATTTCTCCGATTTGGGTTCGAGCTTATCAGGTTGAAGCCTTTTCACATAAGCATCGCAGCCCCAAACTTTTAGAAACGACAACTTTGGTTTCTTGCCAAACCACAGTTCATAAGGCGTCGTCTCAACGGATTTTGATGGTGCCCTATTTAACGTGAATGCGGCCGTCTCTAGAGCGTATCCCCAAAACAATAGCGGTAAATCAGTAAGAGACATCATAGATCGCACCATATCCAGTAAAGTACGATTACGACGTTCGGACACACCATTACGCTGTGGTGTTCCGGGTGGCGTGAGTTGCGAAACTATTCCACAATTTTTCAAATGTACACCAAACTCGTAACTCAAATATTCTCCTCCACGATCAGATCGTAGAAACTTTATTTTCTTGTTACGATGATTTTCAACTTCACTTTGAAATTCCTTGAACTTTTCAAACGTTTCAGACTTATGTTTCATTAAGTAGATATACCCATATCTGCTTAAATCATCTGTGAAGGTGAGAAAATAACGATATCCGCCACGAGCCTCAATATTCATCGGACCACATACATCTGTATGTATGATTTCCAACAAATCTGTTGCTCTCTCCATAGTACCGGAGAACGGCATTTTAGTCATCTTGCCCATGAGGCACGGTTCGCAAGTACCAAGTGATTCATAATCAAGTGGTTCCAAAAGTCCATCAGTATGGAGTTTCTTCATGCGCTTTACACCGACATGACCTAAACGGCAGTGCCACAAATAAGTTGCACTATCATTATCAACTCCGCATCTTTTGGCTTCAACATTATGAATATGTGTATTACTACTATCGAGATTTAACAAGAATAGACCACTCTTCAAGGGTGCATGACCATAAAAGATATTACTCATATAAATAGAACAACCATTATTCTCTGATTTAAATGAATAACCGTCTCGCATCAAAAAAGATCCAGATATAATGTTCATGCTTAACGCTGGCACCAAATAACAATTATTTAGGTCTAATATTAATCCCGAAGGTAGATGTAGAGGTAGCGTGCCGACTGCGATCACATCGACTTTGGAACCGTTTCCCACGCGCATCGTCACCTCGTCCTTAGCCAATCTTCGCTTAATCCGTAGTCCCTGTTTCGAGTTGCAAATATTAGCAACAGAACCAGTATCAAATACCAGGTGCTACTGCGAGCATTAGTAAGGTACACATCAATAACATGTATATCACATATACCTTTGTTCACCTTGCCATCCTTCTTATCCGCCAAATACTTGGGGCAGTTCCGCTTCCAGTGACCAGTCTGCTTGCAATAGAAGCACTCAGTTTCAGGCTTAGGTCCAGGTTTGGGTTTCTTCTCTTGAGTAGCAACTTGCTTTCCATTCTTTTTGAAGTTCCCCTTCTTCTTCCCTTTGCCCTTTTTCTTGAAACTAGTGGTCTTGTTGACCATCAACACTTGATGCTCCTTCTTGATTTCTACTTCCGCAGCTTTCAGCATCGCAAAGAGCTCGGGAATAGTCTTATTCATCCCTTGCATATTATAGTTCATCACGAAGCTCTTGTAGCTTGGTGGCAGTGATTGGAGAATTCTGTCAATGACGCAATCATCTGGAAGATTAACTCCCAATTGAATCAAGTGATTATTATACCCAGACATTTTGAGTATATGCTCACTGACAGAACTGTTCTCCTCCATCTTGCAGCTGTAGAACTTATTGGAGACTTCATATCTCTCAATCCGGGCATTTGCTTGAAATATTAACTTCAACTCCTGGAACATCTCATATGCTCCATGACGTTCAAAACGTCGTTGAAGTCCCGATTCTAAGCCATAAAGCATGGCACACTGAACTATTGAGTAGTCATCAGCTTTGCTCTACCAGACGTTCATAACATTCGGCGTTGCTCCTGCAGCAGGCCTGGCACCCAGCGGTGCTTCCAGGACGTAATTCTTCTGTGCAGCAATGAGGATAATCCTCAAGTTACGGACTCAGTCCGTGTAATTGCTACCATCATCTTTCAACTTTGCTTTCTCAAGGAACGCATTAAAATTCAACAGAACAACAGCACGAGCCATCTATCTACAAACAAGCATAAACAAGCAAGATACTTATCAGGTACTAAGTTTCATGATAAATTTAAGTTCAGTTAATTTACTTAAAGAACTCCCACTTAGATAGACATCCCTCTAATCCTCTAAGTGATTACATGATCCAAATCAACTAAACCATGTCCGATCATCACGTGTGATGGAGTAGTTTCATTGGTGAACATCATTGTGTTGATCATATCTACTATATGATTCACGCTCGACCTTTCGGTCTCTGTGTTCCGAGGGCATATCTGTATATGCTTGGCTCGTCAAGCATAACCTGAGTATTCCGCGTGTGCAACTGTTTTGCACCCGTTGTATTTGAACATAGAGCCTATCACACCCGATCATCACGTGGTGTCTCAGCACGAAGAACTTTCGCAACGGTGCATACTCAGGGAGAACACTTCTTGATAATTAGTGAGAGATCATCTTATAATGCTACCGTCAATCAAAGCAAGATAAGATGCATAAAAGATAAACATCACATGCAATCAATATAAGTGATATGATATGGCCATCCTCATCTTGTGCTTGTGATCTCCATCTCCGAAGCACCGTCGAGATCACCATCGTCACCGACGCGACACCTTGATCTCCATCGTAGCATTGTTGTCGTCTCGCCAAGCTTGTGCTTCCACGACTATCGCTACCGTTTAGTGATAAAGTAAAGCATTACAGCGCGATTGCATTGCATACAATAAAGCGACAACCATATGGCTCCTGCCAGTTGCCGATAACTCGGTTACAAAACATGATCATCTCATACAATAAAATTTAGCATCATGTCTTGACCATATCACATCACAACATGCCCTGCAAAAACAAGTTAGACGTCCTCTACTTTGTTGTTGCAAGTTTTACGTGGCCGCTACGGGATTAAGCAAGAACCAATCTTACCTACGCATCAAAACCACAACGATAGTTTGTCAAGTTGGTGCTGTTTTAACCTTCGCAAGGACCGGGCGTAGCCACACTCGATTCAACTAAAGTTGGAGAAACTGTCACCCGCAAGCCACCTATGTGCAAAGCACGTCGGGAGAACCGGTCTCGCGTAAGCGTACGCGTAATGTCGGTCTGGGCCGCTTCGTCCAACAATACCGCCAAACCAAAGTATGACATGCTGGTAAGCAGTATGACTTATATCTCCCACAACTTACTTGTGTTCTACTCGTGCATATAACATCAACATATAAAACCTAGGCTCGGATACCACTGTTGGGTTTCGTAGTAATTTCAAAAAATTTCCTACGCTCACGCAAGATCATAGTGATGCATAGCAACGAGAGGGGAGAGTATGATCTATGTACCTTGTAGATCGACAACGGAAGCGTTTGGTTGATGTAGTCGTACGTCTCCACGGCCCGACTGATCAAGCACCGAAACTACGGCACCTCCGAGTTCTAGCACACGTTCATCTCGATGACGATCCCCGGACTCCGATCCAGCAAATTGTCGGGGAAGAGTTCCGTCAGCACGACGGCGTGGTGACGATCTTGATGTACTACTGCAGCAGGGCTTCGCCTAAACTCCGCTACAATATTATCGAGGACTATGGTGGAAGGGGGCACCGCACACGGCTAAGAATATGATCACGTGGATCAACTTGTGTCTTTCTGGGGTGCCCCTGCCTCCGTATATAAAGGACTAAAGGGGGGGTGCGGCCGGCCTAGGAGAGGCGCGCCAGGAGAGTCCTACTCCCTCTGGGAGTAGGATTCCCCCCCCCCCAATCCTAGTTGGAATAGGATTCGCGGAGGGGGGAAAAGAGAGAGGGGGGCCGGCCCCCTCTCCTTGTCCTATTCGGACCAAGGGAGGGGAGGGGTGCGCGGCCCATCTAGGGCTGCCCCTTCTCTTTTCCACTAAGGCCCACTAAGGCCCATATAGCTCCCGGGGGGTTCCGGTAACCTCCCGGTACTCCGGTAAAATCCCGATTTCACCCGGAACACTTCCGATATCCAAACATAGGCTTCCAATATATCAATCTTTATGTCTCAACCATTTCGAGACTCCTCGTCATGTCCGTGATCTCATCTGGGACTCCGAACAAACTTCGGTACATCAAAATGCATAAACTCATAATATAACTGTCATCGTAACCTTAAGCGTGCGGACCCTACGGGTTCGAGAACAATGTAGACATGACCGAGACATGTCTCTGGTCAATAACCAATAGCGGAACCTGGATGCTCATATTGGCTCCTACATATTCTACGAAGATCTTTATCAGTCAGACCGCATAACAACATACGTTGTTCCCTTTGTCATCGGTATGTTACTTGCCCGAGATTCGATCGTCGGTATTCCAAATACCTAGTTCAATCTCGTTACCGGCTAGTCTCTTTACTCGTTCTGTAATACATCATCCCGCAACTAACTCATTAGTTGCAATGCTTGCAAGGCTTAAGTGATGTACATTACCGAGAGGGCCCAGAGATACCTCTCCGACAATCGGAGTGACAAATCCTAATCTCGAAATACGCCAACCCAACATATACCTTTGGAGACACCTGTAGAGCTCCTTTATAATCACCCAGTTACGTTGTGACGTTTGGTAGCACACAAAGTGTTCCTCTGGTAAACGGGAGTTGCATAATCTCATAGTCATAGGAACATGTATAAGTTATGAAGAAAGCAATAGCAACATACTAAACGTTCGGGTGCTAAGCTAATGGAATGGGTCATGTCAATCAGATCATTCACTTAATGATGTGATCCCGTTAATCAAATAACAACTCTTTGTTCATGGTTAGGAAACATAACCATCTTTGATTAACGAGCTAGTCAAGTAGAGGCATACTAGTGACACTTTGTTTGTCTATGTATTCACACATGTATTATGTTTCCGGTTAATACAATTCTAGCATGAATAATAAACATTTATCATGATATAAGGAAATAAATAATAACTTTATTATTGCCTCTAGGGCATATTTCCTTCAATGCTATCCCAACATATTTGAAGAGGCATGTTTAACAAGTAATTTACCTATATTCCGTTTTGGTCATAATTTAGTTGTTGATGCATCTATTAGAAAAATCTGCATATGCAATATTGAGAGACCAATGAAGAAGGGTAATTTATTTATTAGCAATCAGATTGTCACAAAACATATTTGTCAACATATTGCACCATTCAAAAAGACCGATAGTGAAAAATTATTACAATCGAAGCTTTCCTCGTTGCTTTATTTCGAGTTTATGTCTACATGGGTAGCTTTGCTTGTTTCATACTTGGCTTACACTTGGTCTCAATTGAGGCATGTATGTCTAACTATTTTTGTTTCAAAAACTTAAAGCCAAGGTTAAATTCTTTTGAGAAAACTAATGCTAGTATAATATCTTACACAGTGACATCAGAAAGAAAGTGAAAGAGAATTCATAGCCGAATGGGAAGATGCCAAATGTGAACCATTCATGTGCTTAGTTCCAAAGCCGTTCTCGCAGGAAGATCGGCTAGAAAATGAGAATTTTACCTTCAACTCAAGCATGTGTGATCAAATATTTGATATGTTGCTGAAAAATAATTACATTAGAATTCTTGATCACAATGTCATGCCATCAATCCAAGGATGAATGTATTGTAAGTTGCATGATTCGTCCAAACATAATTTTGAGGATTGCACTATGTTTCTTCAAATAGTTAGATCGGCCATTGATAAAGGACGATTAAAATTTGTTGAGACACCAAGAGATGACCAGTCTATTTCGATTGGTCCTGATGGCAAAAAGTTTTTGCATCAACTGCTTCAAGCTGATCCATCTAAAGAGAAGGTAAAAACTATAGGTGACGAGAACAAGCTTTCAAGTAAAGAAGTTGTCGAAGAGCGCAATGGATATAAACTTGAGGGCGATAATTCCACTGAGGCTACAATGAAGATGCTAAGGAATGGGGGCAACAATATAATCCAATGATCGATGAAAGAAAATCAAAAGAAATCAAAGGCCGAAATAAGCGCAAGTGTAAGAGATCAAAAATCACCTTCGCTGAACTGTTGGACAAATATCAAAAGAAGAGTGAAGAGAAGAATGCTTATCGGCCAAATCATGCAATGAAACCAAGATCATCCCAAGGCACAAATATGAGGATTGGTATTGGTAAAGTAAGAATTTTAATGCGACATATTCATATCCTTATTTTGGGCCGCAAATGCCAATGCCATGGATGCCTCCCTATGCTCATGTAGATCCATATCCGTTGTGGGACAGGTATGATACGAGGGCACATTCTCCATCTTATTTTAGACCATCTCACCAATATTATGCAGCTCCGAGAAGATCAACATTTGAACAATCACATATCAAAGACCATTTCAATGATAAGGGATTGGTCCAGAGCTCAAGGAAGAAGAAAGAGGTAGTTAAGCAAGTTTACCGTGTTAAAAGAGATGGTCGTAAGAGTGCTACTTCAGATTTGATCTCAAATGAAAAAGCGCAAATTAAAGTATTGACATTGGCTACTAAATGCAATGAGGCAAGTCAATCAAGTGCCAAATCTAAAGAGAAGAAGTTGAGAGTGCACAAGGTAAAAAATGAATTGCCATTGCTTCAAACAAAATTGTAGCCGGGGAGCCCACTCGGCTTATCATATTGGCAAAAGAAGAAATTACAAAAACTTAGTGCACAAGAACTTAAAGAAAGGAACATGGCATGGGTTCCAAAAGGAAGTACTCAAAATAATTATGTGCAAGCTTCCATTACAAGAAGTGTGGAAAAGGTGAAGAAGGAGAAGAGTGGAACTATGAAGAACCAAGACGAAGGTTTCAACATCTTCGGTTTACACATTATCCATATTCTTCAACTATGCCATTAATGCCTATGCCGTGGAATTTATCATTGGGTATGATTGTTTACCCTCAATGGGCTTATTTTAATCCATGGATGCAATATAATTTCTTATATCATGAAAGGGTATTACTATATCACTATACATTTCATTAGTTACAAGTTTGTTGCTGATCCAAAGGGCCGAAATACTTGATTTGTCATTTCATTTGTTTATTTCAGCTATACATGCTTTGGTGGATGAATTCTACATGAACCTTATGGAGGTGGCCGATATTTATTTATCGCCCTAAGGATATGACAAAGCATGGCCAGTGTAGTATTCTAATATCGCCCTTAGTTCGATTGAAGAGCGAGACAAGGTACGTGTTCGTGGAAATTTATGACCGATGCCATTCAAAATATGTTGTATAGACCAATTCATAGAAAAATTGGTGAGTGGGATTATGCTTAGATTTAATAGGATTTGACCTACAAATCTTTCAAATTTACGAGAGGCCAAATCATCGTCGTTTTATTATTAAGCATCGAATTTATGACATGCATAATATAGATATTAGCCTTGTCTCTCTAGTACTATGGAGATTATGTTTTGATGGTTGAATTCACAACAATGCCCGAGGTGTTGGTGGTATTTGTATATCTCCTTATGGTGTTATTTTATGAAGCCTCATGCCGCTTAAAATATTATTTTCATAATAATTAAAGCTGAATATGCAATGTTATTCAGTTTGGAGCTTTTTAGTGCAGTAGGTGCTACACACATTGACGCTTTCGGTGATTCCTTATGAGTAGTGCAACAAATATCCAAGGGTTATCAATGTTTTGACGAATCACATATAGTTTACTTTGAGGTATGTCTAGATATATAATTTACCTTGGGTTGCTTTAGTATTGCTCATATATTTAGGCATGACAATTGAAGAGCAAATGAGTTGGCACAATAAGCATCCGGCTACCACGTTGATCATGGTGCATTGCATATCTAACAGTAGCCGATGCTTGGTCTCACCGACATAGGTATGGCTGAACCAAAGCCCACTGCTTCAGCCACTAATGAAATTTTTATGCAGGTGAAAGCAAGGATTAGAGGAAGTTCATTATTGGTTATATGTAAAATCCTAGCGAAAGGGTGAAAAATATGGTTCAGAGGATGGCTTTGAGATACATATCTATGGAACTTTATCACCGGTTGTTAATGAGGTTGAGAAGATTTCGCCCAAGTTTGCATCAAGAAGTCACACAAGCAATGGTCGATATATACTTATCGCCCTAAGCAGACATGGCCGATGGGGTGTTGACATCATCCTTAGAGTAAATACGGCACAAGTAATTTTTCGGCACGCTAGCTTTGCCGAAAAATAGAGGAGCATGTGTTGACGCTCAAAAGTGGCACAATCATAAAAGTTGCTTAAAGCTATGTCAAGATTAATTCAAACTTATGATTGGGAGTCACCATGGGATGTATCTCTTTGAGACGATCGAGATTGATATGAAGATGGTCTAAAACAGAGCTCGGATGCAAAAGTTACGACAAGTTCAGAGATGCTCATATTCACATCAAATTATAAAATGGCCATAAACTAAATTAAGATGGCCTCATATGGAAAACGTTTCAACATGAAAGTCGTGCGTCTCATCGAAACGGTTGATTTTTATATAACGATTGTCTTAATCTGAGTTCGTATGCAACCTATGGAGTCAAAACAAGGTCAAAAACAGAAGTTGCAGAGTCATTTCGGACCGACCGAGTTGATTTGACTCGGTGAGACCTAGTTGATCCGGAAAATTACAGAAGGTTATAGAAGGTTGGCAACGTTCACTCGGTGGGACCGAAGCAAACCACTCAATGGCTTCGAGTTGATCTGGAAAATTGCCAAAGATTCCTATCCGAGTTAGGTTGGGTTTTAATGTTTTGGACGGGATTTTTAGTCATTATCTTGTACGGGAAGTCCAGCCGCCTCATAAATAGATGAGAGGTGACGGCCGATTAAACAACACACAATCGAACAAATCAATCTACTACTTTTTCGTGTTCATTATCCCTCTCCCTCGTATCTTTCTTCTCGCTCTTCGTTCGTTCTTCGTTTGTAGGGCGGCGAACCTCGAGGCCCTAGGGGCGACCAGGTTGACCTAGGGCAGCCCATAGCCGTCACGCGCCCTGACGGGGTCCCTCCCGGACGTGTGGGCTTTCGGGTCTACAAAAGCGCCCGTCCGATTGCTTGTGTACCGTGCTTCCGGACGGGCCTCCTTCGACGTGAGCTACGGTGCATCATCCTCGGTGTTGGAGGTACACGGTGACGTGTTCGTGTGCGAACACCGCATTTTGTGGTAGATTGTCGACACTTCGCATAGACGGGAGCGACCAGCGATCGACATGGGCCAGCCCATTTAGCAGCAAAGTACGTGCTACAATGTCGGGCGGTTTTGGGAATGTTCTAGGAGGTTCCAATCGTTTTTTTCTCATTTAAGGAACCTTCTAGAAGGTAAGGCAAGGTTCGTGAACCGGTTTAATGCCTCTCTCTGTTTCTTTTTCGTTATTTTCCAGTTTTTTCTATACCTTTTTCAGTTTTCTTTCCTTTTTCCTTTTTCATTTTATTTGTTTTTTCTTTCCTTTGCCATTTTTCTTTTTATCAAATCTTTAGAAATACAAAAAAATATTTCAGTTTTTCAAATTTTGTTCACAGATTTCAATAAATGTTTAGAAGTTCAAAGATTGTTTACTTCATTTAAAAAATGTTCTAAAACTCGAAAACATTTAGAAGTTCCAAAATTTCAAAAATGGTTCCATTTTTTCCCTTTTTATGTATTAACAACTGTGTGCAGTTTCAATTTTGTTTAGGATTTTCAAATTGTTCTTGATTTAAATTTTTTATTCTATAAATTCAAAAAATGTTCGGATATTCTATTTTTTGTTGCCATGCTCAATTTTTTTCTTGATTACGTTTTGATTTCCCCCTAAATTAGGAAACATTCAATGTTTCGAAATAATGTTTGAGATTTCAAAAAATTTCTTCCCATGTTCAAATTTTGTTCTCCATTTCAAAAAATTTGTTCTCATTTTCGTAAATTCAAAAAATGTTAGGGTTATAAAATTTTGTTCACGAATTAGAATTTGTTCAGGATTTTAAAATTTTCATTTTCGAAAATTGTTCTCAAAATTCAAAAAATGTCCCCGTTTTCAAAATTTGTTCACAAATTCTGAAAATTTTCATGTTTTTAAATATTGCTTGCAAACTAAAAAATGTTTGAGAATTTTGAAAAATTGTTCATGTTTTCCAAAGTTGTGCTCAAATTCAAAAAAACCATGTTTCCATTTTTTCACAAATTAAAATATGTTCGGGATTTTCAGAAAATGTTCCTATTTTCCAAATTTGTTCAGAAATTTAGACTATGTTCTTTTTTGAAAGTGTTTCATTTAAATAAAATTGTTTACAAAGCTGAAAAGTGTTTGTTTCATAAAACACTCAGGGTTATTTCAGAAAAAAATTGCGTTATGAAATTCTAAAATATCTTAGATATGTGCTGGATTTTTGGTTTTTAATGCTTTACGCTGCTCTTTATTTAATAAGCTTCGTTAGCTCAACTGGTTTTGGCGCGTGGACTCTTCGATGAGATCCTGTGTTCGATCCCATCCGATGGCAGCTTACTTTTTTAGCTGCTACAGTACGTGGTCGCAGCTGTTTCCTTCATGGGCTGGCCTAGTAGACACCTGCCTATGCGAACCTGCGGCTGTTTGCCGCAAAAAGTGGCATATAGGAGTTCCCGTCCTATTGGGCGCCACAGCCCCAGAAGTCCTCCTTGGCGCCTACTACACCGCCGAGTTGGGCCGGCCCAACAAACGTGTACAACATCAAAAAATCATAGCGTTTAAAAATAGCAAAAATTAATGCCCGAGACAGTTTTAAAATCGTATAGTTTCACTAGCTTACGAGTTCTGCAAACCACTCGGACTACTTGCCACTAGTGATAGGTAACAACGCAAATAATGCAATAACAATGTTGTCTTGCAATTTTATTGCACAAAACTGTACCAATTACCATTTTTTGAATTATTTGACGAAACAAAATCGTAAATTTGAAAAGGTTCATAGAATTCGAACAAAGTTCATCAATTTCCAAGAAAAATTCACAAACTTAAAAAAAGTTCATCAATTTTCAAACAAAAAGTTTATCCAATTTGAAAAAAGTTCATCGAAATTGAAAGAAGTTCATGGATTTTCAAAATTAGTTCATCAATTTTCAAGAAAAGTTCACAAACTTGAAAAAAAGTTCATCAATTTTCAAACAAAAAGTTTGACGGTTTTGAAAAAAAATCATCAAATTTGAAAAAAGTTCATCAAAATTGGAAAATGTACATGGATTTTCAAAAAAAGTTCATCAATTTTCTAGAAAAGTTCACAAACTTGAAAAAAAGTTCATGAATTTTCGAAGAAAGTTCATTGAATTTGAAAAAGTTCATCAAGTTTGAAAAACAAGTTCATGATTTTTTTAGAAAAGTTCACAAAACTTGAAAACAGTTCATGGATTTTTGAAAAAATGTCTTTTGATTTTGAAGTAAAATTTCATCGATTTACAATCACATATTTAAGAAAAAGAAACAGAAAAATGCGAACTGGAGAAAGAATAAGAAGGACACAAGAAGTTACCATGCAAGCCAGCGATGGTCGTAGTGGTTAGCACGGTGTGCTTTGAACGTGTAGGTCCTGGTTTCGATTTGGCGTAGCTCTCTATTTTTTGCACTTTGTAAAGAGATATAGCAAAGTAAATGTGCCGGCCCATACCGCGGTACGCTTTTTTTAGGGTAGGTAGAGGGAGTACGCTGCAGGCACCCATTTGTGAAATGAGTTGTAACGGGCGCCTGCATCGCTAAATAGGAAACATCCAAATAGGTGGGTTGTCGTACAAGGAAAAATGGATGTGGTTGCTATGGCCTAGGTGTAACAACCCCGGAGTAATACCCTAGATATAATTGCATATTCTTTTTTATACATCATATGCATCTCATAAGCATTACATCGACATCATATGCCATTAATTAATCAGTTTGAATATTGCATTTTGTCATTTTTTTTATAAATGGTGAATGAGTAAACCTATTTTCCCTTTTTGATCTTATAGACCAAGACCCCCAAAATCTTCTGCACACTCTTTTTGTGATATTTAGAGCTACCAAAATTGTTTCGCAATTATATCACAAGCCTGGTTATCACTTATAGTTCAAACCCATCATTTAAGTGAATGGATATATTTTCAAGTTCGTTAGTTAAACAAAATCTGAATTGGGTGAATTATTTTGTGTGGTCTCTTTATAGTATAGAGGGGGCACATATAATTTTTAGCTCAGTTGGAGTTAGTTTGATGCCCCCAACAAATAAGTATAAATGCACTATAGTCATTTAAATAATAAATGGTTTAGAAAATAAAAGTGCTAAATGGGCTGCTTCTTTTTTCCTCTCTCCTTCAATTGGGTAAAACCCTAAATTGTAGGAGACAAACCCCTCCTTTCCCCTAGCTGCCACCCACAAGCCTCTCATATCTCGATCTGCTCCCCTCAAACCCTAGCCAGCCCTCCACCTCCACCCATCGGATCCGACGGCCCGATCTCAGATTCGATGGCAAGAGAGCCTCCCGCGCCTCCAGTCCCAGCTTCCCAGCCCGCCAGCTCCTCGCAGCTCAGGTGAGGTCCTCTAAAGCCCATTGAGGGCTTGAAGAAAGCTGCCCGCCTCCGCGCTTCTTCGCCCTATTCGCCTCGCGCTAGAGCTTCTGGGCGTTGCCACATGTAGCTCGCCTACCAAACCGCTAGAGCACACCGCCGCCACCCCATGGTCGTCGACATAGCAAGGAGCGGTCATGCTGTAGCACCCTGCCTTCTCCTCCTCTCTTATTTTCCCGTCTTCCTCTATGTGTTCTCACACCTTCTCCCTCTCCCTATGCAGAAATGGAGCCACTGTTCCTCGTGCCTCCTGCCTCTGTTCAACAGATCCGTCGATGAGCATCGTCGCCTCCTTGGCTTCGTCTCGGATCTGCACCGCTAGCCTGCCTCGCTTGTCATTGACCCACTCAACTCATAACATTTGTGTTGCCTCGCCTCGCACCACCACAACTGATGTAGACCGCACCCGAACCGGCAAGAACTAGTGAACTGGCCAGTTCCTTTCTGACGGCGTTGCTTTCATAGAGCCTTTCTCGTAGTTAGTATGTTGCCAAGGATAGTGAATGGTGTTGATGTGTGGGGTTGGTCACATATGCTTTTCTTGTTTTTCCCTTCTTTTTATCTTTTGGATACAAGCAACTCAATGACATGTCTTGATTAGATTTTGATATCGTGTTGTTTTAGAGGCCGAAATCCTATATACTTAAGAAGTTCACCCCCACTATCTTATTCATCTCAACATGCAAACTGTCCACATCACCAACCATGTCATCTAAGCAAAAGCTGATGCCATTTTCAGCCACATCATCACTATTCCTACAGCTGGTGCCCACACAATTCCATTAACAAATCATGGGACTTAAAGTTTTCCTTCATACACAATGATCCTGTTCACCGGAGTGACCTGTAGTTTCGACAAGATTCAGTTATTCATAGTACGTAACCATCCTGGTCACTGAATCGATATGTCTTTACTTATGATTCATTCATTTTATACTTGATGCATTGCAACCCTGGTCACCGAAGCAACCCATCTCTTCCTATTCGTAACGGATGGCGCATCCCTTTTAAAACTAGAAGAAGAGCTCAGGTGCATCCTCGTCTATCACTTCCTGATGCATCTCATCTTTCCACCTACTTGCTCCGGCGCGAGTGACCTCGATGCCAAGATGGGGTTGGATGTTGCGCAACCACATCGTACCTGGATGGAACCGTCACATGCCCTTAGTGTCTCGCTGGCTCCCGCATGGGCTTCGCTCCGCCGTGCAACACCAAACGTCCGCATGGGCTTCTCTCACCCATGGCTTCCCACCACCCAGCACCATTGCAGCGCCACCAAGATCTTGCCGCCGCCCGCCGAATAGCCCTCTGTACCTCCTTTTCCTCTCTCCTGGAGCCTGGCGAGCCAATCGGAATGGTGTGAGTTGGGTGTAGCGATCCGACCTCAGATAGTCAAATCTCTGTGCATAAGTGTCATCCCTGGATCGGTAATGCTGACACACACAGTACTCGAGGATTTATAACAGAGTTCAATCACACACTTATTACATCGAATGTCTCAAAAAAGAACTTATTACAATAATATGGCCGAAGGCCATCTAAGAATATAACAGCGGAAGCTTCGAAAGGTAAATGAGTCCATCAACTCCAACGGCATGGCTGAGTGCACGACAACGACCTAGCGCACCTTACTCTTCATCTGAAAACTATGCAACATAATACGTTGTAGCCTGTGTAGGTCAGCACATGGAATATGTTGGCAAGATAACACTATAGAGCAATGAACAAGTAACAGCTATAACTATATGCATATATGGCTGGTGGAGGCTCTATGGTTGTCATTTGCAGAAAGCTAGTTTTTCCCTATAACAAAGGAATAAATTTTATTTAACTACAAAGTTGGTTGAAATATTGAGAATGGTAACCCCATCTCAATCCCAAATTAATAGTCAATACCCATCCAATTTATTAAGTAAAGTGATGAGATCAACATAGTAATTCAAGCAACAGATACTCAAGATGTCCATAACCGGGGACACGGCTAACCATGATTAGTTTTTACACTCTCAAGAGGTTTGCACACTTTTCCCCACAAGACTCGATCTCCTCCGTTGAATTTCTCGCACTGCATGATGCTTGAGAAATGGATGACCAAGACACAGTCTTTCCGAAGAGGTCCCCTTAACCGATAGATAGGCTGGTAGACCTACAATCCCCTACATCTGCTAGCCCATCATGGAAAGGTTCCGCACAACTTACTCAACTATGACAGAGCCCATAATGGCATGTGGCTCCACACGGAAGTTTCCAGCATGAGTAACACAATAATCCCTTTGAGCCTGGGTGGCAAACCATAGGAAAAATCACATGGATACCCCGGGATTCTCCTTGGACAACACTGGATTCCCCAGGTGCCCACAAACCAATCCACCCAGATGTGTGTTAAAGTAGCCACCTTAAGTTAAACCTTAGTTAACAATAATCTCTCACATCTATCATGAATTCTCTCAAAACCAAACCACGTCTACGAGCATAGTATAGTAGTGTAATTATAACGTAGCAACTCCCAAGGTTTGAACAAAGGACAATAGGTTCTACCACATCAACTACTTCCCAATACCCACATGTAAATCATATCCTACTCATGCAATGTTTGAGGATTGAAACTAATACATAAAAACTGGGTAATAAAGGTGTATGATCAAAGTGTTACTTGCCTTGCTAACGATCTGAAAACCCTAGTGACTCGTAGTAGCAAGCCTCGCACTCTGGAACCTATATCATGAACAAACAATAGCATACATAAGCACTCAAGCATAAGATGCAAGGGTAAAACTCAAGAGAAAAGATCCAAACCGAAAGTTCAACTAAATAACTTTGATTTGCAAAAAGAATCAATCGAATCAGAGCTACGAATCTCAAACTGCGATCAAAAGAAGTTCGAATTCAAATTTGCTTGAAACCAAATATTAAATTGTCAAAACCATATTCAAGTTGATTATCTAGAAAGAGGGGAACAAGATGAACATTTTGGCGTTGGTTTCACTGGATTTGGACGAACGAGCAAAAAGTAGTGAGGGTTTGAAGTTCAGGAACTAATCTGTGATAAAAGTATTCGCGGATAGGTCCCTGGCTGAATAATAAAATAAAAAGAAAAACCTAACGAACGAACACTCACTAACAGGAACAAACGAACGAAAATGTTCGCTACCGCGGATTAACAGACGAACGTCCGCTAATTAGAACTGATCGGAAAAACCGAGAAAAAACCCTAACCCTAAAAATAAACCGAAGGAAAACTGAATGGTTTTTACCGGTTAACCGGAGAAAAACGACGGCAACATCAACGGTGGGATCCGGCACGGCTCCGGTGGCTTCGGAGGGCGAGGCGACATCGGCGGCGGGGCGATGCGGCGGCGGCGGCGCGAGGCAGCGGCGGCGACGGGTGGCAGCGGCGGCGGGGCAGGCGGCGGGTAGTGAGGAGAAGGCGGCGGGGGCGGCTGCTTATGAAGAGCCGGGGGCGGCCGCTTGCGCGAGGGGGCGGCGCAATCCGACCCGGACTCCTCCTCGCCGGAGTCCGGCGTCCGCACGGGCGACGGAGGCGGTGACGCGAGCGCGGCTGGGCCTTCGGCCTAGTCGGGGGAAGAAGTTTTTTTTAAAAAAATTCGCCTCAAGAAAAGTCCTAATAAAATATAAAAAAAATCTAAAAATATCAGAAACAATTTTCGCCGTCCAAACCTAATATTTAGGACACGGTGAACATTTTTCTGGCCTAGAAATGCAATATTCAAAATTGCATATTTTTCTAATTCAAATAAAATACCAAATAAAATATTAATTTGATTTTAAAATTTATTCTCCAATATTCCTATCTTTTCAAGAAGTCATATTATCTTCTCTCATTTATTTTTATTATTAGAAATAATTGGGGTGAAAATTATTAAAAATCAAATTGATCCTCTTTTCAAATTTGAAAAAAATTCAAATATGATTTTTTTGAAATCTCGAACTCTCTCCTTGGGTCCTTGAGTTGCTTAAGATTTCTAGGATCACAACCAAATGCAAATAAAATATGAGATGCATATGATGACCTATGTATAACATCCAAATTGAAAATTGGGATGTTACAAACCTACCCCCCTTAACATGAATCTCGCCGTCGAGATTCAGGTTGGCTAGAAAATAGGTGTGGGTGGTCTTTCCGTAGGTCTTCTTCTCGCTCCCAGGTGGCTTCTTCCTTGGTATGGTGGCTGAGGGAGTCCTGGATTAAGGGGTCCTCGGGCGTTCGGGCTATGTAACATGGGCCGGACTGATGGGCTATGAAGATACAAGACATAAGACTTCCTCTCGTGTCTGGATGGGACTCTCCTTTGCATGGATGGCAAGCTTGGCGTTCGGATATGTAGATTCCTTCCTTTGTAAACTGAATCTATACAACCCTAGGTCCCTCCGGTGTCTATATAAACTGGAGGGTGTAGTCCGTAGAGGCAATCATAATCATAATCATACATGCTAGACTTCTAAGGTTTAGCCATTACGATCTCGTGGTAGATCAACTCTTGTAATCCTCATACTCATCAATATCAATCAAGCAGGATATAGGGTATTACCTCCATCAAGAGGGCCCGAACCTGGGTAAAACATCGTGTCCCCTGTCTCATGTTACCATCGACCCTAGACACACAGTTCGGGACTCCCTACCTGAGATCCTCCGGTTTTGACACCGACATTGGTGCTTTCATTGAGAATTCCGCTACGTCGTCATCAGAAGGTTTGATGGCTCCATCAGTCATCTACAACAATGCTGCCTTGCGGGAGGATTTTCTCCCTGGCCAGCTCTTTGTATTCGGCGACTTCGCACTACGGACCAACTCGCTTGGCCATCTAGAGCAGATCGACAGCTACGCCCCAGGTCACGAGATTAGTTTTGGAAATCTGGATTATGTCGTTGATATCCAAGGAGACTTGATCTTCCAAGGGTTCATGACCCCAACCTCTGCTCCGACCTTAGATCCGGAGCGCATCGCTAGGTCCGAAGACGGGATTACCAAGCCCGCCGGACTATCTGCGTCCACTAAGCCCAATACGGGAGAGTCGGAGGAAGTAGTGTCCCTGGCAACCGTCATGGAGCCGGACTCTTCTCTGGACGCTGGCTCTGAACCCTCGGAGTCAGCATCATGTGAGCTCAGCCAAGGAGTTTCCTTCCCGCCATACTCCACGGATTTTCTTCTCCCTAAACAAACCTCGCCTTTAAGCGAGGCTCTGGACTTGATGCGATCCCTCGTCATTTCAGAGGAGCAATGTCCGAACTATGCCCAGCCCGGACTAGGGGCTGAGAGCAGGGAATTTTATGTCCCACCCACCACCCACTTCATAGCCACTGTCGAGGACCTAACTGACATGCTTGACTACGGCTCCGAAGACATCGACGGTATGGACGACGATGCCGGAGAGGAGCAAGCCTAAAACCCACCGTTCACCGGACGCTGGACGGCCACCTCTTCGTATGACGTGTACATGGTGGATACACCCAAGGAAGGTGACGATGATAATGAGAAAAATCCAGTAGAGGATAAACCTCCTGAGACACAACCAAAACGCTGACGGCGCCGCTCTAAATCACGTCGCAGCAAAAACAGCAATACCGGCACGAGAGACAACAATACTCCGGACGATGCCGAAGACCAAGAAAACCCCGTCGAGCAAAACTCTGAACAAGACAATCGGGAGGATGGGCAAGTTAGACCTGATGAACAAGCCGCAGACGAAGACTCGGAGGATAGTAATTACCTTCCACTCTCCGAGGACGAGGTGAGCCTCGGTGATGAAGACTTTATCATGTCTGAGGAACCTCTCGAGCAGGAGCGCTTTAAGCAACGGCTAATAGCCACTGCAAGGAGCCTGAAAAAGAAATAACAACAACTTCAAGCTGATCAAGATCTACTCAACGACAGATGGACTAATGTCCTGGCAGCCGAGGAATATGGCCTCGTGCGCCCAACCAAAAGTTACCTGAAGCATAAACTGCTACCTCAATTTGATGACGAGGCACTTGAGCCCGTACCAGCAACACGTAATGCAGCTGACCGACCACCACGTGGCTGGGACAAAATGACAACTCAAGCCGATCACCGGCCCATACTATCTCGCTGTAAAGGTAGAGAAACAACGACTCGAGGATACAGATATGACCTGCGGTAGGACCTGAAGAATAGAGCAGGTCCGGCCAGGTCGATCTACGGATCGCTGGGGCGTGCCTCGACGCACGACGATGGCTATCAAGCCAAACATGACAAGCATAATCACGCCCGGGCCGAAAGCCGCAGACGGACTCCATCTGAACTACGTCGCGACCTGGCCCGATATAGAGGTGCCACACACCCCCTCTGCTTCGCTGATGAAGTAATGGAGCATGAATTCCCAGAAGGGTTTAAACCCGTAAATATCAAATCATATGATGGAACAACAGATCCCGCAGTATGGATTGAGGACTTTCTTCTCCATATTCATATGGCCCGTGGTGATGATCTTCATGCCATCAAATACCTCCCGCTAAAACTCAAGGGACCAGCTCGGCATTGGTTGAACAGCCTGCCTGAAAACTCCATTGGCGGCTGGGAGGACTTGGAAGACGCCTTCCGCGACAACTTCCAAGGCACATACGTCCGGCCCTCAGATGACGACGACTGAAGTCACATAGTTCAACAACCCGGAGAGTCAGCCAGGAAATTCTGGACACGGTTCTTAACTAAAAAGAACCAGATCGTCGACTGCCTGGATGCCGAAGCCCTAGCGGCCTTTAAGCACAACATCCGCGACGAATGGCTCGCCCGACACCTTGGCCAAGAAAAGCCGAAGTCCATGGCGGCCCTCACGACACTTATGACCCGCTATTGTGCGGGCGAAGATAGTTGGCTAGCCCATAGCAATCATAATGGAAGCAAACCTGGCACCTCCGAAGCCAAGAATAGCAACGGCAAGCCCCGATGCAACAAGCATAAGCATCGAAACAATGGTGACAATACTGATGACACGGCGGTCAACGCCGGATTCAGTGGCTCCAAGTCTGGTCAGTGGAAGAAGCCATATAAAAGGAACAATTCAGGCTCTTCCAGCTTGGACCGCATACTCGATATTCCATGTCAGATCCACGGCACCCCTGATAAACCAGCCAATCATACCCACCGGAGTTGTTGGGTCTTCAAACAGGTCGGCAAGTTAAATGCCGAAGACAAGGAGAAGGGGTCACAAAGTGAGAATGACGACGAGGAGCCCCGTCCATCGAACACGGGGGGACAGAAGAAGTTTCCCCCCAGGTTAAAACCGTGAACATGATATACGTTACCCATATCCCCAAGAGAGAGCGCAAACGTGTGCTCAGAGACGTCTATGCAATAGAGCCAGTCGCCCCGAAATTCAACCCATGGTCGTCCTGCCCGATCACTTTCGATTGCAGGGACCATCCGACCAGTATCCGTCACGGCGGTTTAGCCGGACTGGTCATTGACCCAATTATTGATGGATTCCACCTCACACGAGTCCTCATGGACGGTGGCAGCAGCCTCAACCTGCTCTATCAGGATATAATCCGCAAAATGGGCATCGATCCATCAAGGATCAAGCCCACAAAAACTACCTTAAAAGGAGTAATACCAGGTGTAGAGGCCCGCTGCACAGGTTCAATGACATTGGAAGTTGTCTTTGGATCCCCGGACAACTTCCGAAGCGAAGAATTGATCTTCAACATCGTCCGCTTCCGCAGTGGCTATCACGCACTGCTTGGACGAACTGCATTTGCTCGATTCAATGCGGCGCCACACTATGCTTATCTCAAACTTAAGATGCCCGGACCATGTAGTGTCATAATAGTCAATGGAAACACGGAGCACTCCTTCCGTACTGAAGAGCACATGCGGCCCTAGCAGCAGAAGTACAGAGCGGCCTTATCAAGCAGAACCTTAATTCGGCGGCCAAGCTCCCGGACACTGTCAAATGAGTCTAGACTACTCTGAAGCAGGATAGTCCAGCCCGTCAGGAACTCTACTAGCAATTCGGCCTCCGTCTCAGTCCCGACCAAATGGCGGCGTATGTACCACGCGTACATAACAACGCATTCAAAATACCATGGCCATAGACGGAGGCGTAACTTGATTGTGGTCCATCATACGGCTCCCACACATACTTTTCCTTTTTCCTTTTTACTATTTTTAGTCTTTTCTTTCACAGGCCCCTCCCGATGGCCTGATCATCGGTCCTTTTGAAGGATAGATATACCAAGGTGGCAAGCAACACAGACGCACGGGGGAATCTCTAGATGTTCTTCTTGACGATCATTCTACCTGTTTTCAGGACCCGCACGTAGCTCCCCCTTGGCTTGGCATGTTAAATAGCCCTGTTGCTTATTGCACTATTTGTACAAATACGCTTTGACGTATCAATCAAACTATAATGGAAACAGTTTGTGGCCCAACTTACGTGGCATTAGCTTACTACTTCATTTTATTATTCTTATCGATTGCACCCGTAAACTTTGGTATGCTTTTATTCGCCATGGGCTTCATTGTGCCCCATACTACGGCAACAAAGTCCGAACACTTTTTACAGTACAGTTCGGCACCCTGAATTTTAGCATTATATGCATCGGCTCCGAATCATGTCTTTGGTCAATAGTTGGGTTGCCCAGCTCCTGTGCTTGCTACCTTATGTTCCGTCCTATCGGCTAGGGTAGTAAAGGGAGAACTACTGCGATTGTGTTTCTGGTTTATCCGAGCAAACACCTCAGTAGAGAAAGACAAAAACTGACTGTCATGATACGGCGAGAGCTGGTTAGCTATTCGGAGGTTACAAATCTTTTGCGATTTTTTCCGCATTATGCGACGAATCGTCCTTTACCCGATCAGGTGTCTACAACACCCTAGTCAGGATTAAAAACTAACTAGGGGCTGCGCCTACATTTCTCTTGTCAAACTCCTATGGCTAAGTGAGAGTGATAAAGCCACATAGTCTGATTGCCTGGTTCGTTGCGCTAAACACCTCCTTCAAAGACCAAACTCTTGGATCAAGAGTGTTTAGATTCCACCCCGAACACCGCCGTACTACCTACGTGGGGGCTGAAGCCGACGACTGGCCATCTCTCAGTTTTAACATAACGGCCGCACAGGAGGTAAAATTTTCAAACAATAAACATTATATTACATAACGACTTTGTTTCATAATACATGAAGGGATAACACGAATGACTTCATTCAAAGATAATGTCTTTTGAACACTGGCCCTCTACAATGCGGGATCCCTTTAAGACATCATCGAAATACCGCTCGGGCGTGCGGTGCTCCTTACCCGCGGGCGGTCCCTCGGTGGCGAGCTTTACGACGTCCATCTTCGCCCACTGCACCTTGACACAGGCGAAGGCCATCCGCGCACCTTCAATGCAGACCGATCGCTTGATGCCATCAAGCCGAGGGCAGGCATTGACCAGCCACTTCACGAGTCCGAAGTAGCTGCTGGGTATGGCGTCGGAAGGCCATGGACGGATTATCAAATCCTTCATGGCCAGTTTGGCCACCCTATGCAGTTCGGTCAGTTTGTTTCAGCTGATCGCTAAAGGGCACCAGATGTTCTGGCGCAAGGTATTGCAACCAGAACAGCTTCTCCATTGAGCTCCCCTCTTTGGCTCGGAAGAATTTTGCAGCATCGGCAACACTGTGCGGCAGATCTGCAAATGCCCCTAGAGAACTCCAAATCCGGGTCAGTAAGAGGAACCTTTTCTTCACATACTTGCTCTACATAATAAAGGCCTTACCCGCCGCGATTTTTCTGGCCTCCTGGATTTCCTGGAGGGCGCCCTAGGCTTCAACCTGGGCATCGTGTGTGCTTTGGCGGGCCTTGGAAAGTTTGGACTCTTTATCCACAATATTGCGCTCCAAAGACTCGCATTTCTTCACAGCGTCCTGGAGCTCCTGATGGACCTCACCAACCCTGGCCTAGTGTTTCTCGCGAGCGGCTTGTTCCTTTGCCGTTCTCTCCTGGGCTTCAGCCAGCGCCTTCTTGAGGGTCTCCACCTCGGTCGCCGCTCCTACAAAATATCATGGCACTATGGTCAACACAAATCATTCATCCTTTATGAACCTACACAAGGTCATTGCATGCCTTGATGGTCCTCCAGCTGTTTTTTCACGCGCCCGAGCTCTTCCTCGGCCCGCTCCAGACTCTGCTTCAGTCTGGACAACTCCGCGTGGGACATTGACAACTCCGCACTCTGCGTGTTGGCCACCCACCACCTTCGGCTTCACATTGAAGATCTTTAGCCACAATCCGAAGTGGGGTGGGATGCGGAGGAAGGCCTCGCACACGAAAATAAATGCCGAGATGTTGAGGAAGGAGTTGGGGGCCAGATCATGGAAATCCAACCCGTAGTAGAACATGAGTCCGCGGACGAATGGGCGGAGAGGGAATCCCAATCTGCGGACAAAGTGGGGGATGAAAACCACCCTCTCATGGGGCTCCGGGGTGGGAATGATCTGCCCCGTTGCTGGAAGCCGGTGGGCAATTTCCTTGGCTTAGTACCCGGCCTCCCGGAGCTTGGTGATGTCCTTCTCCTTGACGGAGGAAACCATCCACTTGCCCTGCGCTCCAGATCGGGACATGGCTGGAGTGCTTTTTTGAGGTGGAAAGGATGGAAGCTTGGGCGCTGGAGCTCGAGAATGGATGGTCAGAGAGAAAGAAGGCGTGGGTGAAAGGCGAAATCCTTATCCCTTTATGAAGGCTGCGAATATCAAGTGCCTCCCCACTCGCCTTAAAACTCACCTATTCCCCAAGGGCCGTACAGACGGCACGGTAGGATTACCCACGCCCTATTGATGAGAATCCCGCAATAAGGGGACACGATCTTTGCTTTGAGAAGACGTGCCAATAAAACCGCATCTTCAAACATGGAGCGGGAGGCTCAAAACGGTTCGAAATAATGACCGGGCAGTGACACGATGTCACGTTACAAAAGTTGTCAGTGGATTGGACTCGTAAAATATTATACTCTCTGCGTGTGTGTATGGTACTCGTTTTGCAGAGCCGGACACGTTTTCAGTGTTCGAAGGCTGTTTTGGAGTATTCGGAGGAGGAACCCGCCTTGCAGTGCCGAAGACAATTTGCGTGCCGGACACATCGCCATTGAAGCCTGATTCAGGGGCTACTGAGGGAGTCCTGGATTAAGGGGTCCTCGGGCGTCCGAGCTATGTAACATGGGTCAGACTGATGGGCTATGAAGATACAAGACAGAAGACTTCCACCCGTGTCCGGATGGGACTCTCCTTTGCATGGATGGCAAGCTTGGCGTTCAGATATGTAGATTCCTTCCTTTGTAAACCGACTCTGTACAACCCTAGGCCCCTCCGGTGTCTATATAAACCGGAGGGTTTAGTCCGTAGAGGCAATCATAATCATAATCATACAGGCTAGACTTCTAGGGTTTAGCCATTACGATCTTGTGGTAGATCAACTCTTGTAATCCTCATACTCATCAATATCAATCAAGCAAGATGTAGGGTATTACCTCCATCAATAGGGCCCGAACCTGGGAAAAACATCATGTCCCCTGTCTCCTGTTACCATCGACCCTAGACGCACAGTTCGGGACCCCCTACCCGAGATCCGCCGGTTTTGACACCGACAGTGGCTCCACTGAACTTTGCAAAACTTAATAACCTTGATGCGTGTAACACGGCTGGCAAACTCGAGGATCTTCACGGGTTTCTCCTCATAGGTTAGGTCACTCTCCAACTGAATTGCTTCCAGGGGCACTGTATCTCTTAGAGGAATATCGGCCATCTCACCATGGCACTTCTTCAACTGGGAAACCTGAAACACATCATGTACTCCTGACAATCCTTCGGGTAACTCCAACTTGTAGGCAACTTCTCCCATACGTTCCAAAACTCGATATGGTCTGACAAATCTCATGGCTAACTTTCCCTTAACTCTGAATCGTTCAACTCCTCGGAGCGGTGACACACGAAGATATGCTCTGTCTCTAGTCTCATAGACTACCTCCTTGCGTTTAGTATCGGCATAACTCTTCTACCTGGACTAAGCTACCTTCAGTCTATCACGAATCAACTTAACCTTCTCTTCGGACTCCTTGATTAAATCTGGTCTAAACAACTGACGATCTCCAACTTCATCCCACATTAAAGGTGTCCTGCACCTTCTTCCATACAAAGCTTCGAAAGGGGCCATCTTCAAACTAGCCCGATAACTGTTGTTGTATGAGAACTCGGCGTAAGGAAAATTATCATCCCAACTAGATCCATAATCGAGCGCACAAGCCCTCAACATGTCCTCTAAAATGTGATTGACTCTCTCGGTCTGCCCATCTGTCTGTGGATGAAAGGCTACACTGAACTCTAGACTGGTACCCAAAGTCTGGTGCAGCTGATTCCAAAACTTAGAGGTAAACTGTGTTCCTCTAGCTGATACGATGGTCCTCGGAACTCCATGCAGACATACAATCCTGTTCATATATATCTTGGACAACTTCACGCTCGTATAGGTGGTTTTCACTAGGATAAAGTGGGCCACTTTGCTCAAGCGATCAACTACTACCCAGATGGAGTCATATCCTAATCTGGTCCTGGGTAATCCGATGATAAATTCCATGCCAAGTCTGTCCCACTTCGATTCTAGTATTGGCATAGGCTGAAGTAATCCTGCTGGCTTCTGATGTTCTGCCTTAACTCTCTGACATACGCCACATACTGCTACATACTCAGCAATATCCTTCTTCATACATGTCCACCAGAAACGTTCCTTCAAATCCAAATACATCTTGGTGTTTCCGGGGTGAATCGAGTATGGTGAGCCATGAGCCTCCTGAAGTATTAACTTCCTGATCTCCGCATCATTGGACACATATACATGATCCTCAAACCATAAAGTTTCGTGCTCATCCTCACGAAAACCCTTGGCTTTTCCTTTGCTCATTTTCTCCTTTATCTCAACAATTGCCTTGTCATCCTTCTGAGCTTCTCGAATATTTCCCAATAACGTGGACTGAACCTCCATTGCTGCAAAAAAATCTTCTTGGAACTATCTCCAAACAAAGTTCCTTGAGATCGTCGACTAACTCTTGCGGTAATCCTCCGCTTACAAGTGTATTGACATAACTTTTGCGGCTCAAAGCGTCTGCTACGACATTGGCCTTTCCTAGATGATAATGTAGCTTCATATCATAATCCTTTATGAGCTCCAACCATCTCCTCTGCCTGAGATTCAACTCCTTCAGCGTGAAAATGTACTTCAAACTCTTGTGATTCGTGTACACATCACAATGGTTTCCAATAAGAAAGTGTCTCCAGGTCTTGAGCGCATGCACTATAGCTGCTAACTCCAAATCATGCATGGCATAATTCAACTCGTGAGGTCGAAGCTGACGTGAGGCATATGAAACAACTCTCCCATCTTGCATAAGTACACCTCTAAGTCCCAGGCAAGAAGCGTCGCAATAAACTTGGAAATCCTTGCGTATATCCAGAAGAAATTAGCACTGGGGCTATAACTAAACGTTTCTTCAACTCCTGAAAACTGGCCTCACATTCCTCGGTCCAATTGAATTTGGTGTCCTTCTTCAACAAATCTGTCATGGGTTTCGCAATTTTGGAAAAATTCTCAATGAATCTCCTATAATATCCCGTGAGTCCCAGAAAACTATGGATCTCTCCTACTGAGGTGGGTGCCAAGCACTCAGTGACAGACTGAACCTTGGTAGGGTCTACTGCTATATCTTCTCCTGATATAACATGTCCAAGAAATCCAACTTCCTTCAACCAAAATTCACATTTTCTGAACTTGGCATATAGTTGATGTTCCCTGAGCTTCTCGAGAACTAGTCGCAAATGTTCCTTGTGTTCCTCTTCATTCTTCGAGTACACCACTACATCATCAATGAACACCACAAGAAACTTATCCAAGATTTCCATGAACACCTTATTCATCATACTCATGAAATAGGCAGGGGCGTTAGTCAATCCAAAAGACATGACTGTGTACTCATATAGCCCATACCTCGTGGTAAAAGCTATCTTAGGTATATACTGTTCTCAGATCTTCAGCTGGTGGTATCCCGATCAATGATTGATCTTGGAGAATACTTTTGTCGGTGTTCTGGGAACGGGGGTCCCCAGACTTGCCTGCCTGCGGCCTGCGGTGTGTCTCAGGTGGGGGCCCAGCGTGGCCCATCTTCATCAGCCCAAGCTCAAGACCCTCGCGAGGGGCCAAGCCTCGCGGGGCGGACGATAGGAAGCTTCCTCAAGAGCGGCCTCATCAGGCAGGCTCGCGAGGAAGCGGAGAGATCAATGCAAGGGTACCTCGCGAGGATCCCATGATGCAAGCCATGATGATCAAGGCCAGGCGGGCGCCAGGCGGGCACCGGCCTGCGCAGGGTCCTTGTTTCCCCTTTGGTGCAAAGGGGGCAAGCACAGGCCAAGGTATCAGGCAAAGGTTACCATTCTGGTGCAACGAGACCAAGACCAGCCGGACGACCGGACGGAGGTCACCGTGGAGCCCAAGACGGCGTCATCACCAGTGCTTTTGGCAGCCGAAGACCACCTTTGGTCAGGATAACTTGTACTAGATGGTCCCCTTCAAAATGGCCAATTGTTGGCGCCCTTCCCGCTCAATTATTCGGGGAGAGGCCCAAGGCCTCTATAAATAGAGCTAGCCTCCACAAAGAGGGAGAGAGGAAAAACCCAGTAGAGACTAAGTAGAACACACCGCACCAGCTCAAGAACACCCCTCGCGAAGCTGTTCTTCCCTTGTACTTTCCATCATCAGCCCTAGAGGCAATCCACCACACCACACACTCGAGTGGGGTATTACACCACAACGGTGGCCTGAACCAGTATAAACCTCGTGTCTCCTATTTTGTTCATCATTTTCATCTTAGTTTGCGCGAGAGGATTGGACGTAGATCGGTAGGGGAAAGATCTCCGCGCGCACCCCAGTGTTCGAACCTCAAGGGTCTGCCGGAACCCGAAATCCGACATTTGGCGCGCCAGGTAGGGGGGCACCGGAATCTTTCTTCCGCTGTTTGCGTGTGATCTTCCGTCATGTCCATGGCTGACGCTCGTCGGGCTCGCGCCACTCGCGTCGCCCAGACAGCGCCCGTCGATGGCCCCCCTCGTCGTTCCCCGTCGCCCGCCGCTAACGCCGCCACCGGCCCGGCGGGGAACGAGCAGCAGGCCTCGTCCCAGCATACTTCGGTGCGGCGGGATGGCCGCACCGCCACCCCGTCGCTGACTCCAGCTGGCTCGTCGTCCCACGCCCGTCGCACACCTATGGATGCGCACGCCTCACTGCTCTTGGCGCAGGAGCTCCTGCACTATCGCCCCGTCAATGACGTCTATGAGGACTGGCTCGCCCGCATCACCGAGCTCGTCAGTGCCGCAGGGGGCTCCCCCTTGCGGTCCCTCTCGCTGCCTCGCCCTCCGTCCCGTGCAGGGCGCGAGGATCAGGAGGCACCTCCGCCGACTCCTCCCCAAGAAGGTGCCTTGGCTCCAAGGCGCGCAGCCCCCGGGCGGGACCCCCCATGTTCGGCGCCTGCGCAGCAAGAAGGGAGCTGCCAAGAGATCCCACGTCCCCGGGAAGGTGCTTGCGTGCTCCCAGCGCCGGTGCGCCAAGATCGCGCCCCAGCGCCTCCACGACAAGACCCCACGCTGCTCCCAGTGGCGGCACATGGTGACCCACAAGAACAAGTCCAGCACCAGCAAAGGGCGCCGGTGGCCACGGCGGACAGCCTCGCCTTCATCCCCGAGCTGCGCGGCGTCACATGGCCAGGCAAGTTCAAGCCTGACCTCCCTCCCCGCTACGATGGCACAGCGGATCCCGCGGAGTTCCTGCAGCTCTACGAGCTGGGCATCGTAGCCGCCAACGGAGACGAAAAGGTCATGGCGAATTGGTTCCCCATGGCTCTCAAGGACAGCGCCCGCACCTGGCTCCTGAACCTGGCTCCCGGCACGATCTCCTCCTGGAGCGAGATGCGCACCCGCTTCATTGCCAACTTCCAGGGCACTCGCGACCGGCCCCCGGCCGTGAGCGACCTGCGCCGCATCAAGCAACAGCCAGGAGAAACCCTGCAGAAGTACATCCAGTGCTTCAACTACGCTCGCCTCAAGATCCCCAAGGTAACTGAAGAAGCTATCATCTCAGCCTTCTTCGACGGTGTGCGCGACGTCAAGATGAAGGAAGAGCTAGCAATCCATGAAGACCTGTGCACATCCCTGGAGCTGTTCAACTTGGCGACCAAGTGCGCCAGGGCTGAGGAAGGGCGTCTCTCCCTCCTCGAGCTCCCGGCAGCCGACCCGGAATAAAAGAAGCTCAAGGCCAAAGACGTGAAGCGCAAGGGGGCTGTCGTGCTAGCAGCGGAACCGGACACCAAGCGAGGCAGGGATCAGCCTGAGTCATCCAAGGGTGGACGGTACTGCGTGTACCATGACCTCCACACCCACAACACCAACGAATGTCAAGAGCTCAAAGCCATGCGAGATGGGCGAGTCGGCCGACGCCCAGAGCGCAACGACAGGGCTATGGCAGAGGAGGAGGAAGAGGTGGCGGACGATGGGAAGATCGTGGCCTTCGCTAGGGATGGCGTGACCGCCCTCGCGAGGACCGCTGGCAGGACCAGCCTCGTGAGGGAGGCTGGAGGGACCAGCCTCGTGAGGGCCACCCGCACGGCAACGCAGACCTCCCTCCTCTGCCGCCTCCACCAAGGAGGAACGAAGACCAACACCAAGACGATGGGGCTGGGGGCTTCCAAAAGCCGCGTGAAATTGCTTGCATCTTAGGTGGCGCCCAGGCCCCAGCCTCACAGCGCATCTTCAAGCAGTTTGCTCGCGAGGTGAATGCAGTCCTTCCCAAGCTTGAGGCCACGCGCCCTCTTAGGTGGTCTACGTGCGCGATCACATTCAGTTCCGCAGACCAGCTCAAGTGTGCGGCAACGGCCAGAATCCTCCCGATGCTTTGCTCCCCAGTCATCAGCAACGTGCAGGTCACCGGGACCCTCATCGATGGCGGGGCAGGACTCAACGTCCTGTCCGTCGAGACGTCCGACAATCTCCAAGTGCCGTACGACCAGCTTCAGCCAACCAAGCCTTTCTCAGGAGTCACCGATGGTTCCACTATTCCAATTGGGCAGGTTCGCCTTCCGGTCACCTTCGGGCAACACAACAACTACCACACCGAGCTCATCGTCTTCGACGTCGCTCACATCCGCCTGCCGTACAACGCCATCCTCGGGTACCCATCCCTAGCCAAGTTTATGGCAGTGACTCACCATGGTTACAATGTCCTCAAGATGCCAGGAAGCGGTGGAGTCATCACCGTACCCTGTGAAGAAAGGACGCAGTGTGCTTGCTTGAGCATGCGTTCCAAGCCGCAGCAATCGAAGACCCAAATCACAGGAGCGGGAGGCCTCCCGAGGTGACCCTAAAGAAGAAGAAGACCTCACCTGGCCCGAGCCACAAGGAGGCAGGAACCTCCGGAGGTATTGCGTCAGGATTCGCGCCCGATCAGGGAGCGCCACCCTCTCACGCATAGGAAGGCGCGCCCGGCGCCCTCCTCAGGCAGGGCTCGGGGGCTCTCTCTTGGAGAGCCGCCGACCTTGCCAAGGTCGCGGGGGAGGCACTCGGGCACCACTTGGAGGGGTGCTTTCAAGCACGCTTCCCTTAGGAAGGTACAAGTCAAAGGAGACCAAACCCTCAGGAGTTCATCGCAAGGAACACCCATGAGCTACAAGAGTCCAGAGTCATGCGCGGCAGCCGCCGCTTACCTGTCGTGGCCCCACATCCAGGCGAGGATGGAGGATTGCGCGTCTGCGTCGACGTACCAGGGCTCAACCGAGCTGCGACCCAGGAGCGACTATGGCCTTTGGCCATAGGGCGCTGCGAGGGACCACCTCACAGCTACGTTCGCATGCCCTTCGGCCTGCCGAGCGCGGTCGCCGCACATCAGCGCCTGTTGAGGAGCATTCTAGAGGCTCAGGAGGTCAGGCATCGTGCGGTCCTGGCGGAGGTGGCGATGGTCCCCGAAGACCAGCACGCACCACCGGAGCCTCCCGAGGCCCCTGGGCCTGGGGGCTCATGAGGGCAGACGTTTTCACCGCGCATCGCTCACTTCCTCAGCACCACTTCATCTTCAACAGAACCAGGTGACATATTTCAAAATTCTACTTTCAGCTGGGAGCGCCCACAGGGCTGCACCATTCCCAGGCCGCGTGGGTCCGTCCCCGCGGCATGTATCCATTTTGTTTATGCTCTTTACTTACCTTGTTGGGGGCGCCCCTCGGGTTGCATCATCCCCACGCCGCTCGGGCCCGACCCAGCGGCAGTTGCTTTTCCAGCATTTACCTTAGGATGAAGTTGTTCTTTCACGCTTAATCTGATTTCCATAATTATCACCTACTGCTTGTCGTCATGCAAAGCGCTTGCATGTTAAAAGGGGGGCGCCTGAGCATCGTGACTCATGGGCTCTCACTGCCTCTCCAGCCCTCACCCCCTGGCCTTGACCCACGGCATCGCGACCTGTCATACCAGCGGCAGCTGAGCTCGCTCGAGGGCCGGGACCTGAGGACGTAGAGCATTTGCATTCTAACAACCCCGCAGGAACACACCAATTGATAAAGGCCCAGAGCCAGGCACAACCCGCCTCGAGGTATGGCCTTGTGAGTCCCGCGCTGGCTCACGGGTGCCCAGATACACCTCTCCTAGCCCTACCGTGCCGACCATGTGTCAGGGCGGGGCTGTACACGCCCCAGGGGCTCCTCCCAGAGGGGAGCCCCCTCCCACGCACCAGTGGAAGCAGCATGCTCCGTGCTGGCTAACGACACTACCGAGGAGCGGCTATGCCCGTACACATACGGAAGCGCTATGGTCCGCGCTGGTGATAAACAACTGAGGGCGGCCCACGGCCGTACCAACCTCAGGGAGCCTAGAGCTTAGTGTCCGACACCATCGCAACGCCTCCCCTCGGGAGTGCCGCACGAGGGGGCTGGACATGGGGGCTACGCCCGGGCCTCGCCCGAGCGCACGCCACCCAGCCAGGTCCCTTGGACCTGGTCGTCGCGTGCCACTCCCCGAGCGGAGCCAAGGTACGAAACCCGTTTGAGCGTCAAGGGGGACTCCTGAGCATCGCGACTCAGGAGCCTAACTTGCCACGTACCCCTCACTCCTTAGTCCCGTCCATGGTTTCCGGTCGGGGCTAACGCTGGTGAGGTACGCGCGGGGCCGGGCCCTGCCGACGTAGAACGATCAATCCACTCCTCGCTCCCCCCTTCCCTACTTGTTGCTCGCGCGCCAAGGGGGACTCCTGAGCATCGCGACTCAGGAGCCTAACTTGCCACGTAGCCCCTCACTCCTTAGTCCCGTCCATGGTTTCCGGTCGGGGCTAACGCTGGGTGAGGTACGCGCAGGGCCGGGCCTTGCCGACGCAGAGCGTAAGCAAGTAGGAGAGGAAAATGCAAATTCCAGGAAATTCAAAGCAAATATTACAAGCCATAAGATTGTTCCAGAACGCCAAACACAAGTTTAAACGCCTCCGCGAGGCATGGTGCATGTGCAGGAATAAAACAGGATGGAAGTCGCGAAGGGATCACTCCCCAGTAACACCGTCACCGGTGGTGGAGTCACGCTGGACGGCTTCGCCTATCGAGGTCGCGAGGCCGGCGGCACCGCGCCCGGGCGGGATGCTGGGGGAGCGGAACTTCCCCAGCAAAACCTCGGCTCGGCCTCTCACGGCCTCAGCGGTGGCAGCGGCACGGTCGTTGCTCACGGGCTCCAGCAGGCTGTGGAAGTCGACGTTGGGGTCACGCAGGTAGACATGGCTGAGGACATGCATCAGCGCCACAGAAGACAGGGCACACGCCTCGGCCTTGACCGTGGGGCCAAGGCCGTCTGCGACGTCCTCAAGCGCATCAACCAGGAAGGGGAGCAGCTTGGCGGGGCCGTCCTCAGCACCA
This sequence comes from Triticum urartu, assembly GCF_056163025.1. NCBI lineage: Eukaryota > Viridiplantae > Streptophyta > Magnoliopsida > Poales > Poaceae > Triticum > Triticum urartu. The sequence continues at coordinate 148,579,998 of NC_141873.1, read as the reverse complement.
GCCAACGGCTCCTCCAGGCCGCTCTCATACAACGTCTTTAGTATGCCACGAGCCTTCTTCTCCAGCTTCGCGAATGCCACCCGGTCCTCGGTCAGGACCTTCGCCTTGGCGTCCAGCTCGGTCCTCTCTGCCTTTAGCGATCGCTCCAGCGTCTCCAGTCGGCTATGGCAGTCATCAAGCTTGGCGTCCCGGTCCTTGGCGGCGGCCTCCCTAGCCTTCATCTCCTTCTCCTTCTCCTGGCGGCTGTGCACCTCCTTGGCGAGCTCGTCGCGCAGGCCTTGCAGCTCGGCCTCAAGCATCTTGCAGCGGCCCTGGGCAGTTGCAGCGTCGCCCAGGGCAGCGTCACGAGCGGCCTTGGCTTGGTTAGCGGCCCGCTTCTCCTCGTCGGAGGACGACACGGCCTGGCTCAGCACCGCTCGGACGGAAGCAGTAGAACGGGCCCAGCCAGAGGCCAACTCCAGGCGCTCGGCCACCATACGAGGGTCCGTGCTCAGGAGATCCTCCCACAGTTGGCTCAGCTCATTGGCAACCTGGTCCAGGACAGCGGCGGAGGGAGCAGAAGAGACGAGAACCTGTGGAGCAGGCAGAGAAGATGGCAGCGTGACCACGGCTTGGCAGGAAGGGACCTCCTGAGCCTTGGCCGCCACGGCCGCAGCGTCGGGCACAGTCGACTCTAGGTCCAGCGGGGCCACGGGGGCTGACTCCTCACCGGGATGCCCCAGTTGGCCTCGCGAGGGCGGTTGGGTCAGAGAGGCGTGGGCCTCGCCGTCCTCTCCCCCAACAACCGAAGGCATCGCCCCGGCAGACGGATTCGCCCCAAGCGGGGCCGCAGAAGCCTCTTTCAACCTCTTGGCCGCAGGTGCTGGCCTGGTAAAAGAGCGCAAACGTCAAGCCTCAGCGGCAGAAACCAAGCAGAGCACTAATCGAGCACTTACTGGACGTCGTCCGTGGACTCAAGCAACCTCCGGCCAAACTTGAAGCCCGAGAGCCTGCAACGGGGGTCAACCTTGGGGGGCCCGGAAGCAGAAGCCGCGTCAGGAGGGATGGAGCTGGCCTTGGACCCCCCAGGGTCAAGAGCAGACCCTGGGGGAACCAGGCTCGACCTGGCCTTCCTCTTGACCGAGGAAGAGCCCTCCCTTCCTCGCCTGGCGCTGGCCTCGTCGTCGTCCGACATGGAGCGGAGGGCCTGGGACCTGCACCGAGGGAAGGACTCCCCCCAATCCTCGATAGTCTCCTCTGAGTCGGACACTTCCTCCTCTGCCACTTCTTCCCCCTTTCCCCCCACTGGAGCTGCCGGAGGACAAGTTCACCGTCGCCAGGACCGCCAGATCTTCGGGAGCTGCCGCGGGCACCAGCCCCTCACCGTTGAAGGTGGGCATGGCGTGCACCACCTGCTCCCAGTCGTCATGAAGGAACAGGGGGACGGGGGCGCCCACCGGGCTCGCCATGTCTCCCCCAAGCAAGGAATGGAGGGCGCAGTCAGATCCTCATCGGTCAGGGCCTCGGAGCTCAGGTGCAGGGCGGCGTCTGCTCCTCCAAGCCTCCACAGTGGGAGCGAGTGCTCCTGGAGCGGAGCCACCCGGTGCTCCAAGAACTCCCTCAGGAGCGTGGCCGCGGTCAGCTTCGCCGCCCCCAAGTTGCATGGCCTCATGTCCGCGTTCATCCTCCTCAACACCGCCTTCGCGCAAGGGTCGACGAGCTCCGCGCGGGACCATGCGTTAACGGACTTAGGTTTCCCTGTGGGCAATACCAGACGAGGGTGGAGGCACCCGACATCCATCATGACCCACTTGCTCCGGTAGCCTTCGATCCTCTTCCCAGGCTTCGAGATGGCGTTGGAGCTGGAATATGCAATGAAGCTCGCGCATGCGGAGACCTGAGCACCAGAAACCTGGAGGGAGAAAAAGTGGCGTAGCAAGGCCATCGAGGGCTTCACACCAACATGAGCCTCGCAATAGTAGGCGAAAATCGCCAGGAGAAGGACAGAGTTGGGGTGGAGATGCAGGGCCTGCAAGTTGTATTGGCGGAGAACGACATGGAAGAACTCAGAGAAAGGAGGCACCAGACCGGCGACAATGGCGCTCACGAAGTACGGGTAGAAGGTGCTCCCCTTGCCCTCAGGCTGGTTAGAGCCAACCTTGAGCACAGTCGCCCCCTCGCTACCATGTGCCACCGTCATCAGGCGCGCGAGGGCGAGGTTCTTCTCCGACAAATTCGGGGAATCCAAGGCTGGCGAGTACCAAGCATCAGCCGGGGACTTGCGAGTCGCCATGGCATGCCGGATGCGAAGGATTGAGACGGATCTGGAGGATTTCGGGAGCAAGAGGGAGGAAAGCGAGAAAGGGGATCTAGGGCAAGACAGACGAGAGCAGGGCAAGTAAGCCTGGCCCGGGCACCCCCTTTTATCAGTCGTGCAGTTGCCGAGGCGTCGTGGGAAGTGCAGACGCCCACGTCCAATCAACCGCTACGCGGCGCCCAAGGCCGCAGGTTGTTAGGGCCCGCGGCGCTTCGTGCTTGCCCCTTCGCTTCTCTGCTAAGCCAAGCCCGCGCGCGCCTTGGGCCCTGGGGCTACTGTCAGTGTTCTGGGAACGGGGGTCCCCAGACTTTCCTGCCTGCGACCTACGGTGTGGCTTAGGTGGGGGCCCAGTGCGACCCATCTTTATCAGCCCAAGCTCAAGACCCTCGCGAGGGGCCAAGCCTCGCGGGGCGGATGACAGGAAGCTTCCTCAAGAGCGGCCTCATTAGGAAGGCTCGCGAGGAGGTGGAGAGATCAATGCAAGGGTACCTCGCAAGGATCCCATGACGCAAGCCATGACGTTCAAGGCCAGGCGGGCGCCAGGCAGGCACCGGCCTGCGCAGGGTCCTTGTTTCCCCTTTGGTGCAAAGGGGGCAAGCACAAGCCAAGGTATCAGGCAAAGGTTACCATTCTGGTGCAATGAGACCAAGACCAGCTGGACGGCCAGACGGAGGTCACCGTGGAGGCCAAGACGGCATCATCACCAGTGCTTTTGGCAGCCGAAGACCACCTTTGGTCAGGATAACTTGTATTAGATGTTCCCCTTCAAAATGGCCAATTGTTGGCGCCCTTCCCGCTCAATTATTCAGGGAGAGGCCCAGGGCCTCTATAAATAGAGCTAGCCTCCACAAAGAGGGAGGGAGGAAAAACCCAGTAGAGACTAAGTAGAACACACCGCACCAGCTCAAGAACACCCCTCGCGAGGCTGTTCTTCCCTTGTACTGTCCATCATCAGCCCTAGAGGCAATCCACCACACCACACACTGGAGTAGGGTATTACACCACAACGGTGGCCCGAACCAGTATAAACCTCGTGTCTCCTGTGTTGTTCATCATTTTCATCTTAGTTCGCACGAGAGGATCGGACGTAGATCGGTAGGGGAGAGATCTCCGCGCGCACCCCAGTGTTCGAACCTCAAGTGTCTGCTGGAACCCGAAATCCGACAACTTTAGCTCCCTGCAGCTGGTCAAACAAATCATTAATCATCGGTAGTGGGTACTTGTTCTTGATCGTCACCTGATTCAATGCTCGATAATCAACAACCATTCTCAAAGATCCATCCTTCTTCTCAACTAACAACACTGGGGCTCCCCACGGTGATGAACTTGGTCAGATATAACCTTTCTCTAGTAACTCCTTAATTTGCTTCTGAATTTCCTCCAGATCATTTGCAGGCATCCGATATGGTCTCTTCGGTATTGGTATGGTGTCTGGCAACATCTCTATAAAAAATTCTATGTCTATATATGGCAGCATGCCTGGTAGTTCCTCTGGAAATACATCTGGGTAATCCCTCACAACATGCACTTCTTCCTGAACAACTCCCGAGAGGGAATTTACTTGGGTTCTCCTTGGCGCATGCCTAGATACATACTTGATCCTCTTTCCCTCAGGGGTGGTGAGTAAAATTGACTTACTAGCACAGTCGATGTTTCCTCCATACATCGATAGCCAATCCATGCCTAGTATCACATCCAATCCTTTTGACTCCAAAATTATTAGGTCTGAGGGGAAAACATGCCTACCTATGGTCAATGGCATCTAAAAACATCCTCTGCTTGCCATATACTCCGCTCCTGGTGAGCTTACTAACATAGGTGTCTTAAGGGCTTTGGTGGGCAACTTAAACTTATCCACAAATCCCCTTGATATGTATGAATGCGATGCACCAGTGTCAAAAAGAACAATTGCAGTAAATGACTTAATCAAAAACTTACCGATAACTGCATCGGGCCGCTCTTCAACTTCCTCCACGTTGACATGGTTCACCTGACCTCTGGTGAAGGGGTTGGGCTTCTTCCCAGAGTTTCCATTTCCATTGCCATTCTTCAACTCAGAACAATCATTGGCGTAGTGTCTAGTCTTCCCGCACTTGTAATAGGTTACATGGCTCAGGTCCTTCTTAGCGGGTGTGGCTGGGTTGGAATGGTTCTGGCTGTTGCTTCCTCCATTCCCATTCCCATTCTTAGGGCCACTGTGGTTGTGTGGAATTCCTCCATTGCGAGTGTGGCCCCCATGGTTAAGGGTGTATCCTCCTGAGTTTGGGGGTAAAATGAGGCTTCTGCTGAGCTCCAGAGTTGTAGTTCCCCTGTCCGTACTTCCTTTTGTGACTCTCTATCTGCTGCTGCTTACCTTCGATCATAAGAGCCCTGTCTACCAACTCCTGGTAGTTAGTGAATGTTGCCACCATCAACTGCATACTTAGCTCATCATTCAGCCCTTCCATAAATTTCTCCTGTTTGCCGGCATCTGTGGCCACATCATCTGGGGCATAGCGGGCTAACTTGCTAAACTCATCCACGTACTGCCCCACAGTATGATTTCCCTGGTGTAAGTTGCGGAACTCACACTTCTTCATGCTCATAGCTCCGGTTGAGACGTGTGCTGTGCGGAAAGCTTGCTGAAACTAATCCCAAGTGATATTGGCTATGGGCAAAGTGGCCGTGTAATTCACCCACCATGAGGCTGCGGGTCCATCCAATTGATGTGCGGCAAAGCGCACCTTCTCAACATCTGTGCAACCTGCGGCGGTCAGCTCCCTTCCAATCCTGCGGAGCCAGTCATCAGCAACAATCGGCTCGGTGCTACTGGAAAACACCGGCGGATTCAACCTTAGAAAATGGGCTAAGTTGTCAACTAGAGGTGGTGGCGGCGGATTGTTGTTGTTGCCTTGGTTCTGGACTAGTAGCTGCATCAAGGCATTTTGCTGTTGGATCAACTGAGTGAGCTTCGGTGGGAAGACAAATCCGGGGTCATGTCTCGGAGGCATCTGATAGGTTTAGAGGGGTGAGAGTAGAATAGAGTGAGGTCTAAAGAGAGATCACTACCCATATACACATGAGACAAACACATCATTTCACACCACTCAATTCAAACAAGATCATACAATCGATCTAATCTACCGTTACAAAATACTCGGACTACTACTATATACATGGGGGTGGTTGTCCTCCTCTGATCTCCCATGAATATTCCTAGCTTCTTCTTCAGGTCTTCATTCTTCTCCAGTAGCACTGCAATTTCCTCTTCGTATCCATCGAGTGTAAACTTGAGTTCCTCTTCTAGCTCCATGTTCCGGGTCATCACCTTCTTCATGTCTATCATGCTGGCGCACATCTGGTTCTCCTGACGACGAATGTGCTGGTTTAACTCCTGGATGTAGGCTGCAATGGACTTGTCCCTCCTGGTGCAAATCATCTCCCATTGCTCATCTCGGTGTCCACATATCTGGTAGATGGTGTCCTTCAGATCCTTGTGATAAACCTCGCCAATGCGTCCCATGGCGATGTGGGCTGCGATGCTCTTTCCTAGACTCCAAGTTGGTGCCTCAAAGGAAAACTCTATGGGCTCCATAACCGGTGTGAATGTCCTTCCTGGAACATGTACTCGAATTGTCCAGCACTCTTCTTCAGGTAGAGTGGCGGTGTAGGTCCCTGTGAAGCTTGGTATTCCAATGCTCAGGTACTTAGTGGCCTCCTTCAAGTGTCGTCCGAAAGGGGTGTCATCATCCGGTTGGGAAAACTTGTTCCTTGGGTCCGCCATATATAGAGTAGAAAGTGGAGAAGAATCATAAATGAGTAGAGAAGAGTGTCCTATGGCTCATCTTAGTGGTCACGTCCTACAGTCAGCATGTGCTCTGATACCATCTTGTAGAGATCCGACCTCAGACGGTCAAATCTCTATGCATAATTATCATCCCTGGATCGGTAATGCTGACACACACAGTACTCGAGGATTTATAACAAAGTTCAATCACACACTTATCACATCAAATGTCTCAAAAAAGAACTTATTACAATAATATGGCTAAAGGCCATCTAAGAAGCTAATAGCGGACGCTTCGAAAGGTAAATGAGTCCATCAACTCCAACGGCATGGCTGAGTGCAGGACAACGACCTAGCGCACCTTACTCTTCGTCTAAAAACTCTGCAACATAATACATTGTAGCCTGTGTAGGTCAGCACATGGAATATGCTGGCAAGATAACACTATAGAGCAATGAACAAGTAACGACTATAACTATATGCATATATGGCTGGTGGAGGCTCTATGGTTATCATTTGCAGAAAGCTAGTTTTTCCCTACAACAAAGGAATAAATTTTATGTAACTACAAAGTTGGTTGAAATATTGAGAATGGTAACCTCATCTCAATCCAAAATTAATAATCAATATCCAACCAATTTATTAAGTATAGTGATGATATCAACATAGTAATTCAAGCACTAGATACTCAAGATGTCCATAACCGGGGACACGACTAACCATGATTAGTTTGTACACTCTGCAGAGGTTTGCGCACTTTTCCCCACAAGACTTGATCTCCTCCATTGAATTTCTCGCACTGCATGATGTTTGAGAAATGGATGGCCAAGACACAGTCTTTCCGAAGAGGTCCCCTTAACCGATAGATAGGCCGGTACACCTACAATCCCCTACATCTGCTAGCACATCATGGAAAGGTTTCCCACAACTTACTCAACTATGCCAGAGCCCATAATGTCATGTGGCTGCACACGGAAGTTTCCAGGATGAATAACACAAAGATCCCTGTGAGCCTAGGTGGCAAACCATAGGAAAAATCACACGGATACCCCCGGATTCTCCTTGGACAACACTGGATTCCCCAGGTGCCCACAAACCAATCCACCCAGATGTGTGTTAAAGTAGCCACCTTAAGTTAAACCTTAGTTAACAATAATATCTCACATCTGTCATGAATTCTCTCAAACCAAACCACGTCTACGAGCATAGCATAGTAGTGTAAGCATAACGTAGAAACTCCCAAGGTTTGAACAAAGGACAATAGGTTCTACCTCATCAACTACTTCCCAATACCCACATGTAAATCAGATCCTACTCATGCAATGTTTGAGGATTGAAACTAATGCATAAAAACTGGGTAATAAAGGTGTATGATCAAAGTGTTACTTGCCTTGCTGATGATCTGAAAACCCTAGTGACTCGTAGTAGCAAGCCTCACACTCCAGAAACTTTATCGTGAACAAACAATAGCATACATAAGCACTCAATCATAAGATGCAAGGGTAAAACTCAAGAGAAAATACCCAAATTGAAAGTTCAACTGAAGAGCTTCGATTTGCAAAAAGAATCAATCGAATCGGAGCTACGAAACTCAAACTGCGATCAAAAGAAGTTTGAATTCAAATCTGCTTGAAACCAAATTTTAAATTTTCAAAACCATGTTCAAGTTGATTGTATGGAAATAGGGGAACAAGACGAAGATTTTGGCGTTGGTTTCACTAGATTTGGACGAACGAGCAAAAAGTAGCGAGGGTTTGAAATTCAGGGACTAATCTGTGATAAAAGTATTCACAGATAGGTCCCTAGCCAAAAAATAAAATAAAAGGAAAAACCTAACGAACTAACATTCACTAACAGGAACTAACAAACGAAAACGTTCGCTACCACGGATTAACGGACGAACGTCCGCTAATTAGAACCGATCGGAAAAACTGAGAAAAACCCTAACCCTAAAAATACACCGAAGGAAAACCGAGCGGTTTTTACTGGCTAACCGGAGAAAAACGACGGCGACATCAATGGCGAGATTCGGCGTGGCTCCGGCGGCTTCGGAGGGCGAGGCGACGTTGGCGGCGGGGCGATGCGGCGGTGACGGCGCGAGGCAGCGACGACAACGGGCGGCAGCGGCGGCGGATGGTGAGGAGAAGGTGGCGGGGGCGGCTGCTTATAAACAGTCGGGGGGGGGGGCGGCGCAGTCCGACCCGGATTCCTCCTCGTCGGAGTCCGGCATCCGCACGGGCGACGGAGGCGGCGGCGCGAGCGCGGCTGGGCCTGGTTCGGCTGGGCCATCGGCCAAGTCGGGTGATGAAGTTTTTTTAGAAAAAATTAAATTTCGCCCGAAAGAAAAATCCTAATAAAATATAAAAATAATTCTAAAAATATCAATTTTCACCATCCAAACCTAATATTTAGGAGAATGTGAACATTTTTCTGGCCTAGAAATGCAATTTTCAAAAATGCATATTTTTATAATTCAAATAAAATAGCAAATAAAATACCAAATAAAATATTTACTTGATTTTAAAATTTCTTCTCCAATATTCATCTTTTTTGAAAAATTCAATATCAGAAACAATTTTCACCGTCCAAACCTAATATTTAGGAGAATGTGAATATTTTTCTGGCCTAGAAATGCAATTTTCAAAAATGCATATTTTTCTAATTCAAATAAAATAAAATAGCAAGTAAAATACCAAATAAATTATTTATTTGATTTTAAAATTTCTTCTCCAATATTCCTCTCTTTTGAAGAAGTCATATTATCTTCTCTCATTTATTTTTATTGTTAGAAATAATTGGGGAGAAAATTATTAAAAATCAAATTGATCCTTTTTTCAAATTTGAAAAAAATTCAAATATGAAAATTTGTGAAATCTCCAACTCTCTCCTTGGGTCCTTGAGTTGCTTAAAATTTCTAGGATCACATCCAAATGCAAATAAAATATGATATGCATATGATGACCTATGTATAACATCCAAATTGAAAATTGAGATGTTACATTGGGAGAGGAAGAAGAGGGCGTTCCGTTGGGATTTTCTCGCATGTAACAAACTACTTTCCTTATTGTCTCTTCCACCTTCTCAACATCACTAGGGGCACCCTAAGCGCATGGAATTTGATTGCAATGTGAAAATTGACTGCTCCCTATCATTGGCGTCAATGTTCTCGTGTGCAAGCTCAATGGGTAATGTATGACTCTTTCCATAATTATTTTTTATTGTCGAATCTAAATGTCAGTTTGATCTAGAATTAGTAACCAAAAATCCATCACATATTAGGATTGAGTGATCTGTTCTGTTGCATTTTATACATATCTATTCATTGGTTTTTCTGAGAGAAGTTTGGATCTGTACTTCTAGGAGCAGTCCTGTCGGTGGGAACGACACCTATGAGATCACTGGGACCCCTTCTATGGTTGGCGGGAGCGGAGTTATGCAAAGAGCGGGTCTAGTAGCCAGCGCAAGGATCGTTTACCCAGGTTCGGGCCGCAAGGATGCGTAATACCCTAGTCCTAATTTGGTGTATATTTGAGTGTTCTTGAGCTTTCGAACTAGCTGCGGTGCATGCGTAGTCCAAAAGGTCCGAATCCTTCTCCAGTACGCCTCGGGCCTCCTTTTATAGTCAAAAAGTGGTCGCCACAGTGGCACACAGGAGGTGGAAAGGTAAACAGTGTACAAGCTTATCGCCTGTCATTACGGGACAAGGTGCATTAAATGCGCTCCTTAGGTGTCCCGTTGCTTTATTGGGGACGGTAACAAGGCCCGTCCCATCCGTCACCGTTCTGTCTCGCTCCGACGTGCGTCCATGCCAATAAGGCATGAAGCACCACGTAAGCTGGCAGGCTGCTGAGATGGCATGGTGGTAGGGTCTTCACGAAGATCTGCATGCCACCACGTAGGTGCCTGCTGAGTTAGCCTGGAGGCCGCGCATCGCCACGCAGGTGCCCACCCAGCCGATTGGGCTGGCAGCTGCATGGGAACAGCGGTGGGGTCTTGGCAGGCGTGGGCCTGGCTGTGGCCCCGCAGGTGTCCTCGGCAAGGGTCTTACCGGGGCCCTGGCAAGGGTCTTGCCGTGGCATCGCGGTCGTCCCCGGCAAGGATCTTGCTGGGGGTTTCGTGGATTTCCTCGGCAAGGATCTTGCCGAGGATCATCATCTTCTGGTCCTCATCCGATCTTGTGTGCTCATGATCTTCTCGAAGATCTGCATGCCACCATGGAGGTGCTTCCCGAGCCTTGGTTCCAATGTGGATGATGGTGTTGGAACCCTTGGGCTCAAGGGTGGCGCGCTTTGTTGGCATTGGGCAAGTTGCCCCGGCAAGGCTCTTGCCGGGGCTGCGGAGGCCGCCCCGGCAAGTGTCTTACCGGGGGAGTCCACCTCGCCCTCTTGCTCTTTGTGTCTCTGGTCTTGGTGTTGTTTTGGTTGTCTCGTGCTTCTGCTTCCTCTACCCCGCTAGGTACGGCGTGGAATACGGTTGCCTCACTCGTCCCCTCGATTTTTGTTTGCTCACCACGTGTCCCCCATACTTTGAAGATGGTAGGCAGCGGGCGCGGGTCTTGAATGACACGGCGGGAAACCGGGCCGCTGCTGATTGGAGCAGCGGGTCGGTCTAGATTCCCTGCGCTCTTGATGGCCGGATTGGTTGAGTGGGGCGGCCGAGCCCCGACCCCACCCCTTTATAAGAAGGCGAAGGGGGAATGGCACACCTCAATCTTTCACCATCTGCTTCCTTCCACCTTGGCTTCTCTCTTTCTTCCGCTATGGCGAGGGGCGCGCCGGTGCTTCGACGGTGGCAATGAGGGTCTCCGCTCGACAGCATGCCCCTCCTTCCCAAGAGCTTGTGGCGGCAGAGCTGGCCACGAGGGGAAGGGGGAGGGGGCAAGGCCGAGGTCTCCGTGGTGCTCGGGGGAGAGGAGGACGGGGCGGCGCACTGGCCTCGCCTCCGCCGGCGGTCCCTCCCCTAATGGAGGGCCATGTCGGGGACCAATCCCGCGAGTTCTTCATTAGGTTGCACCGGCCAGCGCGCCGTCGTCTTCGTCTCCCTACCACATTCGCTCGGGAGATGGAGCTCAACCCGCCACAGACTCTGAGATTGCATATGAGGGGCTGCGGGAATGGCGGCAGGCGGGTTGATGTCGATTTTCCCGCCCCCCACGTCATGTATCTTCTCCGCGGATGGAATACCTTCGCTCGTATCCATAGCCCGACGATGGGGCTTGTTCTCTATTTCAAATTAATGGAGAACGGCCTGCTCTTTGCCAAGGTCTTTGGAGACTGTGGAACTCGCCTAAAGTGCTGCGTGGAGAGCTCCTTCGATGATCAAGACTCTTCCTCAAGCGGGAGTGACAAGGAGGACGGCAACAACAACGATGAGGGTGTCGAGCGGGGGAACGCCGACTCTGACTCTGAGAGCGAATCTTCGAGTGAAGACTTTGAGAGCGAATCTTGTCCAGAGTCGGGCAAGTCAGCTTTGCTTGAAGCCCAAGTAAAGTTGCCGTGTGAGTTTGAAATCTGACCGTTGGAACACGTGTCAGTTCCTTAGTGACCCAGGGTCATTTCGGACAAATCAGGTCGGGTTGCCAAGTGGCTATAAATAGCCCACCCCCTACAACCATAAATGGTTGGCTGCTCAAATTCAGAGTACGGATTTTGTCGTTTGAGAGCAACCCACCTCGAAGCCTTTGAGAGAGAATTCCTTGCGAGGATAAAGCCCTAACCACCCAGAGCCAAAGAGAATTAGGCATCACTTAAGTCTTCTTGTCTGTGTGATCTGAAGACTTATTACACTTGAGGACTGTGCATCCTCCAGCCGGTTAGGCGTCGCGTTCTGAGCATCCAAGAGACATTGTGGATTGCCGGTGAACGAAGTCTGTGAAGGTTTGGGAGTCTACCTTGAAGACTTACCAGAGTGATTGGGCGAGGTCTGTGTGACCTTAGCTCAAGGGGAATACGGTGAGGACTGGGTGTCCTGAGCTGCGTGTTCAGGACTGGGTGTCCGGGACTGTGTGTCCTAAGGTTTAAATACCTAGCCTCCCTAACCAGACATACAGTTGTCACAGCAACTGGAACTAGTCCAACAAATCATTGTCTTCAGCGAGTCACTGGTTTCATCTTCCCTTCCCCTTACTGTTACTCCTTGTGAAGTCATTGTATGTTCGCACTATCTTTTGTCTTCACTGAGTGACTGCGTGTTCTGTGTGGCTTCACAATATCTTCCTACCTGATCCATACTACATTGCTGCTATTAGTCATTGTGCTTTCACTCTATTGAATACTTGACTATGGCTTGCCTAGTGTAGTCTACCTTCCGCTGCAGGGTAATAGGTTTATTTCTATCGTTTGTCTTCATAACTTCCATGTTTTGAAGACTTTCATAAAAATCGCCTATTCACCCCCCCTCTAGTCGATATAACGCACTTTCAATTGGTATCAGAGCAAGGTGCTCCCTTGTTCTGTGTGATTCGGTTTAACCACCTGGAGTTTTAGCTATGTCGACTGCAGGGATAATTAAAGTCTCCGCTGCGTGCCCCGTCTTCCATGGAACTGAATATCCCTACTGGAAGAATAAGATGCGTATGCATCTTGAAGCCATTGACGTCGACCTATGGTATGTCGTCAAGAACGGCGTTCCCAAGGCTGGAGAAGGTGTCACTGCTGCTGATGTCAAGAAGTTCATTCAACTGGACTCTACTGCCAAGAATATCATCTGTGGTCATCTGACCAAAGGACAGTATGGCCGTGTGATTGCTTTGGAAACATCTAAGCTTGTCTGGGACTGGCTCTCCAAGGTCAATGAAGGCGTCTCAACCCAGAGAGATCAGAGAATCAGTGTCCTTCGCAACCTCTTCAACCGCTTCAAGCGAAATGACAATGAGAATGTCCAGCTCACATTTGACCGACTCACTGACATCACAAATGAGCTTCAAGCCCTCGGTGCTACTGAGATCACCAAACATGAAGTCGTCAAGACACTACTGAGATCACTTGATAGTTCGTTTGACACCCTAGCCCTGATGATTCAAGAACGTCCTGATTTCAAGACACTCAAGCCGTCTGACATACTTGAGAGGCTCAACACACATGAGTTTCAGCTTTCTGAGAAAAGAGATATCTACGGTCCAAACTATGGGCGAACTCGTGCCTTGAAGGCAAAAGCTGTCTCCTCATCTGAAGAAGAATCTGACAGGAGTTCGGATGATCCTGAAGACATTGGAAGGGAACTTGCGATGCTTGTGAAGAAGTTCCAAAAATTCACCAAGAAGAAAGGTTTCAGAAAGTCTTCCCGATCAAGCTCAAGGAATGATGAAGTTTCTGCTCATGACTACAAGAAGAAAACATGTCACAAGTGCAAGAAACTTGGCCACTTCATCTCTGAGTGTCCACAGTGGGACAATGATAACAAAAAGAAGAAGAAGAGCAAGGAATATGACTCTGACGACAAGAAGAAGAAGAAGAATAAATACTCAAAGTCTTCTTCCAAGTCTTCCTCAAAGTCTTCATCACACAAGAAGATCTCATCTGGCAAGGCACGTGCATTTGTTGGCAAGGAAATGGATTCAGAGGAGGAGTCCGCTTCTGAGGAGGCGGAGGTGGAGTCTGAGGAGGACTCCGACTCAGGCGTCGCAAGTCTGGCTACAGCATACGTTGTCAAGTCCATCTTCAACACTGAAGACAATGACTTCATCACCGACACCGATGCAAATGACAAGGACTACTCCGCTTCTACCTACTGCTTCATGGCACGCGGTGCCAAGGTAAACACACGCACTACTCACTATCAAACATCTAGTGACGATGACTCTGATTGTGGTTCAAAACCCAGCTACAAAACACTTGCTAAAATTGCAACTGAACAACAGAAAGCTATGGAACATATTCAAAACTGTTAGACAGAAGCGATGATCTGTTAGGTGCTGAAATGACTCGATCTGAATCCTTAATTGAAGACATAAAAAATCTTCACGTTAAGTATCAGGAACTTGAAAGTCGTCATGAAACTCTCTCAACAACTCATGAAAAGCTTTCCTATGATTATCTTCAAAGGAAGCAAGATCTTGAGAAATTGAGAGCGGCTCATGAAGATCTTCAAAAGGAAAACGAGTCACTTCGCGCCAAACAGATCAGTTCCGCTCAGGAAGGATTTGAACCACCATGTCTTAAATGCATTGAGCGTGATAATACTACTTCTGTTGCTGAATGTTCTACTGCTACTACTGTTGCAATATCTTCAACTGTTGATGTGGTAACTAACCCCTCTGCTGAGGATACCACTGCTATTGCTGATGAGAATGCTAGGTTGAAGACATTGCTTGAAACAGGGATGTACGAAAGTCTTAAAGGGCATCAGACACTATGTGATGTCCTCAAAAAGCAGATTCTGAACCGAAACCCGAGGAAAGAGGGTGTTGGGTTCGTAAGGAAAATGAATGCTGATGGCTCTTACTGGAAACCTAAGCAGTACCCCAAAACCACGTGGGTTGCTGCAAAGGAACCTTCAGCAGATCCATCCAATCTATCTGGCTTCACTTGTGCTAACCCCATTATCATTGATGAATCCCTTGATGCAAACTATAAACTGTTTAAGAATCAGAATGATGAAGTGTTTGCCAGGTACATTGGTACTAACTGCAGGAATGGACCGCCTATGAAGAAGATCTAGGTTCCGAAAAGGTGTCTAGAGAATCTTCCTATGAATGTCATCATGACACCTCACGTGAAGAAGACAAACCTCAGACCAAAGGCTTCATACGGTCCAAAGGCTTCATACAGACAGAGGACTCACCTGAGTCGCACTAACGCAAATGTTTTGCAGGGAAACCATACTCAGGCATATGAATATGAGAGCGGTTCATCAAACCGCCATGTTCATAAGACCAAGAACTATTCTGCTTATTCTTATGAGTACTATTGTCCGCCTGCAAGACTGTTTGCTAGGGCTCCAAAGCCAAAGTTGTCAGATGCTGCACTTAGACTTATTGCTTCTAAGCCACCCTTGAAGATGTGGGTGGCTAAGAAAGCTTAACTCTCTTTTGCAGGGAAAGGTCTCCAACAGAAAACCAAAATCGTCTGACGCTATTGCTGGGGACCTTAAACATCTTGTAGGGCGCAAGATCAAATGCCCGAATGGTCTTACTATGTACTTCATTCCTGAATCGCTTGCCACTCTCCCTATTAGTCCTAATCTGGATCTAAGCTTTCATAACCCACTGGTTCGTCAAATGTTTTTGCTTCACAATGGTCTTCGTGAAGCCTATCCCCCTAACTGCACTGTAGGGTACGACACCAGCGTCTTCAGAATCGATTATTGATAGTCGGTGTACAAATCACATGACTGGCAAAAGAAGCCTTCTTATGGACTCAACCTTACGTCCATCCGACAAGAGCCACATCACATTTGCTGACACTGGTAAAAGTAAGGTATTGGGTCTAGGTAGAGTTGCAATCTCAAGGGATCAACACATGGATAAAGTCATGCTTGTTGAATCCCTTGGCTTCAACTTAATGTCTGTCTCAATGCTTTGCAATTTAAACATGATCGTAATATTTGGAAAAGATCATTACCTTGTTCTAATGGAATCTGACAAGTCTCTAGTATTTGAAGGGTATCGAAAAGATGATTTGTACGTGGTAGATTTCTCAGCAGGACCACAGCTTGCCATATGTCTTCTCGCAAAAGCTTCAGAATGCTGGCTCTGGCATCGGAGGCTTGGGCATGCTGGCATGAGGAACCTCCACACCCTGGCAAAGAAGAAGCATGTCATAGGCATCGAGGGCGTCAAGTTCAAGAAAGATCACTTATGCGGTGCCTGTGAGGCAGGAAAGATGACGAGGGCCAAACATCCCTCGAAGACAATCATGACCACTACTCGACCCTTTGAACTGCTTCACATGGATCTTTTCGGTCCCACTCATTACTCAACTCTTACTACTACTGCTTGTCTCTATGGCTTTGTCATTGTTGATGATTATTCTAGATATACTTGGGTGCACATAATCCTTTACAAGACTGAAGTGCAGGATGTCTTCAGACGCTTCGCCAATCGAGCAATGAACAACTATGGCACCAAGATAAAGCATATCAGAAGTGACAATGGCACTGAATTCAAGAACACTGGCCTTGATACATATCTTGATACCTTGGGCATCACACATGAATTCTCAGCCCCGTACACGCCACAGCAGAATGGGGTCGTCGAACGCAAGAACAGAACACTCATTGAGATGGCCGGAACGATGCTAGATGAATATAAGACTCCAAGAAAATTCTGGCCTGAAGCCATTGATACTGCATGCCATACAATCAATTGTGTTTATCTTCACAAGCTTCTGAACAAGACATCTTATGAGCTCCTTACTGTCAAGAAGCCAAATGTCAGTTACTTCAGAGTATTTGGCGCCAGGTGCTGGATCAAGGACCCACATCACACCTCAAAGTTTGCACCAAAAGCACGTGAGGGTTTTATGCTTGGATATGGAAATGATTCGCACTCCTACAGAGTCTTCAATCTCTTTCATTACAAAGTGGTTGAAACAGTGGATGTGCGGTTCGATGAGACCAACGGTTCACAAAGAGAGCAGCTGCCAAATGTGCTAGATGAAGTTCCATCCAGTGAATCAATCAAGCTAATGGGAACTGGAGAAATTATACCTTCTGAAGCTCATCCTGAAGAAGAACTTATCATCTCAGCACCTGATCAACATGAAGACAATGCTCAGCCTGAAGACATTCCTTCTAACAATGACAATGATCAGCAAGAGCAAAATCTTCGCCCTGTACATCCTCGCGTTGCCAATGAAGTGCAGATTGAAAGAATAATTTATAGCATAAATGCACCCGGTCCACTCACTCATTCAAGGGCAACTCAGCTAGCAAATTTCTGTGGGCACTTCGCATTCGTCTCAATAACAGAACCCAAGAAAGTTGAAGAAGCCTTCATGGAACCTGAATGAATTCAAGCTATGCAAGACGAGCTTCAACAGTTTGAACTGAATAATGTATGGGAACTGGTCAAGCGTCCCAATCCTCGGAAGCACAACATAATAGGCACCAAATGGATATACCGCAACAAGCAAGATGAGCATGGTCAAGTTGTCAGAAACAAAGCTCGTCTCGTTGCTCAAGGATATACTCAAGTGGAAGGCATTGACTTCGATGAAACATTTGCTCCTGTGGCTAGACTTGAAGCCATACGCATACTGCTGGCCTATGCAAATCATCACAACATACTTCTTTATCAAATGGATGTGAAGAGCGCCTTCCTCAATGGAAAGATTGAAGAAGAAGTGTATGTTGCACAACCTCCTGGCTTTGAAGATCCAAAACATCCTAACATGGTATACAAGCTCAACAAGGCACTGTATGGCCTCAAACAAGCCCCTCGGGCCTGGTATGACACACTCAAATACTTCCTGAAGAGCAAAGGCTTCATACCTGGTTCTCTCGACCCCACTCTCTTCACGAAGACATATGATGGTGAACTGTTTGTGTGACAAATATATGTGGATGACATTATCTTCGGCTGCACCAATCAGAAGTACAGTGAAGAGTTTGGATATATGATGCAAGAGCAATATCAAATGTCTATGATGGGAGAGCTGAAGTTCTTTCTCGGTCTTCAAATACGACAGCAACGCAACGACATCTTCATATCTCAAGAGAAGTATCTCAAAGATTGCCTGAAGAAGTTCGGTATGCAAGACTGCAAAGGCTTCATGACGCCAATGCCAGCCAAGCATCATCTGGGTCCTGACGACAATGGTAAAGAGTTCGATCAAAAGGTATACTGCTCCATGATTGGTTCTTTACTTTATCTATGTGCATCTAGGCCAGATATTATGCTTAGTGTTTGCATGTGTGCTCGATTTCAAGCGGCACCAAAGGAGTCGCATCACTTAGCTGTGAAGCGAATTCTTCGATATTTGGCTCACACCCCAACTTTAGGATTATGGTATCCAAAGGGCTCAGAGTTTGATCTGGTTGGATTCTCGGATGCTGATTATGCTGGTGACAAAGTTAATCGCAAGTCTACATCAGGCACATGTCACTTTCTGGGACGATCACTTGTATGTTGGTCTTCAAAGAAGCAGAACTGTGTGTCTCTCTCCACTGCTGAATCTGAATACATTGCTGCTGGATCTTGCTGCGCTCAGCTTCTATGGATGAAGCAAACGCTCAAAGACTATGGCATTCATCTGAAGCAAGTGCCACTCTACTGCGATAATGAAAGCGCCATCAAGATTGCCAACAACCCAGTTCAGCACTCGAAGACAAAGCACATTGTAATTCGTCATCACTTTCTCAGAGATCATGTTGTGAAGGAAGATATTGATATCATACTAAAAGTGCGTTATATCGACTAGAGGGGGGGTGAATAGGCGATTTTTATGAAAGTCTTCAGAACATAGAAGTTTTGAAGACAAACGATAAAATTAAACCTATTACCATGCAGCGGAAGGTAGACTACACTAGGCAAACCATAGTCAAGTATTCAATGAAGTGAAAGCACAAAGACTAATAGCAGCTAGGTAGTAAGGATCAGGTAGGAAGATATTGTGAAGCCAAACAGAACACACAGTCACTTAGTGAAGACAAATGATAGAGCAAACATACAATGACTTCACAAGGAGTAACAGTAAGTAAAGTGAAGTGAAGATGAAACCAGTGACTCGTTGAAGACAATGATTTGTTGAACGAGTTCCAGTTGCTGTGACAACTGTACGTCTGGTTGGAGCGGCTAGGTATTTAAACCTTTGGACACACAGTCCCGGACACCGAGTCCTGAACACGCAGCTCAGGACACCCAGTCCTCACCGTATTCTCCTTGAGCTAAGGTCACATAGACCTCGCCCAATCACTCTGGTAAGTCTTCAAGGTAGACTCCCAAACCTTCACAGACTTCGTTCACTGGCAATCCACAATGTCTCTTGGAAGCTCAGAACGCGACGCCTAACCGGTTGGAGGATGCACAGTCCTCAAGTGTAATAAGTCTTCAGATCACACAGACAAGAAGACTTAAGTGATGCCCAATTCTCTCTGGCTCTGGTGGTTAGGGCTTTATCCTCGCAAGGAATTCTCTCTCAAAGGCTTCGAGGTGGGTTGCTCTCAAACGACAAAAGCCGTGCTTTCAATCTGAGCAGCCAACCGTTTATGGTTGTACGGGGTGGGCTATTTATAGCCACTTGGCAACCCGACCTGATTTGTCTGAAATGACCCTGGGTCACTAAGGAACTGACACGTGTTCCAACGGTCAGATTTCAAACTCACACGGCAACTTTACTTGGGCTACAAGCAAAGCTGACTTGTCCGACTCTGGACAAGATTCGCTCTCATAGTCTTCACTCGAAGACATAGGTTTTTGGTTTAGGCATCACTTCAGTCATTCTGACTGGTTCTCTTGGACCCACTTAACAGTACGGTGGTTCCTTTGACTCAACACAAAAGAAAAAGAACTACGAAAGATCTAAGTCTTCGAGCTCCATAGGCTTCATATAGTGTCTTCTCTTGTCATAGTCTTCAATGTGAATATCTTCATATACCACCTTTGACTTCAATGTCTTCATACAGTTTTAGGGGTCATCTCTGGTAGTATACCGAATCAATGAGGGACTTCTACCTGTGTTATCCTGCAATTCTCACAAACACATTAGTCCCTCAACTAGGTTTGTCGTCAATACTCCAAAACCAACTAGGGGTGGCACTAGATGCACTTACAATCTCCCCCTTTTTGGTGATTGATGACAAACTAGTTGAAGTTTTCAACGGGGAATATAATCTGTGAAATTGTAAAGGATAAGGAATTGTCTTCATAAGTTGCAAGGGCTCCCCCTGAAGATGTGCATATAAGTTAATTTGCTTTTGGAATGCAAATGCACATGGCAGGTTGTACTTGTGGAGATCCACTTCAACTTATGATGACAATCCACTATGCATGTGAAAGTATATGAAGATAATGACATGCATAATGGAAAATGGACGTCTGCAGAATGAGCTAAGTGCGGAATTTATCGTCGCACATGCGGAATTTATCTTCGCAAAACAAGGTGGCAAATAAGTAGCAGACGACCATCTAGTTTAAGTGTTACAACTCATAAGAACCAAATCTAGCAAAAACGAGAGTTGTAAGCACGAAGCAAAATATAAAGCACCCGCCCATATGGACCCGCTTGAAGACTATCAATCTCATATGCTTCTCCCCCTTTTGTCAGTAATGACCAAAAAGGTTTGAAGACATAGAGCCTCTACTCGTTCCCATGAGGAGTAGGTGAAGTAGCAGGGTTGTTGGTGTTGTTTGGCGGTGCAGAAGAGCTTGGAGGTGATGAAGGAGGTGGCGGTGAAGTAGCATCGTCTTCTTCCTCAATAATTCTGGCAGTCACTGTGGCAGCAGAGGAAGAGAACTCAGAGTCTTCAAGGGATGGAGTTCCTAGCAGCACAGCCCTTCGAGGAGGTGTGGGGTCAAACTTGAATCTCTCAGAGAAGCCATCCTCTTGAAGATCAGCTTCAGAACACATCATCATGAGCCCTTTCCATGTGCGGCGACAGGTTTCATGGGTAACAAAAGCATTCTTGGTGGCAAGATTTCGAGTGCGATTAACATCCACCAAGAGGCTTTTCATCTGACGCTTCAGCCAGTCATGATGCCTATCCTGTTTCTGATGTAGAGCCACAAGAAGCTCTCGGTCGTTGAGAACATGAGTGCGCTTCTTGGGTCTTGGAGCAGTGGCACTGTCAGTGGCTTCAGTGGAAGCAGGATGTGGTGCACGTGTAGTGCCAGCCAAAGGATACACCCGAGAAACTGCTTTAACGCCTTCAACATTCTGAGTAAAACTCTGATGGTCTGCATTCTGAAGACTTAGAGGTTGCTTGGCAGGCTCAGAATATATGGCTTCAGTAGACATGTCCACGTCAGGCAAGAAGATCCAATGGTTGCGGGCTAATATGAGATGGCGGAGTGTAGCTTGATCAGCCGCATGACCCAAGGGGCGTAGAACTTCAAACCAAACAGATCAATGCCTGATGCAGCAAGTTGGTGTATGAAGAAGTCCTGTGCATTGAAGCATTTGCCATGAAGTATATAGAAGACCAAAGTCTTCATTGCACCCTAAAGCTTGGCATTTGGAGAGTGCCCTTTGATAGGCCAGAGAGTTCGCCTGATGATGTGATAGATGGTTCTGGGCAAGTACTCAAGGTCTAAAACGAAGAACTCTGTGGGATAAGCAGCATCTTGGGGCAATGGCTTCATCATGCTGAGCATTTGACTCATATCAGGTTCTGGCCGCTGAAAGATGCTCTCAATAGCTTCAGCATGCAGCTGACAACCTTGCTCGAAGAGATCACCAGGAGTGGGCAAGCCAGTGAGCTCAATGATGTCAAATGCATTGGCTTCATGATGAACGTTGCCAGTCATCCACTCCAGGACCCAAGTCTTCGGATCTCTGCTGTACCCTTTGATGTGAAGTGTGGCATAGAATTGTAGCAGCAGCTCTTCATTCCAATGCTCTTCATCAGTAACAAACTGCAGCAGACCCACTTGCTTGAAGCAATCCAACGCTTCTTCTAGACAGGGCAGACCAGCTATAGCTTCAACGTCAAGGCGCTTGTGTGGGAAGATGCGACCTTGGTTGTAAAGAATGCAAGAGTAATAGCTTCACTGAGGATAGCTCCAGAACCGATCAGATGATATCCTTTCCCTTGAGTAGGGGTTCCTGGAGCTATTGAAGAACGTGTTGTCTGCCCTGAAGCCATTTATGTTGAAGGAGCCAGGTGCTGATGCAGGACCTGGAAACCTTGGCAGTCTTGGAATTGGCTTCTGGACCTAAGGTTTGTGTTCAACATGATAGTTGAATTGGGGACCGGCAGCAGACTCAGGAACAGAAGTGGCAGGATCAGTGGCTTCGCTGTCTTCTGAAGCTTTTGCTGGGGAGGGCTCCACATTAGCTTCATTGGTGGTTGTGGCAGCCTCACGATTTTCATCTTCCACTTGACTAGCTGGAGGGTCGGTCACAAGCACATTCTCCTGGAGAACTGCTTCTTGGTGGAACAGGGGAGTGGGATCTTGTGGTACTTCTTCTTCTGCGGCTGTTGCAGCCGGAATGTCTTCAGCAGAGACTTGAGGCCTTGGACCTTTGCGAAGCCTGCGGAGCGTAGACGATGCCTGTGGAGTTGGAGTGGGCTGGGCCTCATAGTCTTCTTCCTCTTGTGGGCGATCCGCCCATGAAGCATCCTGTGCAATTGGCGTCAGTGGACGACCAATGCTGATGAGTTCGCTATTTTCAAACTGAGGAAGGACTGCATCATCTTCTACATTGTCATGATGACCAATGTCTTCAGCAGCGATGGGATCAGCTGCTGGAATGTCTTTAGCTTCAGGAGCCTCTGTGGAAGCAGGCTCATGAACTATCAGTTGACGTTCTGCGTCAGGATGAACCATAGAAATGGGTTCAACTATCAAGGGCTTTGTGGAAGCAGCCCGAGCTTTCTTGGTCTTCCTCTTCTTCTTGGAGGGGGCAGTAGGAGAGGCTTCAGAGTGTTTCCTCTTCCTGGCTTCAGCCTCAGCAGTCCTTGTCTTCTTGAGCTCTGAAGCTGTTGACCGGCTTTTTGGCTTCGAGCCAGTCAGTCTAGTTGGGAAGACAATCGAAACTGCTTCTTGCCTTGGTGCATCAGGTTCAGCCGTAGCAGACTTCTTCTTCTTCTTTGCGTCCATCCCGGGGTCGATGCCAGGACGCCCAAGCGCCTTGCGCTTCTCAGCCTCATTATAGGCTTGCACACATCTGTCAGCCAGAGTCTTCATGCGCTCATGTGAACCCTGAGCTTCTGCACGCTTCTTCACAAAGGGTTCCTTGAGCTCGTGCATCATTGTCTTGAAGTTCTTCACTTCTTGCACGCTGAGCTTGGCCATATGCTTCTTGAACTGAGCCTTTTCATAGTCAATCTTCTGCTTCAGTTCAACAATGCGCTGGGCAATAGCAAGCTCTGAAGCAATGGCGCCTTGGAAGGCGACACTGAGGCCAATGGGTAGCTGCAGATCTTCAAAGCTGATGTTTGGCATGTCAAACCACTCATCAATGAAGTTGTGGATGATGGTGACATCAAAGAGAGGCAGATCATTGAAGATTTCTGCTTCTTCTTTGCTCTTGATGAGTTTCTCAAGAGCGTCATCTGCAAGATCTTCATCACTTGACAGATCAATGTCGTCGTTGCGCAGAATGGCAGCAACTGTTAGCTCTTTGCCAGTGTGAGACAGAGGCATCTTGGCCTTCTGGGGCTCAGAGATGCGAGATAAGTCTTCGGACTGCACACTGTCTTCAGGAGGTGCAGTTGCCAGTGGCTTCGCCCTTGAGATTTTTGGTGAGGGGGCAGGCTTTGAAGCTTTAGGCTTCTTCATCTTCTTTGTCTTCGGCGCTACAGGAGCTTCTTCTGATGCAGCATCAGCTGCAGGCTCATTCACTGCAGTCCCTTGAACTAAGATGCGGGTGATGAGGCCTTCAAGGTTGGCAAAAGGACCGATGACATTGGGTTCTGCATGTCATGTGCCATCTGCCCTTGGAGATGAGGGACCAGGGTTGAAGTCTAACCCAAAAGTCTTCTTGTTCTGCTTCGCTGAGTTCTGAGCAAACTGGAAGTTGCGCTTGAACAGATTGTCGTCACGACACCATAGCAGTGACGACGAGTGTGCATCAGCAGGCTATGGTCCACAGACCATGCATGGATAGAAGCCTTGAGCAATGGCTTCATCTCTGGACCTGGGTAGAAGATTATTGAATAGGATGTCTCCCCACGGTCATGGCGTTTTTCTCAGCATACTCCGGGGTCACAAATTTGTATTTGAACCATTGTTCTGCCCAATATCTTCGAATCCATTGGATTCGGGTCTTGCGCTAACTGTAATCCTCTTCAGGATCTATCTTGTACATTTCTGAGAGTTCATCTGGCAGATCTCTGGAGGTCTCACCACGACGCTTTCTGCCACCCTTCCTTGTTGCTTTCTCTGAAGCCATAAACTTTAACTTGAAAGGCTTCAAGATGTTCAAAGGCTTCAAAGGTTTTCGTTTGCTGGACCAACAAGAACTGGCTTCGGGAGAATTTATGTGATGCTGTAAGAATTCTGCAAATGAATGCAGACTATGAGAACCAAAGGATTCCCCCACGGACATGTACCTGTGACAGCATTAAGGTGCGAGGGAAGGGGAAGAGGTCATATGCATTCTCAGAAGATTTTGAAGATAAATCTGTTTAGAAGACATTGACCTCATCGTGCGAAGACATTCACTCATAGATAAGAAGTTGGTTCAAGATTTGTACGAATCCACAGATCAGTACAAGTGAGGAATCTAACTACTTTGTGAAGCACAAGTGAATATACTAGGCATGTTATGAGATGCAGTATGAGAGAGATCTAGCTTGTGTGAACAGAAACTGCTTGTGGTAGAAAGTGACAGATCAATAGGATCAACGGTGCTGTAAAAAGGGAGTTTTATTTACCACACTGAGAACTGCTAGACGGAGTGGGAGATGAGGCCGAGCAGTTCACTCTTTCGTGCCCTAACTTGGCGACGGAGGACACCTACGGCGACGGCGGAGAGGACGATGTCCGCGGTCGGCGTGAAGACGGCGTCGGAGAGATTGCGGCAGCGAAGCGCTTTGTCGCCGGCGTCGTCGAGAGCTAGCGGTGGCACTAGGGTTCGTGCGAGGGTGGAAGAAGATATAATGACCGCTGTGAGTGTGTATTTATAGGCACAGTGGCGGCACTGTGCTATTACACAGGTGCCCCTGGCGATTCGCATCTGAGGAACATGTGGCCATTATGCGGAATTTTGGGGTTTGTTCCACGTCCCACGCACGCCTGGATTGTCGGGTGGTCGTTCCTACTTCTCCGGATTTCATGTGGAGGAATGAGCATTGAAAACAGACTTAATGGTTGTCTCTGTATCTTCTGCTGACAAGGACGCAGAGAAGACATTCGACAGTTTCAATAGAATGCATATGACTTGGAGAGATAGAGTTTGAGATAGAAAGCATAGAGAGGTTAGGGTCCGATCACATTCACTTAGTTCAAAAGATTCAACACGAAGACATAGCTATAAGTGAATGTTGTAGAGGACAGAACACTAGTATATATATATATATATATCTATAATCAACATAGTGAAGATAATCATGAAAATATGTTGAGATCGAAGCCAAACCAAATGTGAAGACATTGCAAGGTAACGCCATGAGTGAAACACTTCAAAATAGAACGTTTGGTGGTGGCGTTACCCACCGTATAGGAAGTATTAGACCCAGACACGGCGCACAATTATTGTGGCGCTCCGAAGTCAAATTCCACATTAATGTATTCACACTTAGAATGTATGTCTTCATTGATTGAAGATATACTTTACTTTGTGTGTTGCATATCTAAGTCATCAATATGCATAAGGGTTAGGATGTGTGCCTGATCACAGGACATTTGAGGATTCCAGGATATTTAGCTCACACCGTAACTTGCAAAACCTCTTCTCATCCAAGGGCTTGGTGAAGATATCTGCCAATTGCTCTTCAGTGTTGACGTGTATGATATCAATGTCTTCCTTCACAACATGATCTCTGAGAAAGTGATGACGAATTTCAATGTGCTTTGTCTTCGAGTGCTGAACTGGGTTGTTGGCAATCTTGATGGAGCTTTCGTTGTCGCAGTAAAGTGGCACTTGCTTCAGATGAATGCCATAGTCCTTGAGTGTTTGCTTCATCCACAGAAGCTGAGCGCAGCAAGATCCAGCAGCAATGTATTCAGATTCAGCAGTGGAGAGAGATACACAGTTCTGCTTCTTTGAAGACCAACATACAAGTGATCGTCCCAGAAAGTGACATGTGCCTGATGTAGACTTGCAATCAACTTTGTCACCAGCATAATCAGCATCCGAGAATCCAACCAGATCAAACTCTGAGCCCTTTGGATACCATAATCCTAGAGTTGGGGTGTGAGCCAAATATCGAAGAATTCGCTTCACAGCTAAGTGATGCGACTCCTTTGGTGCCGCTTGAAATCGAGCACACATGCAAACACTAAGCATAATATCTGGCCTAGATGCACATAGATAAAGTAAAGAACCAATCATGGAGCGGTATACCTTTTGATCAAACTCTTTACCATTGTCGTCAGGACCTAGATGATGTTTGGCTGGCATTGGTGTTGTGAAGCCTTTGCAGTCTTGCATACCGAACTTCTTCAGGCAATCTTTGAGATACTTCTCTTGATATATGAAGATGCCATTGCGTTGTTGTCGTATTTGAAGACCGAGGAAGAACTTTAGCTCTCCCATCATAGACATCTGATATTGCTCTTGCATCATATATCCAAACTCTTCACTGTACTTCTGATTGGTGCAGCCGAAGATAATGTCATCCACATATATTTGGCACACAAACAGTTCACCATCATATGTCTTTGTGAAAAGAGTGGGGTCTAGGGAACCAGGTATGAAGCCTTTGCTCTTCAGGAAGTATTTGAGTGTGTCATACCAGGCCCGAGGGGCTTGTTTGAGGCCATACAGTGCCTTGTTGAGCTTGTATACCATGTCAGGATGTTTTGGATCTTCAAAGCCAGGCGGTTGTGCAACATACACTTCTTCTTCAATCTTGCCATTGAGAAAGGCACTCTTCACATCCATTTGATATAGAAGTATGTTATGATGATTTGCATAGGCCAGCAGTATGCGTATGGCTTCAAGTCTAGCCACAGGAGCAAATGTTTCATCGAAGTCAATGCCTTCCACTTGAGTATATCCTTGAGCAACGAGACGAGCTTTGTTTCTGACAACTTGACCATGATCATCTTGCTTGTTGCGGTATATCCATTTGGTGCCTATTATATTGTGCTTCTGTGGATCAGGATGCTTAACCAGTTCCCATACATTATTCAGCTCAAACTGTTGAAGCTCTTCTTGCATAGTTTGAATCCATTCAGGTTCCATGAAGGCTTCTTCAACTTTCTTGGGTTCTGCTATTGAGACGAATGCGAAGTGCCCACAGAAATTTGCTAGCTGAGTTGCCCTTGAACGAGTGAGTGGACCAGGTGCATTGATGCTATCAATTATTCTTTCAATCTGCACTTCATTGGCAACGCGAGGATGTACAGGGCGAAGACTTTGCTCTTGCTGTTCATTGCCGTTGTTGGAAGGAATGTCTTCAGGCTGAGCATTGTCTTCATGTTGATCAGGTGCTGAAATGATAAGTTCTTCTTCAGGATGAGCTTCAGAAGGTATAATTTCTCCAGTTCCCATTAGCTTGATTGATTCACTGGATGGAACTTCATCTAGCACATTTGGCAGCTGCTCTCTTTGTGAACCATTGGTCTCATCGAACCGCACATCCACTGTTTCAACCACTTTGTAATGAAAAGATTGAAGACTCTGTAGGAGTGCGGATCCTTTCCATATCCAAGCATAAAACCCTCATGTGCTTTTGGTGCAAATTTTGAGGTGTGATGTGGGTCCTTGATCCAGCACCTTGCGCCAAATACTCTGAAGTAACTGACATTTGGCTTCTTGCCAGTAAGGAGCTCATAAGATGTCTTGTTCAGTAGCTTGTGAAGATAAACACGATTGATTGTATGGCATGCAGTATCAATGGCTTCGGGCCAGAATTTTCTTGGTGTCTTGTATTCATCTAGCATCGTTCTGGCCATCTCAATTAGTGTTCTGTTCTTGCATTCGACGATGCCATTCTGCTGTGGCGTGTACGGGGTTGAGAATTCATGTGTGATGCCCAATGTATCAAGATATGTATCAAGGCCAGTGTTCTTGAATTCAGTGCCATTGTCACTTCTGATGTGCTTTATCTTGGCGCCAAAATTGTTCATAGCTCGATTGGCGAAGCGTCTGAAGACATCCTGCACTTCAGTCTTGTAAAGGATTATGTGCACCCAAGTATATCTAGAATAATCATCAACAATAACGAAGCCATAGAGGCAAGCAGTAGTAGTTAGAGTTGAGTAATGAGTGGGACCGAAAAGATCCATGTGAAGCAGTTCGAAGGGTCGAGTAGTGGTCATGATTGTCTTCGAGGAATGTTTGGCCCTCGTCATCTTCCCTGCTTCACAGGCACCGCATAAGTGGTCTTTCTTGAACTTGACGCCCTCGATGCCTATGACATGCTTCTTCTTTGCAAGGGTGTGAAGGTTCCTCATGCCAGCATGTCCAAGCCTCCGATGCCAGAGCCAGCATTCTGAAGCCTTTGCTAGAAGACATACTGCAAGCTGTGGCCCTGCTGAGAAATCTACCACGTACAAATCATCTTTTCGATACCCTTCAAACACTAGAGACTTGTCAGATTCCATTAGTACAAGGCAACGATATTTTCCAAACATTACGATCATGTTCAAATCGCAAAGCATTGAGACGGACATTAAGTTGAAGCCAAGGGATTCAACAAGCATGACTTTATCCATGTGTTGATCCCTTGAGATTGCAACTCTACCTAGACCCAATACCTTACTTTTACTAGTGTCAGCAAATGTGATGTGGCTCTTGTCGGATGGACGTAAGGTTGAGTCCATAAGAAGACTTATTTTGCCAGTCATGTGATTTGTACACCCACTGTCAATAATCCATTCTGAAGACGCTAGTGTTGTACCCTACAGTGCAGTTAGGGGGATAGGCTTCACCAAGAGCATTGTGAAGCAAAAACATTTGACGAACCAGTGGGATATGAAAGCTTAGATCCAGGTTAGGACTAATAGGGAGAGTAGCAAGCGATTCAGGTAAGAAGTACATAGTAAGACCATTTGGGCATTTGATCTTGCGCCCTACAAGATGTTTAAGGTCCCCAGCAATGGCGTCAGACGATTTTGGTTTTCTGCTGGAGACCTTTCCCTGTAAAAGAGAGTTAAGCTTTATTAGCCACCCACATCTTCAAGGGTGGCTTAGAAGCAATTAGTCTAAGTGCAGCATCTGAGAATTTTGGCTTTGAAGCCCTAGCAAACAGTCTTGCAGGCGGACAATAGTACTCATAAGAATAAGCAGAATAGTTCTTGGTCTTATGAACATGGCGGTTTGATGAACCGCTCTCATATTCATATGCCTGAGTGTGGTTTCCCTGCAAAACGTTTGCGTTAGTGCGACTCAGGTGAGTCCTCTGTCTGTATGAAGCCTTTGGACCGTATGAAGCCTTTGGTCTGAGGTTTGTCTTCTTCACGTGAGGTGTCATGATGACATTCACAGGAAGACTCTCCAGACACCTTTTCGGAACCCAGATCTTCTTCATAGGCGGTCCATTCCTGCAGTTAGTACCAATGTACCTGGCAAATACTTCACCATTCTGATTCTTAAACAGTATATAGTTTGCATCAAAGGATTCATCAATGATAATGGGGTTAGCACAAGTGAAGCCAGATAGATTGGATGGATCTGCTGAAGGTTCCTTTGCAGCAACCCACATGGTTTTGGGGTACTGCTCAGGATTCCAGTAAGAGCCATCTGCATTCATTTTCCTTACGAACCCTACACCCTCTTTCCTAGGGTTACGGTTCAGAATCTGCTTTTTCAGGACATCACATAGCGTCTGATGCCCTTTAAGACTTTTGTACATCCCTGTTTCAAGCAATGTCTTCAACCTAGCATTCTCATCAGCAATAGCGGTGGTATCCTTAGCAGAGGGCTTAGTTACCACATCAATAGTTGAAGATATTGCAACAGCAGTAGCAGTAGAACATTCAGCAACAGAAATAGCATTATCATGCTCAATGCATTTAATACATGGTGGTTCAAATCCTTCCTGAGCGGGACTGATCTGTTTGGCGCGAAGTGACTCGTTTTCCGTTTGAAGATCTTCATGAACCGCTCTCAATTTCTCAAGATCTTGCTTCCTTTGAAGATAATCATAGGAAAGCTTTTCATGAGTTGTTGAGAGAGTTTCATGACGACTTTCAAGTTCCTGATACTTAACATTAAGATTTTTTATGTCTTCAATTAAGGATTCAAATCGAGTCATTTCAGCACCTAACATATCATCGCTTCTGTCTAACAGTTTTTGAATATGTTCCATAGCTTTCTGTTGTTCAGTTGCAATTTTAGCAAGTGTTTTGTAGCTAGGTTTTGAACCACAATCAGAGTCATCGTCACTAGATGTTTGATAGTGAGTAGTGCGTGTGTTTACCTTGGCACCGCGTGCCATGAAGCAGTAGGTAGAAGCGGAGTAGTCCTTGTCATTTGCATCGGTGTCGGTGATGAAGTCATTGTCTTCAGTGTTGAAGATGGACTTGACAACGTATGCTGTAGCCAGACTTGCGACACCTGAGTCGGATTCCTCCTCAGACTCCACCTCCGCCTCCTCAGAAGCAGACTCCTCCTCTGAATCCATTTCCTTGCCAACAAATGCACGTGCCTTGCCAGATGAGATCTTCTTGTGTGATGAAGACTTTGAGGAAGACTTGGAAGAAGACTTTGAGTATTTATTCTTCTTCTTCTTGTTGTTGTCAGAGTCATATTCCTTGCTCTTCTTCTTCTTTTTGTTCTCATTGTCCCACTATGGACACTCAGAGATGAAGTGGCCAAGTTTCTTGCACTTGTGACATGTTTTCTTCTTGTAGTCATGAGCAGGAGCTTCATCATTCCTTGAACTTGATCGGGAATACTTTCTGAAGCCTTTCTTCTTGGTGAATTTTTGGAATTTCTTGACAAGCATGGCAAGTTCCCTTCCAATGTCTTCAGGATCATCAGAACAGCTGTCAGATTCTTCTTCAGATGAGGAGACAGCTTTTGCCTTCAAGGCACGAGTTCGCCCATAGTTTGGACCGTAGATATCTCTTTTCTCCGAAAGGTGAAACTCATGTGTGTTGAGCCTCTCAAGTATGTCAGACGGATCGAGTGTCTTGAAATCTGGACGTTCTTGAATCATCAGGGCCAAGATGTCAAACGAATTATCAAGTGATCTCAGCAGCGTCTTGACGACTTCGTGTTTGGTAATCTCAGTGGCGCCGAGGGCTTGAAGGTCATTTGTGATGTCAGTGAGTCGGTCAAATGTGTGCTGGACATTCTTATTGTCATTTCGCTTGAAGCGGTTGAAGAGGTTGCGAAGGACACTGATTCTCTGATCTCTCTGGGTTGAGATGCCTTCATTAACCTTGGAGAGCCAGTCCCAGACCAGCTTGGATGTCTTCAAAGCACTCACACGGCCATACTGTCCTTTGGTCAGATGACCACAGATGATATTCTTGGCAGTAGAGTCCAGTTGAACGAATTTCTTGACATCAGCAGCAGTGACACCTTCTCCAGCCTTGGGAACGCCGTTCTCGACGACATACCATAGGTCGACGTCAATGGCTTCAAGATGCATGCGCATCTTATTCTTCCAGTAGGGATATTCAGTTCCATCGAAGACGGGGAACGCAGCGGAGAGTTTAATTATCCCTGCAGTCGACATAGCTAAAACTCCAGGTGGTTAAACCGAATCACACAGAACAAGGGAGCACCTTGCTCTGATACCAATTGAAAGTGCGTTATATCGACTAGAGGGGGGGGTGAATAGGCGATTTTTATGAAAGTCTTCAGAACATAGAAGTTTTGAAGACAAACGATAAAATTAAACCTATTACCATGCAGCGGAAGGTAGACTACACTAGGCAAACCATAGTCAAGTATTCAATGAAGTGAAAGCACAAAGACTAATAGCAGCTAGGTAGTAAGGATCAGGTAGGAAGATATTGTGAAGCCAAACAGAACACGCAGTCACTTAGTGAAGACAAATGATAGAGCAAACATACAATGACTTCACAAGGAGTAACAGTAAGTAAAGTGAAGTGAAGATGAAACCAGTGACTCGTTGAAGACAATGATTTGTTGAACCAGTTCTAGTTGTTGTGACAACTGTACGTCTGTTTGGAGCGGCTAGGTATTTAAACCTTAGGACACACAGTCCCGGACACCGAGTCCTGAACACGTAGCTCAGGACACCCAGTCCTCACCGTATTCTCCTTGAGCTAAGGTCACATAGACCTCGCCCAATCACTCTGGTAAGTCTTCAAGGTAGACTCCCAAACCTTCACAGACTTCGTTCACTGGCAATCCACAATGTCTCTTGGAAGCTCAGAACGCGACGCCTAACCGGCTAGAGGATGCACAGTCCTCAAGTGTAATAAGTCTTCAGATCACACAGACAAGAAGACTTAAGTGATGCCCAATTCTCTCTGGCTCTGGTGGTTAGGGCTTTATCCTCGCAAGGAATTCTCTCTCAAAGGCTTCGAGGTGGGTTTCTCTCAAACAACAAAAGCCGTGCTTTCAATCTGAGCAGCCAACCGTTTATGGTTGTAGGGGATGGGCTATTTATAGCCACTTGGCAACCCGACCTGATTTGTCCGAAATGACCCTGGGTCACTAAGGAACTGACACGTGTTCCAACGGTCAGATTTCAAACTCACACGGCAACTTTACTTGGGGTACAAGCAAAGCTGACTTGTCCGACTCTAGACAAGATTCGCTCTCATAGTCTTCACTCGAAGACATAGGTTTTTGGTTTAGGCATCACTTCAGTCATTCTGACTGGTTCTCTTGGACCCCACTTAACAGTACGGTGGTTCCTATGACTCAACACAAAAGAAAAAGAACTACGAAAGATCTAAGTCTTCGAGCTCCATAGGCTTCATATAGTGTCTTCTCTTGTCATAGTCTTCAATGTGAATATCTTCATATACCACTCTTTGACTTCAATGTCTTCATACAGTTTTAGGGGTCATCTCTGGTAGTAAAACCGAATCAATGAGGGATTTCTACCTGTGTTATCCTACAATTCTCACAAACACATTAGTCCCTCAACTAGGTTTGTCGTCAATACTCCAAAACCAACTAGGGGTGGCACTAG
Source organism: Triticum urartu (assembly GCF_056163025.1). Taxonomy (NCBI): domain Eukaryota; kingdom Viridiplantae; phylum Streptophyta; class Magnoliopsida; order Poales; family Poaceae; genus Triticum; species Triticum urartu. Next base: position 148,547,104 of record NC_141873.1, on the reverse strand, counting down.
ATGCACTTACACATACAGGTCAACACTGAAGAGCAATTGGCAGATATCTTCACCAAGCCTTTGGATGAGAAGAGATTTTGCAAGTTACGGTGTGAGCTAAATATCCTGGAATCCCCAAATGTCCTGTGATTAGGCACACATCCTAACCCTTATGCATATTAATGACGTAGATGTGCAACACACGACGTAAAGTATATCTTCAATCAATGAAGACATACATTCTAAGTGTGAATACATTAATGTGGAATTTGACTTCGGAGCGCCATGATAATTGTGCGCCGTGTCTGGGTCTAATACTTCCTATACGGTGGGTAACGCCACCACCAAATGTTCTATTTTGAAGTGTTTCACTCATGGCGTTACCTTGCAATGTCTTCACATTTGGTTTGGCTTCAATCTCAACATGTCTTCATGATTATCTTCACTATGTTGATTATACATATATATATATATACTAGTGTTCTGTCCTCTACAGCATTCACTTATAGCTATGTCTTCTTGTTGAATCTTTTGAACTAAGTGAATGTGATCGGACCCTAACCTCTCTATGCTTTCTATCTCAAACTCTATCATCTCCAAATCATATGCATTCTATTGAAACTGTCGAATGTCTTCTCTGCGTCCTTGTCAGTAGAAGATACAGAGACAAACATTAAGTCCGTTTTCAATGCTCATTCCTTCACCTGAAACCCGGAGAAGTGGGAACGACCACCCGACAATCCAGGCGTGCGTGGGACATGGAACAACCCCCGATATGCTACATGACGGCCACGTACCCCTGAGATGCAAATCGCCTGGGGCACCTGTGTAATAACGCAGTGCCGCCCTGTACCTATAAATACACGCCTCACCATAGTCATTATCTCTTCTTCCACTCTCGCACGAACCCTAGCGCCACCGCTAGCCCTCGACGACGCCGGCGATGAAGCGCTTCGCTGCCGCAACCTCTCCGACGCCGTCTTCACGCCGCCCGCGGACATCGTCCTCTCCGCCGTCGCCATAGGTGTCCTCCGTCGCCAAGTTAGGGCACGGAAGATCGAACTGCTCGGCCTCATCTTCCACTCCGTCTAGCAGTTCTTAGTGTGAATTCTTATAGCATCATATAAATTCTCCCGAAGCAAGTTCCTGTTTGTCCAGCAAGCGGAAATCTTTGAAGCCTTTGAATGTGTTGAAGCCTTTCAGTTTAAAGTTCATGGCTTCAGAGAAATCAGCAAGGAAGGGTGGCAGAAAGCATCGTGGAGAAACATCTAGAGATCTGCCAGATGACCTCTCTGAACTGTACAAGACAGATCCTGAAGAGGATTACAATCAACGCAAGACCCGAATCCAATGGATTCGAAGATATTGGGTAGAACAATGGTTCAAATACCGATTTGTAACCCAGGAATATGCTGAGAAAAATGCCATCAAGAGACCGTGGGGAGATATCCTATACAAGAATCTTCAACCCAGGTCCAGAGATGAAGCCATTGAACAAGGCTTCTATCCCTGCATGGTCCGTGGGCCACAACCTGTTGATGCACACCCATCGTCACTACTATGGTGTCGTGACGACATTCTGTTCAAGCGCAACTTCCAGTTTGCCCAAAACTCCGCGAAGCAAAACAAGAAGACATTGGGACTAGACTTCAACCCTGGTCCCTCAGCTCCAAGGGCTGATGGCACACGAGATGTAGAACCCAATGTCATTGGTCCTTTCTACAACCTTGAAGGCCTCATCACCCATATCTTGGTTCAAGGGACTGCAGTGAATGAGCCTGCAGCTGACGCTGAATCAGATGAAGCGCCTGCAGCACCGAAGCCAAAGAAGTTGAAGAAGCCTAAAGCTTCAAAGCCTGCCCCTTCACCAAAAATCTCACGAGCGAAGCCACTGGCAACTGCACCTCCTGAAGACAGTGTGCAGTTCGAAGATTTATCACGCATCTTCAAGCCCCAGAAGGTCAAGATGCCTCTGCCACACACCGGCCAAGAGCTAACAGCTGCTGCCATTCTGCGCAATGATGCCATTGATCTGTCAAGTGATGAAGATCTTGCAGATGACGCTCTTGAGCAACTCATCAAGAGCAAAGAAGAAGCAGAAATCTTCAATGATCTGCCTCTCTTTGATGTGACAATCATCCACAACTTCATTGATGAGTGGTTTGACTCGCCAAACATCAGCTTCGAAGATCTGCAGCTACCCATTGGCCTCAGTGTCACCTTTCATGGCGCCATTGCTTCAGAACTAGCTATCGCCCAGCGCATTGTTGAACTGAAGCAAAAGATTGACTATGAAAAGGCTCAGTTCAAGAAGCATATGGCCAAGCTCAGCGTGCAAGAGGTGAAGAACTTCAAGATTATGCTGCACGAGCTCAAGGAAGCCTTTCTAAAGAGTGCAGAAGCTCAGGGTTCGCGTGAGCGTATGAAGGTTCTGGCTGACAGATGTGTGGAAGCCTACAATGAGGCTGAGAAGCGCAAGGCCCTTGGGCGTCCTGGCATCGACCCCAGGATGGCAGCAAAGAAGATGAAGAAGCCCGCTACGGCTGAACCTGACGCACCAAGGTAGGAAGCAGATCCCATTGTCTTCCCAACTAGAATGACTGGCTCGAAGCCAAAAAGCTGGTCAACTGCTTCAGAGCTCAAGAAGACGAGGACTGCTGAGGCTGAAGGCAGGAAGAGGAAACATCCTGAAGCCTCTCCTATTGCCCCCTCCAAGAAGAAGAGGAAGACCAAGAAAGATCGGGCTGCTCCGACAGAGCCTTTGATAGTTGAACCCATTACTATGGTTCGTCCTGACGCTGAATGCCAACTGACAATCCATGAGCCTGCTTTCACAGAGGCTCATGAAGCTGAAGACTTTCCAGCAGATCCCATCGCTGCTGAAGACATTGGTCACCATGACCATGTAGAAGATGGTGCAGTCCTTCCTCAGCTCGAGCACAGCGAACTCATCAGCATTGGTCGTCCTCTGATGCCAATCGCTCAGGATGCTTCATGGGCTGATCGCCCACAAGAGGAAGAAGACTTTGAGGCCCAGCCAACTCCAACTACACAGGCGTCGCCTGCGTTGCGTAGGCTTCGCAAAGGACCAAGGCCTCCAGTCTCTGCGACTGAAGCTGAATCTGCTGAATACATTCCGGCTGCATCAGCCGATGAAGAAGAAGTCCCACAAGCTGCTACTCCCCCATCCCACCAAGAAGCAGTTCTCGAGGAGAACGTGATTGAAAATCTTGAGGCTGCCACCACCAACACCACTGAAGCCACTAACGCTGTCATGGCTGAAGCTAATGTGGAGCCATCACCAACAAAAGCACCAGAAGTCAGCGAAGCCACTAATCCCGCCACTTCTGTTCCTGAGTCTTCTGCCGGTCCCCAGTTCGACTATCATGTTGAGCACAGGCCTCAGGTACAGAAGCCAATCCCAAGATTGCCAAGGTTCCCAGGTCCTGCATTAGCACCTGGCTCCTTCAATATCAATGGCTTCAGAGCAGACAACACATTCTTCTATAGCTCCAGGGACCCCTACTCAAGGGAAAGGATATCATCTGATCGGTTCTGGAGCTATCCGCAGCGAAGCTATTACTCCTGCATTCTATACAATCAAGGTCGCATCTTCCCCCACAAGCGTCTTGACATTGAAGCTATAGCTAGTCTGCCCTGTCTGGAAGAAGCTCTGGATTTCTTCAAAGAAGTTGGATTGCTACCGTTCGTCACTGACCAAGAGCATTGGAATGAAGAGTTGCTGCTCCAATTCTATGCCACACTTCACATCCGCGGGTATAGAGAGATCTGAAGACTTGGGTCCTGGAGTGGATGAAAGGAAACGTTCATCACGAAGCCAAAGCCTTTGACATCATTGAGCTCACTGGTTTGCCCACTCCTGGCGATCTCTACGAGCATGGCTGTTAGCTTCATAGTGAAGCTATTGAGAGCATCTTTCAGAAGACTGAACCTAATATGAGTCAGATGCTCAGTATGATGAAGCCATTGCCCCAAGATGCTGCTTATCCCACGGAGTTCTTCGTTGAAGACCTTGAGTATCTGCCAAGAACCATTTATCACATCATAAGGCGAACTCTCTGGCCAATCAAAGGACACTCTCCACATGCCAAGCTTGAAGGTGCAATGAAGACTTTGGTCTTCTATATTCTTCATGGAAAATGCTTCAATGCACATGACTTGTTCATTCGCCAACTTGCTGCATCAGGCTTTGATCTGTTTGGCTTGAAGTTCTACGCCCCATGGGTCATGCGGCTGATCAAACTTCACTCCACTATCTCATATCAGCCATCTGCTCGCAATCATCGGATTTTTCTGCCTAATGTGGATATGTCAATTGAAGCCATCTATCCTGAGCCTGCTAAGGAATCTCCCAGTCTTCAGAATGCAGAGCATCAAAGTTTCACTCAGAACGTTGAAGGCGTGGAAGCCGTAACTCGTGTGTATCCTTTGGCTGGCACTACACGTGCACCGCATCCTGCTCTCACTGAAGCCACTGACAGTACAATTGCTCCATGACCCAAGAAGCGCACTCGTGTTCTCAACGACCGAGAGCTTCTTGTGGCTCTTCATCAGAAACAGGATAGGCTTCATGACTGGATGAAGCGTCAGATGCAAAGCCTCTTGGTGGATGTTAATCGCATTCGCAATCTTGCCACCAAGAATGCTTTTGTTGCCATGAAACCTCTCACCGCACATGGAAAGGGCTAACGCTAATGTGTTCTGAAGATGATCTTCAAGAGGATGGCTTCACTGAGCAATTCAAGTTTGACTCCACACCTCCTCGAAGGGCAGTGCTGCGACGAACTCCATCCCTTGAAGACTCTGAGTTCTCTTCCTCTGCTGCAACTGTGACTGCCAGAGTGATCGAGGATGAAGACGATGCTACTTCACCGCCACCTCCTTCAGCATGCTTCGACTCTGCTCCAAGCTCTTCAGCACCGCCAAACACCACCAACGACCCTGCTGCTTCACCTACTCCTCATGGGAACAAGTAGATTCTCTATGTCTTCAAACCTTTTTGGTCCTTACTGACAAAAGGGGAGAAGCATATGAGGTTGATAGTCTTCAAGTGGGTCCATATGGGCGGGTGCTTTATATTTTGCTTCGTGCTTACAACTCTCGTTTTGCTACATTTGGTTCTTTGAGTTGTAACACTTAAACTCGATGGTCGTCTGCTACTTATCTGCCACCTTGTGTTGCGATGATAAATTCTGCATGTGCGACGATAAATTCCGCACTTAGATCATTCTGCAGACGTCCATTTTCCATTATGCATGTCATTATCTTCATATACTTTCACATGCATAGTGGATTGTCATCATAAGTTGAAGTGGATCTCCACAAGTACAACCTGCCATGTGCATTTGCATTCCAAAAGCAAATTACTTATATGCACATCTTCAGGGGGAGCCCTTGCAACTTATGAAGACAATTCCTTATCCTTTACAATTTCACAGATTATATTCCCCGTTGAAAACTTCAACTAGTTTGTCATCAATCACCAAAAAGGGGGAGATTGTAAGTGCATCTAGTGCCACCCCTAGTTGGTTTTGGAGTATTGACGACAAACCTAGCTGAGGGACTAATGTGTTTGTGAGAATTGCAGGATAACACAGGTAGAATTCCCTCATTGATTCGGTTTTCCTACCAGAGATGACCCCTAAAAATGTATGAAGACATTGAAGTCAAAGGTGGTATATGAAGATATTCACATTGAAGACTATGACAAGAGAAGACACCACATGAAGCCTATGGAGCTCGAAGACTTAGATCTTTCGTAGTTCTCTTTCTTCTGTGTTGAGTCATAGGAACCACCATACTGTTAAGTGGGGTCCAAGAGAACCAGTCAGAATGACTGAAGTGATGCTTAAACAAAACCTATGTCTTCGAGAGAAGACTTTGAGAGCGAATCTTGTCCAGAGTCGGGCAAGTCAGCTTTGCTTGAAGCCCAAGTAAAGTTGCCGTGTGAGTTTGAAATCTGACCATTGGAACACGTGTCAGTTCCTTAGTGACCCAGGGTCATTCGGACAAATCAGGTCGGGTTGCCAAGTGGCTATAAATAGCCCACCCCCTACAACCATAAACGGTTGGCTGCTTAGATTCAGAGTACGGCTTTTGTCATTTGAGAGCAACCCACCTCGAAGCCTTTGAGAGAGAATTCCTTGCGAGGATAAAGCCCTAACCACCCAGAGCCAAAGAGAATTAGGCATCACTTAAGTCTTCTTGTCTGTGTGATCTGAAGAATTATTACACTTGAGGACTGTGCATCCTCCAGCCGGTTAGGCGTCGCGTTCTGAGCATCCAAGAGACATTGTGGATTGCCGGTGAACGAAGTCTGTGAAGGTTTGGGAGTCTACCTTGAAGACTTACCAGAGTGATTGGGCGAGGTCCGTGTGACCTTAGCTCAAGGGGAATACGGTGAGGACTGGGTGTCCTGAGCTGCGTGTTCAGGACTGGGTGTCTGAGACTGTGTGTCCTAAGGTTTAAATACCTAGCCGCCCTAACCAGACGTACAGTTGTCACAGCAACTAGAACTGGTCCAACAAATCATTGTCTTCAGCGAGTCACTGGTTTCATCTTCCCTTCCCCTTACTTACTGTTACTCCTTGTGAAGTCATTGTATGTTCGCACTATCTTTTGTCTTCACTGAGTGACTGCGTGTTCTGTGTGGCTTCACAATATCTTCCTACCTGATCCATACTACATTGCTACTATTAGTCATTGTGCTTTCACTCTATTGAATACTTGACTATGGCTTGCCTAGTGTAGTCTACCTTCCGCTGCAGGGTAATAGGTTTATTTCTATCATTTGTCTTCATAACTTCCATGTTTTGAAGACTTACATAAAAATCGCCTATTCACCCCCTCTAGTCGATATAACACACTTTCAACTGCGCCGGGCCTGGTGACTCGTATTACCCAATAAGGGCCTTCCCACTTTGGGGTCAACTTGTTGGAATTCTTGGCTGACTGAACATGCCGAAGAACAAGGCCGCCTTCCTCAAAGCTTCAGGCGCGAACCTTGCGGCTATGATAGCGGTGCAAGGCTTGCTGGTAGCGTGCAACTCGCATAGCCGCCCGAAGACGATCTCCCTCAAGGAGCATTGCGTCATCTTGTCGCAACTGCTCTTGCTCAAGCTCATCATAAGCAAGCACTCGAGGTGACCCGTGCATGAGTTCCGTGGGGAGAACTACTTCTGCCCCATAAACGAGGGAGAAAGGGGTCTGGCCAGTGGCTCGATTTGGTGTCGTTGGGATTGATGAAAGAACCAATGGCAATTCATCAATCCAGTGCCGTCTGCACTTGCGCAGCCTGTCAAAAGTTCTTGTTTGGAGGCCTCGCAACACTTCAGCATTTGCCCTCTCAGCCTGGCCGTTGCTCCATGGATGTGCAACAGAAGCAAAACAGACCTTGCTACCGAGGTCCTGGATGTACTGCATGAAGGCGTGGATCGTGAACTGTGTGCCATTGTCGGTGATGACTCTATTTGGCACACCAAAATGGCAAACTAGTCCTTTGAACTTGACGGCCGACTGTGCTGTCACCTTTCTCACTGCCTCCACCTCCGGCCACTTTGTGAACTTGTCGATTGCGACGTACAAGTACTCAAAGCCCCCGACAGCATGGGGAAAGGGGCCCAGTATGTCGAGCCCCCAGACCAAGAATGGCCAGGAAAGAGGAATTGTCTGGAGAGCTTGAGCTTCTTGATGACGCTTCTTTGAATGGAACTGGCACACTTCACACTTGGTTACTAGTGAAGTTGCATCCTGGAGAGCGGTGGTCTAGAAGAAACCTTGCCGGAAGGCCTTGCCGGCAAGGGCCCTTGACCCTATGTGGGAGCCGCATATGCCTCGTGGATCTCTGCCAACAGCTGCAGTTCTTCCTCTCGGGGAATGCATTTCAATTTCACACCATTCGGTCTTTTTCTGTACAGAACGTCATCGATGAACTGGTACATGGCAGATCGACGGGATACTTTCTCCACTTCTTCCTGCTCCTCAGGAAGTTCCCCTGTTTGGAGGAATCATACGGTATGCTTTGCCCATGCCGGAGGCTGAGGCTCGACGACAAGGGCTAAAGGCGTTTCCTCTGCCATGGGAGCGGCTGTCTCTACGGCCAGGGCTTGACGCCCTGCCGGAGTCTGTTGCCCCATGGTAGGCCCAGCGTCCACGACAACGTCCTTGCCGGCGGCTCGTGGGAGCTCGGCGGGAAAGCACTTGTCGGGGCCTGATTTCCTTCGGTTGTTCTGCCCTGTCGATGATTCAATGGATGGTTGAGTTAATCGAAGCACAAAAGTACCTGGTTCCACAGGCAATTTAAAGGCAGCACGTTTCCACAAGTAGTCGGCGATGCCGTTCTCCACTCGGGGAACATGCTTCGCTTGTATACCGTAAAACACCCTTCCAGCTTCCTCACTTCATCTATGTAGGCCTCCATCAATGGGCCTTGTAATCTTTGTTAACTTGCTTGACGACAAGCTGCGAATCACCCCTGGCGATGATTTTCTTGATTCCGAGGTCTGCCGTGATCCTGAGACCGGCAAGCAACCCCTTGTATTCAGTAGTGTTGCTTGTTGACATCTCCCTGGGAAAGTGCATCTGGACTACATACTTGAGGTGCTCTTCGATGGGTGTGACGAGCAGCACACCAGCACCGGCGCCTTACAGCGAGAAAGCCCCATCAAAGTACATAATCCAATCGCAACTTGTTTCCTTGCCGGGAAGAGCGGTCTCCTGAATCTCTTCGTCGGGCGTTGAAGTCCATTCTGCAATGAACTCTGCCAAGACTCTACTATGGATTGTCGAAGTACTTTCGAACTTCAAACCAAAGCTTGACAGTTCCAAGGCCCATTCCACAATCCTCCTGGTTGCGTATGGGTTATGCAATATCCGTTGCAATGGGAGGCGGGTGACGACGGTGATTTCGTGGGCATGGAAGTAATGACACAGCTTCCTCGAGGCCATAAGGTTTCCAAAGAGTAGTTTCTGCACACCGAAGTACCTTGATCTAGCTCCCTACAAGAGGGAGCTGACAAAGTAAACCGGGTGCTGCATCATCTTCTTCTTCTGGACCACTCCATTTAGTTGCGTCGCTTCTGCTTCGCCAGCGCCAGACTCTGTCGGGGGCCTTGCGTTACCGGTACCAGGCCCAGCCGGGGGGATCTCTAGTTTGCCATCCGTCAGCTCTGCCATTGCCACTGCCTCTTCGTCCACCTCCCTCTGTGCCACTAGCGCGGCACTAGCCACTTGGTTCGTTGCCGCTAGATATAGCGGTAACAGTTCTTGTGGTTTAGGCGCAACCAGTATTGGCGCAGAGGAGAGGTACTGCTTCAAATCCTGCAGGGCCACCTCAGCCTCTGGTGTCCATTCCATTGGGCCTGCCTTTTTCAATATTTTGAAAAAGGGAAGGGCACGTTCAGCAGACTTGGAGATGAATCTGCTCATGGCGGCAACGCAGCCAGCGAGCCGACGTACATCCTTAATCCGCCTAGGTGTCTCGATCTGCTCAATGGCCTTGATCTTGTCTGGATTCGCCTCAATCCCACGCTGTGACACAAAGAACCCGAGAAGTTTGCCAAACGGAACGCCGAAGACACACTTCTCAGGATTCAGCTTGAGGTTGATCTTGCACAAATTTGCAAACGTCTCTTCCAATTCTTGTATGAGCGTTGCCCTGTCTTTGGTTTTGACCACTATGTCATCCATATAAGCTTCCATGTTTCTATGTAGCTGGGGCTCAAAACCAATTTGGACCGCTCTTGCACACGTTGAACCAACACTCTTCAACCCCAAAGGCATTCGTAAGAAACAATACGTACGACATGGGGTGATGAATGTTGTCTTCTCTTCATCTTCTCTCGCCATGAAAATCTGGTGGTATCCTGAGTAGGTGTTAAAGAACGATAACAAGTCGCACCCGGCCGTGGAGTCAACAATCTGGTCAATGCACGGCAACGGGAAAGGGTCCTTCGAACAGGCCTTATTGACATCTGTGTAATCAATACACAGCCTCCACTTCCCATTTTCCTTGCAGACCACCACCAGATTGGCCATCCACGTTGGATGAAGTACTCCCCTCACCAAGCCTGCCGCTTCTAACTTCCTGATCTCCTCCATGATGAACTCTTGCCGATCCAAAGCTTGCTTCCCGACCTTCTGCTTGACGGGTCGCGCATGAGGACATACAACAAGGTGGTGCTCAATCACCTCCCTGGGAACGCCGGGGATGTCAGACGCTTGCCATGCAAACACATCGACATTCGCCCGCAGGAAGGTGACGAGTGCGCCTTCCTATTTTTTGTCAAGGGAGGAGCTCATGGTGAAAGCCCCTCCCATGCCATCCTCCTTGACGGACACCTTCTTGGTCTCTGGCGGTGCAGCTCTGGATTTCTTGCTCTAGCCGGTAGAGCCGTCTGGCACATCCTCGATGGGAGCACAACACTCCGAAGAGGTGCGCTTACCAGAGCGGATGCGAGAGGTCTTGCCGGTCTTCTTTCCCCCCGGGGCTTCGGCGACAGGAGCAAGTGCCTTGGCGGCAGTCACTGCAACAGCCTCCCGGTAGAGTTGGCCAGCGCAGATCAGCGCATCTTTCTTGTCGGAGGGGACGGTGATGATGGTCATCGGCCTAGGCATCTTCAGCGTGTTGTAGGCGTAATGTGAGGCCGCCATGAACTTGGCTAGTGCTGGGTGGCTGAGGATCCCGTTGTAGGGCAAGGGGATCTCAGCCACATCAAAAACAGTCTTCTATGTCCTGTAGTTTAACTCGCCCCCGAACATCACGAGCAGCGTGACCTTACCCTTCGGCTGACTCCTTTCCCGGGTTGACCCCTTGAAACGTGCCCATCTCTTCGAGGTCTCAATCAGGAATCTGCAGCCTTTTGATCACAACAGGCGAGATCAAGTTCAGACCGGCCCCGCCGTCAACTAGCACCTTTGTCACCTTGAGGTTGCGTATTGTTGGCGAAACCAACAACGGCAAACACCCGACCGCAGTTGTGCGATCAGGGTGGTCCTCGGTGTCAAAAATGATAGGCGTGCTAGACCACTTCAGGGGCCTTCGAGCATCGAATGATGGTTCCGCTGCTGTGATCTCAGGCGCCCACTGCTTGAGCTGGCGGTGAGAGGTGTGCAGCGAGGCACCACCGTCGATGCACATGGCCTCCGTAGCTTTCTGAAACTCATGCTCGCCAGACTCGTCATCCTCGTCATGACCGTCGTCTTCCTGCTTCTTGTCACGGCCCTGGGCGGGCCTCTCTTGCTGGTTATCCTTGCCGCGGCGACCACCTTGGCCGCCACGCTTCTTGCCGGATCCTTCGGCACCATCATGATCCTTCTCCTTGTCTCGCCTCTCATATTTAGCTTTTTGCTTCTCAGCAAGCAGCTCAACTTGTCGGCAATTCTGGAGATTGTGGCCCTTGGTGCGGTGGATCTTGCAGTACTGCTTGTCGGAGCCTCCTGGCTTGTCGGCAGCCGCCAAGGCCCGGCAAGCGGCGCACCCCGCGATTTCCTTGCCGGGGTTGTCTGCCTTGGCCTTTTTGGCAGTGCCGGTGTCCTCGGATTCCTCGACGGCAAGCATGGTCTTGCCCTTGCGCTTCTTGTTGCGGTGCCAACCCTTCTTTGTCGGGGTGGCTGTGTCTTCGTCTGTGGAGTCGGTTTCCGCACCGACGTCTTCGCCGGGGTACTTCCTCCCCTCTTTAGCTCGAGCGCACCTATCGGCCAGAACATAAAGTTCAACCACATCTTTGACCTTGTTCATCGCCAGCTCTTCACGCATCTTGCGCTTGCGCACATTCTGATGGAATGCGCTGATCACGGCGGCGGGATGAACATCTGGGATGTTGTACTGGACCCGGCTGAACCTCTGTATGTACTTGTGCAGGTTCTCACCTTCCTTCTGGGGGATGATATGCAAATCGCTTGCCTGGCCATGAGCTTGATGGCCTCCAGTGAAGGCGCCGACAAACTCATGACACAAATCCGGCCAAGAAGAAATGGAATCCGCCGGCAAGTGCATCAACCATGACATGACATTGGGTTTAAGCGCCAACAGGAAGTAATTGGCAAGCACCTTGTCATCGCGAGCACCAGCAGCTTGCGTCACGATGGTGTAGATGCCGAGGAACTCTGACGGGTGGGTCTTGCCGCTGTACTTCTCGCCAACGTCGGGCTTGAACGTGCGGTGGGAGGGCCACTGGAACTGCCGCAACTCACGGGTAAAGGCTGGACAACCCACCTCGTAGGGTAGGCCGCCAGAGCCTCCCAGTGCTGGGTGGTCCATAGTGGGCCCCGCCCGCCTATCCGACTGGTGGCGTGCATCGTGCCGGCACTCGATGGTGGTCCAAGCGTCTTCATGGGCTCGCTCCCGAAGAACTTGGCGTTGATCGCGGTGGGTCCATGGGTCGGACGACGCTATAGAAATGTCGCCGCTGCCGTCGTCGTCCTGCATGCCGCCAGTGTCCTTGCTGTAGGCCTGTCCTGGGTCACCGTGGCAGACGAAGTTGGTTGGCGCCGGCGCCTCCTCGTCGATGTCCTGGAGGATGATGACGCTGTCCTCGTCGCAGCCGCGGCGCCGAGCGGCGATCTCCTCGAGGGCATGATGCTAGCGCTCCATCTCCTCCCAAACATAGTCATCCCGCGCCCATTTGAGGCTGGCTTTGAGGTCAGCGACCATGTCGACGTGCTCCTGCTTGACGATGATGGGCGGCGTCGCCGGCTCCTTCTTCGGCCTGACCAGGCGAAGATGACCGCGAGGAGGAGGGGAAGGTTGGCGGCGGCCCTCATTTATGACGAGGCTATCGGTTGCGCCGGCACTCCGACGTCTCCTGGGCTTGGCCTTGATGGCGATGAGCAGCGTCGTCGTGGCAGAGGAGTGGGAGCTGGAGGAAGAGGACGACACCCCCGCCATGCGCCTTGGCAGCTGATGTCTACTACAAAACCTTCTTCTTGTAGACATTGTTGGGCCTCCAAGTGCAAAGGTTTGTAGGACAGTAGCAAATTTCCCTCAAGTGGATGACCTAAGGTTTATCAATCCGTAGGAGGCGTAGGATGAAGACGGTCTCTCTCAAGCAACCCTGCAACCAAATAACAAAGAGTCTCTTGTGTCCCCAAGACACCCAATACAATGGTAAATTGTATAGGTGCACTAGTTCGGCGAAGAGATGGTGATACAAGTGGTATATGGATGGTAGATAAAGGTTTTTGTAATATGAAAATATAAAAACAGCAAGGTAACTAATGATAAAAGTGAGCGCAAACAGTATTGCAATGTGTTGAAACAAGGCCTAGGGTTCATACTTTCACTAGTGCAAGTTCCCTCAACAATAATAACATAATTGGATCACATAACTATCCCTCAACATGCAACAAAGAGTCACTCCAAAGTCACTAATAGCGGAGAACGAATGAAGAGATTATGGTAGGGTACGAAACCTTCTCAAAGTTATTCTTTCCAATCAATCCGTTGGGCTATTCCTATAAGTGTCACAAACAGCCCTAGAGTTCGTACTAGAACAACACCTTAAGACACAAATCAACCAAAACCCTAATGTCACCTAGATACTCCAATGTCACCTCAAGTATCCGTGGGTATGGTTATACGATATGCATCACACAATCTCAGATTCATCTATTCAACCAACACATAGAACCTCAAAGAGTGCCCCAAAGTTTCTACCGGCGAATCACGAGGAAAACGTGTGCCAACCCCTATGCATAGGTTCATGGGAGGAACCTGCAAGTTGATCACCAAAACATACATCAAGTGAATCACGTGATATCCCATTGTCACCACAAATACACACGGCAAGACATACATCAAGTGTTCTCAAATCTTTAAAGACTCAATCCGATAAGATAACTTCAAAGGGAAAACTCAATCCATTACAAGAGAGTAGAGGGGGAGAAACATCATAAGATCCAACTATAATAGCAAAGCTCACGATACATCAAGATCGTATCACCTCAAGAACACGAGAGAGAGAGAGATCAAACACATAGCTAATGGTACATACCCTCAGCCCCGAGGGAGAACTACTCCCTCCTCGTCATGGAGAGAACTGGGATGATGAAGATGGCCACCGGAGAGGGATTGCCCCCTCCGACAGGATGCCGGAACGGGTCTAGATTGGCATTCGGTGGCTACAGAGGCTTCTGGCAGCGGAACTCCCGATCTATTGTTCTCCCCGATCATTTTAGGGTATATGGAGATATATAGGCGGGAGAAGTACGTCAGGGGAGCCACGAGGGTGGAGGGCGTGCCCAGGGGGGTGGGCGCGCCCCCTACCTCATGGCTTCCTTGAAGCTTCCTTGACGTGGACTCCAAGTCTCCCGGGTTGCTTTCCTTCCAAAAATAAGTTCCGTGAAGTTTCAGGTCAATTGGACTCCGTTTGATTTTCCTTTTCTGCGATACTCTAAACCAAGGTAAAAACAGAAACTGGCACTGGGCTCTGGGTTAATAGGTTAGTCCCCAGAATCATATAAAATAGCATATAAATGCATATTAAACATCCAAGGTTGATAATATAATAGCATGGAACAATAAAAAATTATAGATACGTTGGAGACGTATCAGCATCCCCAAGCTTAATTCCTGCTCGTCCTCGAGTAGGTAAATGATAAAAACAGAATTTTTGATGTGGAATGCTACCTAACATATTTCTCTAAGTAATTCTTCTTTATTTTGGCATAAATTTTCAGATCCATAAGATTCAAGACAAAAGTTTAATATTGGCATAGAAACAATAATACTTCAAGCATACTAACTAAGCAATCATGTCTTCTCAAAATAACATGGCCAAAGAAAGTTCATCCCTACAAAATCATGTAGTTTGGTCATGCTCCATTTTCGTCACACAAGAATACTCTCATCATGCACAACCCCGATGAGAAGCCAAGCAATTGTTTCATACTTTCGTAATCTCAAACTCATAAACCTTCACGCAATACATGAGCGCGAGCCATGGACATAGCACTATGGGTGGAATAGAATATAATGAGGGGGTTATGTGGAGAAGACAAAAAGGAGAAAGTCTCACATCGACGCGGCTAATGAATGGGATAGGGAGATGCCCATCAATTGATGCCAATGCAAGGAGTAGGGATTGCCATGCAACGGATGCACTAGAGCTATAAATGTATGAAAGCTCAACAAAAGAAACTAAGTGGGTGTGCATCCAACTTGCTTGCTCACGAAGACCTAGGGCACTTGAGGAGGCCCATTGTTGGAATATACAAGCCAAGTTCTATAATGAAAAATTCCCACTAGTAAATGAAAGTGAAAAAACAAGAGACTTTCTATCATGAAGATCATGGTGCTATTTTGAAGCACAAGTGTGGCAAAGGATAGTAGCATTGTCCCTTCTTTCTTTTTCTCTCATTTTTTGGGCCTTCTCTTTTTTATGGCCTTTCTCTCTTTTTTTGAGCCTTCTCCTTTTTATGGCCTTTCTCTTTTTCTTTTCTTTTTTTATTCCTCACTTGGGACAATGCACTAGAAAATGATGATCATCACACTTCTATTTACTTACAACTCAAGAATTACAACTCGATACTTAGAACAACATATGACTCTATATGAATGCCTCCGGCGGTGTACCGGGATGTGCAATGACTCAAGAGTGACATGTATGAAAAATTATGAACGGTGGCTTTGCCACAAATACGATGTCAACTACACGATCATGCAAAGCAACATGACAATGATGATGCGTGTTAGAATAAACGGAACGGTGGAAAGTTGCATGGCAATATATCTCGGAATGGCTATGGAAATGCCATAATAGGTAGGTATGGTGGCTGTTTTGAGGAAGATATAAGGAGGTTTATGTGTGAAAGAGCGTATCATATCATGGGGTTTGGATGCACCGGCGAAGTTTGCACCAACTCTCATGTGAGAAAGGGCAATGCACGGTACTGAAGAGGCTAGCAATGATGGAAGGGTAAGAGTGCGTATAATCCATGGACTCAACATTAGTCATAAAGAACTCACATACTTATTGCAAAAATCTAAAAGTCATCAAAAACCTCGGCACTACGCGCATGCTCCTAGGGGTATAGATTGGTAGGAAAAGACCATCGCTCGTCCCCGACCGCCACTCATAAGGAAGACAATCAAAGAACACCCCATGTTTCAAATTTGTTACATAACATTTACCATACGTGCATGCTACGGGACTTGCAAACTTCAACACAAGCAATTCTCAAATTCACAACTACTCAACTAGCACGACTTTGATTGACGGAGTAAATGACCATGGGTAGCCTAGCCGGCTCCCCCTGGCACTTCAGAAAAATTATAGGCCGATCGAGCCTTCAAGCTTCCAAGACGTGGGGCCGCCTTCCTCCAGCCGACTGCCCCTCAGGCCGGCTGTGCGAAGGCGGCCTAGGCCTAAAAATCTCCAAGAAGAAAGCCCCGAGAGGGCCGGCTCCATGAAGCCGGCCACAAGAGGGCCGACTCCAAGAAGCCGCCCCCCCTCAGCAGGCGGCCTAGATCGTGCCCTCAAAATCTGCACCCACATAACAGCGATGAGACGGGGCGTGGCTACAGCGAAACCTGCCACCCTTGAATCCCGGAGCACGCCTGGCCACAGTACGCCGTACGGGCGGCCCTCACCCGTTCGGCGCGACACTATTGCCATGTTGACCATGATGTCACCCACGGCGAGCCGTCAGTACGACCCATGGGCGGCGGGTCCCATCCGTCATGGAGACACCCGAAGGCGGCTGGGCCACCCCCAGTCGGCCTGGGGTACGACCGATTCCCAGTAGCCGGCCAGTCCACTCCCTCGAAGGAGGCGCCCCATTAAAGAGATAAGACGAGGTAAGGCTACAGTGACAAGCCGCCCGGCGGCGACCCTGTAGCCATGCTTGCCAAGGCGAAGCCCTCGCCACTAAGGGCGGGGCCACAGTAACCAGCCCCCGACAGAGCCCCCGGGCGGTGGGGCCGGCCTGTTGACCAGAGGACCGGCAGCCGGCGGGGCCCACCAGTCGGCGGGCCCCACTAGTTGGTGAAGAAGCCGGTGGGCATAGACACAGACGGCTAGGGCCCATGCCCAGTCGGATTACCATTGTACCCCTGGGGGTAGGCCTATATAAACCCCCCAGGGCTCCCATGCAGGGGGGAGATCTTTTTCGATAGCTTTAGACTCCACAAGGAGAAGAGGAGCGGGTTGGCCTTGCCATCCTTCATCCTTTCACCGAACAGCTCAAGGAGCATCCTATAGCTACCCGTCGAGCTAGTGATCATGCGGAGACCCCGCAGAGCAGCATTAGGGGTGTTATCTCCACGGAGAGCCCTGAAGCTGGGTAAGATTCGCCGGCGTGCATGTCTTCACCTTATCCCATTTCCAGGCACCGGCGATGTTTTATTGGCTCCCACAATGACAAGCCATCCATTGGCATATGTCGCACCAACCACCCGACATTTGGCGCCCACCATGGGGCCAGGTGCACCGTCGTCCGGAGACCTGTTCTGGACGGGAACCTTCTTCCTTCCCAACATGCGTAGCCAGCCCGGCTCGCCCGATGGCGCTTGCCCCGACGCGCTGCAAGACGTCGCCTGCGCGGCGAGCTGCCTCGCCGATCTTCTTGGCGAGGCTCGCATCTCTGACGAGCCCGCATCCGACGCGGGCACAGACTGCCCCGAGAGCCACCTTGTCAGCCTCCTCGACCAACTCCATGTCTCCGGCGAGCTTGCCGTAGACTTGGAGTCGGTTGGCTCCACCGACCCGATGCTTGTCGACTCCGACATGGCATCCCTTGACGCCTTCCCCTCCAACGTGGTAATCATCAATGACCCTCTTCCTCGAGCCGACAGCAGCGGCAGCGCCATCACCGAGGTACTGGTCATCAGCCACGACGCCGCCTCAGGCGAAAACGCCCACGACGCCCTGCAGATAGCGCTGCACAACTTGTCCGCCCCCGTCCCGACCGACGCGGACGCCAAGACATTGGAGGCGCGCCGCCTCGCCCTCGTTGCAGAGGGCCAGAAGCTAGCCACCATGAGACGCCTCACCGAGGCTCACCAGCGCGAGGTCGACCGTGCTGCCTTCGGCACGCCGCCTTCCGACGGGCCGAGTTGCATCGGCATCGTCAAGAAACACGGCGCGGCTATCGCCGACATGCTAGGAGCAGACCGCCCAGTCTATGCCATGCCTCTCAAGAACCCGCGCGCCGCCCAGGCGGCCGCAGACGAATTGAATGGGCTGGGGCCTGATGAGCTCCCCTACATGACCAGGCGCATCCAACAACTTATCGACGCGGCCACGGAGCGGCATGAAGCCGGCGTCCGCGCCGAGAGTCCTCCCCCGCGCCGAGAGCACGGCGCGACGTCCCGAACACCGACCGCGGGCAACACCCGCGCAAGAAAAGAAAAGGAGCCGGCTGCCAGCCGCAGCCGAACTCGAATCTCCATCGAGCGTGACGCAGAGGGCTGCCCTCGAGCCGTGGAGTGGCGGGGCAACCGCCTCTCCTCCGCCTCGTGGGGAGAGATACCCTACCCCGCCACCTGTCACGCATCCGACTCTCAGCGGCCGGCTGGGTCACCGCGAAGGAGTCGGCGAGAATGATGCCCGCCACCGGATCGACCGCCTTGCGCGATCCCTGGCCCTGGAAGAAGAAGATGATGTCGGCCCGCCTTGCTTCGGCCCCCGCATCCACGACGAGCCCTTCCCCAAAGGGTTCTCGCTCCCAAGAGACACGCCCAAGTACAACGGCTCCGTGAAGCCGGAAGATTGGTTGATCGACTACTCCACCGCAGTTAGCATCGCGAACGGCAACAGGCGTGTTGCCGTAAAATATGTGCCCCTCATGCTCCAAGGCACACCGCGCACCTCGCTCAACAGCCTCAAGCCTTACAACGTCAACAGCTGGCTAGACTTCATTGAAGCCTTCATCCGTAACTTCACGAGCACCTACAAGCGGGCTCCCAAGCCCCGACAGCTCTCCTTGTGTGTCCAAGGGCCCAATGAATCGACTCGCGACTACCTCACGCGTTGGGCCGAGCTCCGCAATTCCTGCGAGGGAGTGCACGAGGTTCATGCTATAGAGTACTTCACCGCCGGGTGCCGAGAAGGCACCCTCCTCAAGCACCGACTCCTCTGCGACGAGCCGACTACGCTTGACGAGCCGCTGATCATAGCTGATAAATACGACACGGCCGATTCCTCAATGAAGGCCAAGCTCCGAGTAGACGCCTCCGGGAAGGTGCTCGCTCCAAGTCCCAAGACGCCGACTGGAGAGTCCAGCCGACGCCCGTACCAGAACGACCACAAGCGCAAGGCTCCCCTGCCGCCTTCCACCAGTCGGCAGGTGGCCACAGTCGAAGACGAACAACCCGAAGGGCGGCCCGCACCCAAGAAGCAGAAGGGCGGCAGGCCGGCTTGGCAGCCGGCTTTCTCCTATGAGCAAGCACTTGATGCCCCCTGCAAGTTTCACAGCGGCGCAAAGCCTTCAAACCACACAACCCGAAAATGCCACTGGCTCACACAGATCTCCAAGGGTGAGGGGATGGCGCCACCTCCGCCTGCTGGTCAGCCGCCTCCGGCTCCTCCTCAGCCGGCTGCTCAACCAGCGGTCGGGGCAGTTCAAGACGAGTACCCCGACGAGC